>NC_047065.1:334404-668808 GCF_902459465.1 Asterias rubens
TCTTCATTCTCTTTCCCCTGTATTTTTTACCATCTCAACTTA
This sequence comes from Asterias rubens, assembly GCF_902459465.1. Lineage (NCBI taxonomy): Eukaryota > Metazoa > Echinodermata > Asteroidea > Forcipulatida > Asteriidae > Asterias > Asterias rubens. The sequence continues at coordinate 334,447 of NC_047065.1, forward strand.
AGAGACTTTTCCAGAGCCTTGCAAGAAAGTGACATCGGGAGAGTACTTAGTTCTGAAAAGGAGTGTCCTGCTTATTAATAATAATGATACCAAACTGAGACATTTATCTGCCGCATAATGGAGGAGCTGCTTTTTAAAACTACAAGAAATTAGCTTTACAAAAATAAAATCTTACTTTTGATCAAGTGCAAATTATATTGATACAATGTAGATAATCAGGACGTTATTATCTTCAGAAAGTCTTGCTGCCACTCCGCTAAATATTGAAATTCCATTACCCTGGGGTGAGTTTGATTTCATCAGCATGATATGAGTCTAATCACAGCTGAGACATGAGTCCACAATGAATCTAACACAGCAGTATGTCGTCGTTGTTGTCAATGGAAAATTCTGGAGCCATTGGGGAGACGTGTCGATTCAAGGAAATCGAAGGAGCCACAGACATTTATTGTGGGTGTATCTTTTACTGGATTCTCTTTTAACCTAAGAGGGATCAGACAAAGTTTAAATATGTTTACGGATGCCCTGAGAGTCGTCCCTCCTCAAAATAACTTAGTCTGTCTTTTTCATTGTGCAATTTAAAATGTAGGCCTGGATCACATCAATGCCATGGCATGGGGGACCTCTGTTGCTCTTTGGCCTTGGTGCCGCTCAGAAGTTTCCCCTAGACTTTGCAATTGTCCAATGGAAGTGCCTTTTATAAAGAAGGAAATTAAATTGCCCTCTCAAAGACCTGACTGCATGCTGGATTTTCTAGTAATTTCCCCTAGTTTGTTTGCTACTGTTGGTTCTACTGTAGGAGCAATAAACATGTTTATATGTTGACACCTTGAGACGATCACTGTCTCAAATTCTCAGCTGATACTGATTTCTTCTTTCCTCCATTTTGTTGTTAGTTCCACAGGGAACTCACAATTCCACAGGGAACTCACAACACTGTTATGTTTGCCACTAAAGGCAATTTCCTCTTTATGTGCCCCTAAATGTTGCGATGACTGTCTTTAACACCAGTCAAGTCAAACATTTGATTTGAAAGGTCAAGTTTACTGCATTACCAATTGAAATTCTCCTCAAAGTCAGTTAAATTGAAATAGCGGACAAAAATACCTCCTGACCTTTTTGGTTTCCGTGACCTTTGAATCGATGGGAAACGTTTGGGTCTATCATTGCTGTAGGTTTCTCCCATTAAACTGAACTTCATCATGTGTGGTGTTTGTGTTTCTCCTCCATCAACATGAGGACCATGGTGGTATAGACAGAGATGAATGGAGACAGCGGGGCTCTGTGTTGTTAACGTCATCATGGCTAATGAGGCGGGTCAAGATGGAGGAGGATGGTCAAGACATAGGGATGAGAGACTTTTAAGTCTTAAAAGACTTTCACCTGATTTCAGACCTCTTTGTGTCTGAATGGTGTTCAAATAAGTATCTGGGTTTTTTTGATATATAGAGGGCATGATATAGAGAGGGCATTCTCTTTATCTACACCTCTTTATTACTGTTCCCAAATGCTCCTTGAATTTTAGCTCTCCAAGGGATCCTAACTTACCTTTGAATTTGGGTCTTTACTTTAGACCTGTTTATCAACAGTGCCTCTCACCCCTGTAAGAAATATGAGGGGGGACCCGGAGTGATAATGTACTTTGACAAGACCAGAATTGAAATGGGTGAAGAAGAGAAAAAATACCTACACCATTTTACATTTAAATTGTTTTAATTTGAAGAAGCACTAAGAGAATATTTATCTCATTTGTTTTATGAGTAAGTATTCTTCAATACTGAACATAATTAGAATTTAAACAAAATACAGGACTGGCGAATTGTACAGTCATGAGCTTACTGGCCTAATACTAAAATCTCTAGCCTCTGGTCCTATGGTAAATTGTAAGCCCTGTGAAATGAACTGGATCAGGACGGGTTCAATTAGTTTTGAAAAAGTATTTTTTTTAAAGGTGTTTTTTAAAAAGAAGGGTTTGCAATGACAAAGGTAGCATTGCATTAACTGAATTGTCTAGGTGATCTGGAGTTGTTACGTCGTTTTATTGGGAGATGATGTTGAAAAGTTAAGGGAGCTAAGAAGAAAAACAACGGCAACAACCTGTCTTATGTTTGTCTCGTGAGACGCTGTAAATTTGAAGAGGATATTAGCGATAGCCTTGTGGCTTACTGTGGCTCTTACATGGACCGGGGCATAATGTAACAAATAGAGCACAAGGAAATGCTGTGTTTGTGTAGGATTGCGTTGAGTAACAGAGGAAGAGTAGGCTGCATTGACAGTTTGCACCAGTCAAACACTCAAGTCAAAAACTCAAGTCAAAAACTTAAGTCAAAAACTCAAGTCAAAAACTCAAGTCAAAAACTTAACAAAGAATGGTGGCTTTTCTCAGCATCCCAGAAAACCCCAATAGCGTACAGGTTTTCTGGAAAGAGGTGGTATAACATCAAAAAGATGAAAGACTTGATCAAACCTTCAAATATACAATTGAAATGATCTAGAGAGTCAGGAGTCTGTAAATGTCTACAAAATAATAATAATGAGTCTTACATAGCGCATGTATCCACCAATAAGGTAATCAATGAGCTTGAGCAAAGACAAATTGTTTAAGACAGGTTTTGAAGTTTTTATGATTTATTAGACCCATTAATATAGCACTTTATAAGGAATTACAAGGTACCACTGCGCATTTAACAGCCACTGGCAGAAAAAATGGGGCAACAACAGTGTCCTTGAAAATGAAAAAAGCTTTGCTTGTTCAAAGTGCGGATGCAATTCCGACAGCTATTAAAAGGAATTTATGCTTTAAAAGCTACTCTGATAAGTTTCCTTAAGTAACTTTTTTTAGCCTTCGAGAAAGACTCTTTGCAGTTTAAGTTGTAATTTCTCAATAGTAATGATTAATTATCTGCGCTTATCTCCTTTCTCTCCTTACTATAGGATGACAAAGACTTGGTACATGAGTTTGTCAGTGCTGATGGACTGGCGTGTCTTATTAAGGTGGGAACAGATGCTGACCAGAACTACCAGAATTACATCCTCAGAGGTGAGGACCATCCCACTCTTGGCCATGTGTCTCTAAATAAAATTTAAAAAAAATCATGAAGATAAAAAATAATAACCACAGGGTATTTAATAGGTTATGAACAGTTTCTTACTTATTCTTGAAACTTTTAGAGTATTTTTGACTGACCTCCTGGATAGAGAGGTAAACACTTGTCACCACACCCTTCCTTTTTTTGTTTTGACGCCGTTGCATCTTAAACTCTTAAAAAGTACTTCATTGTTTTTGTTGTTGCGAGGAGCAATTAGCTCCCATCCTCTCGTTTTGACAAACTTTCCTATAACCAACCTGTGGAAATGTCACCAAATTTGAAGTTCACGTTTTCTTAAAAATACATGTACATAGCATTTTATGTTTCTTTGGATTGTGTCAGTAGAAACAAGTAATAATGATTTAGCGGATTTCAAATTATGCTATGCTCAATATGTGGCAGAGGGAGCCCCCTCCCACCCTCCAAATGACACACTATTTCCTTCTCGTACACCCCTCCTACTCAACTAAAAAGAAAAACCTCTAAAGAATTCACAATGAAGAAACAATGGGGGGGGGAGGGCGGGGGCCAACATGTGCTTAAATACCTTTACCAGTATTTCAGAAGGAAATATTTCTGTGGCAGTTTGGCACCTTTAAAATCAGTGAGTTTTCATTTTTGTTCTTATAATTAGGTGATGTTTGCCGTAGCAACTTATAAATCTCTTTGGAGTAGTGTTGGTTCTGAAAAGAATCGGTGGTTGACAACTTGCGTTTCGATCAGTATGCTCTGATCGTCTTCAAGGTGCTACCACAAACCTCACCTAATTATACTCCCACCATTGAAAGTTTCTTCAAATCTTACTTTGTTGTTGCACTTACCAATTCTTTACTAATGTCTTGAATTCTGTTTTTGTTTTGTTTGCCAGCTCTTGGTCAGATCATGCTGTATGTGGATGGAATGAATGGAGTTATTGAACACACTGACACCGTACAATGGCTCTATTCATTGTTATCATCAAAGGTACATAACTTAAGTCTTGGTCCCAGACCGATCCAATAAGCACGGACCCGCTATATCAAAATGTCCATCAATACTCCCATGTGGGTAGTGATCCACTTGCCAATGCCAATTAAGACGCCTGAGGACCAGTCAAAATTCCAGCTGGCTAGTTAAATTTTGAAAAGCATCCCTAATTTTTGAGAAGTACATGTAGTATTGGCAAGTAAAAAGCTGGGAACTAGTGACATGTAACAAGTAGTATCTGGTCATGCTGGCTAGTCACTGAAACAGTTAAAGACAAACCCTGCTCTTGCTCTGCACCGTGCCACACACACAAGACATGAAGCAGCAATCCAAATGTAGGTTCTAGTATGAACTAGCATGAACTGGTCATGCTGGCTAGTCACTGAAACAGTTAAAGACAAACCCTGCTCTTGCTCTGCCCCGTGCCACACACACAAGACATGAAGCAGCAATCCAAATGTAGGTTCTTGTATGAACTAGCATGAACTGGTCATGCTGGCTAGTCACTGAAACAGTTAAAGACAAACCCTGCTCTTGCTCTGCACCGTGCCACACACACAAGACATGAAGCAGCAATCCAAATGTAGGTTCTAGTATGAACTAGCATGAACTGGTCATGCTGGCTAGTCACTGAAACAGTTAAAGACAAACCCTGCTCTTGCTCTGCCCCGTGCCACACACACAAGACATGAAGCAGCAATCCAAATGTAGGTTCTTGTATGAACTAGCATGAACTGGTCATGCTGGCTAGTCACTGAAACAGTTAAAGACAAACCCTGCTCTTGCTCTGCCCCGTGCCACACACACAAGACATGAAGCAGCAATCCAAAAGTAGGTTCTAGTATGAAATAGCATGAACTGGTCATGCTGGCTAGTCACTGAAACAGTTAAAGACAAACCCTGCTCTTGCTCTGCCCCGTGCCACACACACAAGACATGAAGCAGCAATCCAAATGTAGGTTCTAGTATGAACTAGCATGAACTGGTCATGCTGGCTAGTCACTGAAACAGTTAAAGACAAACCCTGCTCTTGCTCTGCCCCGTGCCACACACACAAGACATGAAGCAGCAATCCAAATGTAGGTTCTAGTATGAACTAGCATGAACTGGTCATGCTGGCTAGTCACTGAAACAGTTAAAGACAAACCCTGCTCTTGCTCTGCCCCGTGCCACACACACAAGACATGAAGCAGCAATCCAAATGTAGGTTCTTGTATGAACTAGCATGAACTGGTCATGCTGGCTAGTCACTGAAACAGTTAAAGACAAACCCTGCTCTTGCTCTGCCCCATGCCACACACACAAGACATGAAGCAGCAATCCAAATGTAGGTTCTAGTATGAACTAGCATGAACTGGTCATGCTGGCTAGTCACTGAAACAGTTAAAGACAAACCCTGCTCTTGCTCTGCCCCGTGCCACACACACAAGACATGAAGCAGCAATCCAAAAGTAGGTTCTAGTATGAACTAGCATGAACTGGTCATGCTGGCTAGTCACTGAAACAGTTAAAGACAAACCCTGCTCTTGCTCTGCACCGTGCCACACACACAAGACATGAAGCAGCAATCCAAAAGTAGGTTCTAGTATGAACTAGCATGAACTGGTCATGCTGGCTAGTCACTGAAACAGTTAAAGACAAACCCTGCTCTTGCTCTGCCCCGTGCCACACACACAAGACATGAAGCAGCAATCCAAATGTAGGTTCTAGTATGAACTAGCATGAACTGGTCATGCTGGCTAGTCACTGAAACAGTTAAAGACAAACCCTGCTCTTGCTCTGCACCGTGCCACACACACAAGACATGAAGCAGCAATCCAAATGTAGGTTCTAGTATGAAATAGCATGAACTGGTCATGCTGGCTAGTCACTGAAACAGTTAAAGACAAACCCTGCTCTTGCTCTGCCCCGTGCCACACACACAAGACATGAAGCAGCAATCCAAATGTAGGTTCTAGTATGAACTAGCATGAACTGGTCATGCTGGCTAGTCACTGAAACAGTTAAAGACAAACCCTGCTCTTGCTCTGCCCCGTGCCACACACACAAGACATGAAGCAGCAATCCAAATGTAGGTTCTAGTATGAACTAGCATGAACTGGTCATGCTGGCTAGTCACTGAAACAGTTAAAGACAAACCCTGCTCTTGCTCTGCACCGTGCCACACACACAAGACATGAAGCAGCAATCCAAAAGTAGGTTCTAGTATGAAATAGCATGAACTGGTCATGCTGGCTAGTCACTGAAACAGTTAAAGACAAACCCTGCTCTTGCTCTGCACCGTGCCACACACACAAGACATGAAGCAGCAATCCAAATGTAGGTTCTAGTATGAAATAGCATGAACTGGTCATGCTGGCTAGTCACTGAAACAGTTAAAGACAAACCCTGCTCTTGCTCTGCCCCGTGCCACACACACAAGACATGAAGCAGCAATCCAAATGTAGGTTCTAGTATGAACTAGCATGAACTGGTCATGCTGGCTAGTCACTGAAACAGTTAAAGACAAACCCTGCTCTTGCTCTGCACCGTGCCACACACACAAGACATGAAGCAGCAATCCAAATGTAGGTTCTAGTATGAAATAGCATGAACTGGTCATGCTGGCTAGTCACTGAAACAGTTGAAGACAAACCCTGCTCTTGCTCTGCCCCGTGCCACACACACAAGACATGAAGCAGCAATCCAAATGTAGGTTCTAGTATGAACTAGCATGAACTGGTCATGCTGGCTAGTCACTGAAACAGTTAAAGACAAACCCTGCTCTTGCTCTGCACCGTGCCACACACACAAGACATGAAGCAGCAATCCAAATGTAGGTTCTAGTATGAACTAGCATGAACTGGTCATGCTGGCTAGTCACTGAAACAGTTAAAGACAAACCCTGCTCTTGCTCTGCCCCGTGCCACACACACAAGACATGAAGCAGCAATCCAAATGTAGGTTCTAGTATGAACTAGCATGAACTGGTCATGCTGGCTAGTCACTGAAACAGTTAAAGACAAACCCTGCTCTTGCTCTGCCCCATGCCACACACACAAGACATGAAGCAGCAATCCAAATGTAGGTTCTTGTATGAACTAGCATGAACTGGTCATGCTGGCTAGTCACTGAAACAGTTAAAGACAAACCCTGCTCTTGCTCTGCCCCGTGCCACACACACAAGACATGAAGCAGCAATCCAAATGTAGGTTCTAGTATGAACTAGCATGAACTGGTCATGCTGGCTAGTCACTGAAACAGTTAAAGACAAACCCTGCTCTTGCTCTGCCCCATGCCACACACACAAGACATGAAGCAGCAATCCAAAAGTAGGTTCTAGTATGAACTAGCATGAACTGGTCATGCTGGCTAGTCACTGAAACAGTTAAAGACAAACCCTGCTCTTGCTCTGCCCCATGCCACACACACAAGACATGAAGCAGCAATCCAAAAGTAGGTTCTAGTATGAACTAGCATGAACTGGTCATGCTGGCTAGTCACTGAAACAGTTAAAGACAAACCCTGCTCTTGCTCTGCCCCGTGCCACACACACAAGACATGAAGCAGCAATCCAAATGTAGGTTCTAGTATGAACTAGCATGAACTGGTCATGCTGGCTAGTCACTGAAACAGTTAAAGACAAACCCTGCTCTTGCTCTGCCCCATGCCACACACACAAGACATGAAGCAGCAATCCAAATGTAGGTTCTAGTATGAACTAGCATGAACTGGTTATGCTGGCTAGTCACTGAAACAGTTAAAGACAAACCCTGCTCTTGCTCTGCCCCATGCCACACACACAAGACATGAAGCAGCAATCCAAATGTAGGTTCTAGTATGAAATAGCATGAACTGGTCATGCTGGCTAGTCACTGAAACAGTTAAAGACAAACCCTGCTCTTGCTCTGCCCCGTGCCACACACACAAGACATGAAGCAGCAATCCAAATGTAGGTTCTAGTATGAACTAGCATGAACTGGTCATGCTGGCTAGTCACTGAAACAGTTAAAGACAAACCCTGCTCTTGCTCTGCCCCGTGCCACACACACAAGACATGAAGCAGCAATCCAAAAGTAGGTTCTAGTATGAACTTCATCATCAGTACAAGCTTTTAGACTTGTCAAACAATGATGTTTTTACCAATCCTGTATGATACCTTTAAAACAACCTCTTAGTTAGTAACAAATGTGTTACCTAATTTACACCGATATGCCTCTATCCACCGGGAAAGCTCGTAGGTCAAGTGGTAAGACATCTATCTGCTTTAGCAATGTGTCAGGGGGTTTGAATCCCACCCGAGTGATTTGCCTGTGGGTTTTACCCCCCACTGAACTCAGGAAAGTACTGAGTATACCATGTTTACAGTGCTTAATCCAGATTGCCGTCAGGGTTAAACAGAATATACTCTTTATCCTTAATGCACAATTTAACATTTATCAAATTCAGTGCAGTTTTGCAGATCATAGCTGAATGCATTTTTAGTGATATGTTTTCTAATTTCATAACTCTGTTTTACTTTGGTTTGTTGCAGTATCGGCTGGTGGTGAAAACCTCGTTGAAACTGCTCCTAGTCTTTGTTGAATACTCAGAATCAAATGCTACAGTTCTGTATCAGGCAACGTGTGTAGTCGATAAAGAACAAGGTAACTTATCAACACAGTCTTAATAAAGTCTCCTGACCATGACTAGAGCAAGCTAGTTGCGCCCAATTAAGAACTCACTCCTCGGCAGAGAAATCCCCTCGATCCACCTTAGCTAAAGTAGTAGTCCCGACTGCTTCCTTGCGTTCCAGCTGGGTAGTAGTTAATAAGTAGGATGGTTCTTTTTGGAACTGAAAAGTCTCCCAAATTCCAAAAAATCTACTCCGCTGTAGTAATATATATATAAAGCAAGACAAGTTCTTATAAGAACATAATTTACCGAGCAAGTAGATGTACACATGGTGTTATGGCAAACCAAATATACATTGATACCTCACTATGTAATGCCTGAAATCCCATATGAGGATAATCTAGTTTTAACCCCTACTCTCTGTCGATTTCACCAAACTCTTCTTAACTTAGGATTAATCTTAGGACTTAGGACGGGTTCAGTTCCGTATCCAAATACGTAGGACGCATTGAACAGGTCCTAAGTTAGGGTAGGACGAGTTACTCGAGTTAGGATTAATCCTAGCGTTACTTGAAATCGGCTGCAGGACTGTGATCAGAAAGTTATATCTCCTTGCCAGAGGATAGTGAACAACGGGCATTGTAATTAGTCACTTTTAGTGATCGTAGCAAAGCACCTTACACGGTTACACTGTTCATTGGGCCTTTCAGCATTCCTAAAACCAGTTCCTTTGGACTATAGCATCGGCAGGCAAATTGGTACATATATTATTTGTAATATTATTATTTTTCAGGGAAGCAAACATGGAGCAATGTGATGAATCTCTTGAAGGATGAGGGACAAGATTCTGAAATTTTGGTCTACACCATGTCCCTTATTAATAAGGTAAGACATTCTAGATTCTGAAATCTTGGTCTACACCATGTCCCTTATTAATAAGGTAAGTCATTTTCCGTAGATTGCAGTACATTGGAGTACGTTCCATCCATGGTCCTACATTTTAAAGCCACAGTGGGTGGTTGGGTTGGCGTAGTGGTATCTTTCCTCGCCTTCCACCTCTAAGACCCTGGTTCCATTCATGATGGAGTCACTATGTGGATTGGGTTTTCAGTCTCTTCCTGACTGTCAGTAGTGGTATCTTTCCTCGCCTTCCACCTCTAAGACCCTGGTTCCATTCATGATGGAGTCACTATGTGGATTGGGTTTTCAGTCTCTTCCTGACTGTCAGTAGTGGTATCTTTCCTTGCCTTCCACCTCTAAGACCCTGGTTCCATTCATGATGGAGTCACTATGTGGATTGGGTTTTCAGTCTCTTCCTGACTGTCAGTAGTGGTATCTTTCCTTGCCTTCCACCTCTAAGACCCTGGTTCCATTCATGATGGAGTCACTTCCTGACTGCATGGGTTTTCCCTGGAATAATTCTCAGGGGTTAACCTGCCACATCTGATACTGAGACTTGTTCTGTTTTCTTGGCTAGTATAATGATTGAGAAGTTCCAAGATAAAAGGGTTTTTCAAATCCTCGATGAATAATTATTGGTTTCCTATTTGTTTGTCAGACCTTGAATGCAATACCTGATCAGGATACCTTCTATGACATCACAGACTCCCTGGAACAAGAAGGAATCGAGGAGACTACCAAGCAGTTGATGAGTGGCAAGGGGACTGATTTAGATCTGGTGGAACAGTTCAAGTTGTATGAGGTAGGAGTCTAGCCACCAGACATTAAGTTAAACATCCAACTACCATACTTACACAGCCAAATTCATTGTATTTAAATGTATTTAAAGGCAGTGGACACTCTTGGTAATTACGCAAAATAATTGTTAGCATTAAAAACTTACTTTGTAACAAGTAATGGGGAGAGGTTGATAGTATAAAACATTGTGAGAAACGGCTCCCTCTGAAATAATGTAGTTTTCGAGAAAGAAGTAATTTTCCACGAATTTGATTTCAAGACCTCAGAATTAGATTTTGAGGTCCCGAAATCAAGCATCTGAAAGCACAAAACTTTGTGTGACAAGGGTGTTTTTTCTTCCATTATTATCTCGCAATTTTGACGACCAATTGAGCTCAAATTTTCACAGGTTTATAATTTTATGCATATGTTGAGGTACACCAAGTGAGAAGACTGGTCTTTGACAATTACCAATAGTGTCCATTGTCTTTATTTTAGGAAAAATATAGAGCAACAAAAGAAATGACATACTGGGGAATTATTTTGATCGTATCCCATCTTTTTATCCTAGCTCTAGTCCTGCACAAAGCTACTCTCCTTAAAAGACCCCCCCCCCAAAAAAAAAAAAAAAAATGCAACTTTTCCCTCTCCTGCAATTTCCTAAGTTTCAAATTCCTCTTACAAAAAGAAAGAAAGAAAGGGTAAATACACAAATTTATTTAAAAAAAATGATCTGACCAAAGCAGAGTCTTCTCAATGCTACATGACAACACAACCACACGAACAAGTATTTGAACAAATATCAAACCTGCATCACACAGGTCAAAAGCAATATGAACTTTCAAAATAAAAAGATTTAAAAATTAATAATTACCACTTTAAACAATAATAATACAAAAATTTACGACAGCATGCTGATTTTCCAGTAGATAAACGAACCATATGGTTTATATTTAGAACCCAATCTCTCTCGGGCCTTGTGCTAGTTTTTAAGTAGACAGAATGAGTCATTCTTGTCTGATAAACCCAAAAAAAGAAACGGGCAACACGAGCAGGTTCATCCATTTCTCTGTTGGATTGAATGATTAGTCAGAAAGGGTTTTAGCCTGGATTTAGTAGAAAGTGTCAAAATTTGCTGCCAATTCAAAAAAATGGGTGTCTAAATTGTTCACTTACAACACATTAAATGACAGGAAAAAACAGGGAGTGTAAACTTTAAACAATGTGTCCAAAAGATACTCAGACACCCCTCTGGATAACACTATGAGTCAGTGATGTCTAGTGGTGTTTATAACTGCGCATTAAATCATGTCACATTTTCAGGAATGAGCAATTTCAGCTGTCTTATTTCAGCCTGCTGAAAAATAAAGCCCTGAATTTTGTCTAGCCTGTTTTCCATCTAATCCTTTCTATAAATGTGTATGTAGTTAAATACAGATTATGCTCACATTAAAGATAGAGTACAGGGTTAGTAATATTAATGGACAAATATTACAAATTCCAGTCTGGAATTGATAGAAAAGTACACGCAAGCAGCAATTATCCAAGGACCATCATTTTCTAACGATGCGCCACTGCTTCAAGTCAATTGGTCAAGCTTTCAGTACATACAATCGTGCTGTCATGCTGTGTTTATAAGAGAAAACATGATATTAAAAATGGGTAGACAACATACACTTCCTTTAAAGAAGGGCAGTTTTTAGTTCTAGTTTGATTTCTTTAAATGATGGACTGGTGAAAGCACAACGTACCACTGCTTCAAATCAATTTGTCAAGCTTTCAGTACATCCAACCCTGCTGCCGTGTTGTGTTTATAAGAGAAGTTTGAAATCGTGATTTAAAAAATGGATAGACAACACTCTTATCTAAAGTATATAATCTCTTTAAGGAGGGCCGTTTATAGTTGTCATTGTATTTCTTTAAATGAAGGACTGGTGAAAGCACATTGCGCCACTGCTTCAAATCAATTTGTCAAGCTTTCAGTACATCCAACCCTGCTGTGTTTATAAGAGGAGCTTCTAGGATAGCAAATAGAGTTGTAACTTGAGGTAAACCCATTAGTGGCAATGTCCTTAACCAGCAGGATCCATGAGACGTTGGTGAAGACTTAAGATGCACTTACTTTGAAAGGTCTTGTGACATTTCATTAGGGGTGTACAAGTCCAGATATTTCTCTTAGTGATTCTTATTAGGATGTTAGTATGGAGAAGCAGTTTGCACTGGAATGGCTAATGATGATTTATAGATTGATCCTTGGGCTCTAATAAGTTCAAGAATATCTCCATTAGACCTTAGGACTATTACGTGTGGTGGCCTCCGAGTGGATAAAAGCACCGAACTCAAGCTGTGGTGTTTCTGATCAGTAGAGTGTTGGTTCGAGTCCAGGTCAATACACTTGTGTCCTTAAGCAAGACACTAGACCACAATTATTTGGACGAAGATTGGAATGACTGACCCATTGATAAGAATATTTAGTCCTTTTGAATCCTTCATTCTAGCAAAGAGGATATAGAAAGACTTGGAAGGATAAGGGTTAATTATCCTTGTATTGGTTGGCAAGGTGATGCTGCAAACCAAGCCAGAAACATGGAGGAAAATCTCTTCTATTAATAAAGTGATTATGGTCAATGGCTCGGAACTGAACCCACACTCTTCAGTTCTGGTAACACAAGCATTTGAGTTTGGTGAGCCAGGGCCCGATTTCTCAAAAAAATAAAATTGATGTTAACTGCAAACCACTATTTATTACTAAGCAAAGTGTAATATCACAACACACATCACAATGGCAATACTGGCAACTCATCTTAAGATCAATCTTAGTGCTTTGTAAGATCAACCCCTAACACTCAGTCACTGGATTGTTAAAAGTCTGGATAACAGAACCCTTAAATGGACCCTGCTATAAAAAAATGTCTTTCTTCCTCCTGTGCATCCAGTACTCCCTGAAGAAAGAGGATGGTGACATTGATATTCCCGTAGAACGCAAACATAATCTCAGGAAACACCGTCGTAGTGCCGAGACGGCCGATCGAAAGAGTCTACGGAGATCCTTGAAGCCGACGGCTGAGTATGGAGGAGATCGGAGGGAGTTAAGGAGATCATTGGATCTTGGGAAGGAACTGACTCCTCAGGATGCAGATAGGGTCCATGATTCCAACAGGAGACGGGATAATAGGTATGTCATCAAATGTTTTTCAAAATAAGGGTGGGTGGTTTGGTGAATGGGTACCTTTGAGGGTAGAGATGGTTCTTGTGGTTTGTTAAGGTTTGTGGGCTTTGGCAGCACAGGCTGTATACTCCCCAAGGAGCTGAGATGGTTCCTTATTTATCTTTACCGGTCCAGGAGGAGTCGCCCAAGAGTTTCCATCGACAACTCGTCTCTCTCCTCTGAAATGACCGTTAAGGAGCAGTTGGAAGAGAGGAAGGCAAGGTTAAGGGTTCCAGATAGAGACGGATCTAGCAGGGAGGATACGTCGGCTGGAACCACTGATTTTAGCGCCTCAGAAAACAGCAGTAGTAAGTTTTGTTTTTTTTTTCTTCATGATTTTGTGTGAGGAGTCAAGGACCGTACCAGCAATGCACTTCTTAAATTCTCTGTGTTTAAGTTCTGAAAATGTACTGTGACTTAATGGAATTCATTTTACGTTAAATCTTGTAAGTTTTATTTCAGAAATACTTCTTGAATTGAGGTAAGGGGTATTGTTTTGTTTTTTTCTTTTTGGGGAAGGGCCTGTCACATAACTTTGTGTAAAGTTTATTTGTTTCCTGTTTTGCAGTGTTGACAATCAGAAAAGTTGGCTCTGACGAAACAACATGTAAAATCAAAAAAATGGTTTCCCTTTTTTTACCCATATTGGTTGACTTTAGCTGCAAATAATCGTTAACAAAATAAAAACCAATAATGACCTTTTTCCTACGTAGCCAAAATCCCATGGAGGCGAGGAAGAATACGTCAGGCATCAGCACCGGGGGATATAATCGCAAAGGCAATACCCCAACCCAACGAGTTAAGGCCAGTACCAGCCAGTGAGTTGAGGCATGGCTAAACCCCCCCCCCCCTATGGCTGCTTTACCCAATGAGCGCTAAATCTCCCCTCTTTCTTTTCTGCTTATCATGGTACCCATAGTAACAGGTCTCCTCTACAGGGATTTTTAATGTTGGAAAATACAATTCGTTCCTAAACTGATCAGAAAGTTCTGCCTCCAATTGGAACACCTGGGCCCAATATCATAGTGCTGCTATCCATAAGTACGCAAAAAGGCGTGCTAACATTCTAGATTATTTTACGTGCAGAACCTACCCTGATAACAAAAAGTGTGTCAAAGCTAATGGAAAATCATTGAAAAGTTTCAGTTGGAACACTGGTTCCTTAAAAAAAAATTATTTGAACCTTTAAGAGAGTTTCTATACATTTTCCCTTCTTTAAATGACAAATGCCAATAAAAACAATATTGGAAGGTTTGATCGATTGATCAATATTGTCCCACACTCAAGGTTTTAAAAGTTTCCCACATGTTTTCGCAAGTTTCCAGTCATTTCCATAAGAAATTTTGGAAGCACCATTTCCATCAGTTTTCCTCAACTTATCCTGGAAGAATCTAAAGCTTGCACAGCACCCTCAAAGAAACAACCGATGCCTTCCCTACTTCTCTGCCTGATTTAACATTCCCCCCTGCGTGTGCGGCTTGCTTGAATGTTATAAATCATTTCTTCTTCATTTACAGGCGATCCTCATTGCATTTTAACAATTAATTCTCTACATGTTGACCATGTTCCATAGAGCTACAGCTCTGTAGAGTGCAAGCTCATAAGAGATGCAGTGATGCAGTGATGTGCCAATAATGCAAGCATTAGGATGTGTTTATTGGATATATTTTTTATTTATTTTAAAAACCTTTCGCTTGGGTGGTCTTATGGCTGCATGTTTTTTTTTGGTGACTTTGATAGTCTTATTAAACTTTCATTTCATGTATACATGTATATTGGTCATGAGCTTAAAGAGTTAATATCAGCAAGGCAGCTTTATGGAATATCGCTCTAGCCGGAAAGAAGATTGTATTGTTGTAACCATGACATGTACTTGCCTGGAATTCAGGCTCATGATGAAGGATCAAGGTATATTTACCCTTGGGGGGGGGGGGGAAAGGGCATTTCAATTAGAGATATTGATATCATGTGAGCTGTTCAAGATGACATCCCGAATCCAGACCAGGCCAACCAGGGTTCATGGCTTCTGAAAATTCCAATTTCCCTCTAAAGTTTATTGAAAGCAACACTTATATTTTAATTGACCTATTGAATATAGATGTATATCACAGCGGCTGGAAATATTGTTTTTAAAAACACATTTTATTTGCCAAGTTGGAAGTGAGCAGGGTCCAGTTTTATAAAGCTGTTTAGATGAAAATGAGCGAGGCAAATTTGTTTGCTGAGCAAGAAATGAGCTAGGCATCAGTTGCAACAGTATAAACTTGATGGAAGCTTGATGTTCATCTCTTTAAAATGTTGGTGATGAGATGCTGGGTGCTTGTTTCTGTTTAAAGATGTAAACTTTTATATCATATTTCTCAGGAAGATTAAGTTGGCTTTATGATGGAGAGGTGTGGAGATCTTTTTAAGAGCTGAGGGATTTTTGTGGATGTTTGTGATTTTGTTTTCTTCCTATGGATGTGTTTAGGATTTTCTAATACAGACTTAACCCTTTTGTATGATTTAATATTGGTTCTGCTCACTTTATTCCATTCACATTTTCCACATGAAGATCTCATTGTTCCATTGTGAATATACTGGTGTAGTCAGCGCTTACTGCTATCACCTTCTGACGTTTGGCACTTCATCCCAGTTACTTTAGCTTTGAAAAATTAATACAGTCATATTTCAACCCCACTGTCATCGTTGTGAAGAGCATCCTTTAAAGGCAGAGAATACACTTTTAATGACAGTAAAATCTTTATTTTGTGAGGAGCAATTGAGCTGTAGATAGTATCAAACATTGTGAGAATTGGCTCCCTTTGAAGTAGTAGAGGTCTCCCTTTAAAGTAGTAGAGTTTAAGAGGAAGAGGTAATTTTCACTACCAAAGTTTAAGGCATCTGCAAGCACCTAATTTTACAAATATCTTTTCTTTCAATAATCTTTTGCAACTTTGATGACCAATAGAGTCCAACTTTTCACAGGTGTTTTATTTTATGCATATGTGGAATACACCGAGTGAGGAAACCGCTCTTAGACAACTAACTAAAAGTATACCCTGCCTTTAAAATTGAGTGTCTCAAAGTATGTTATTAATAATTCTGCATCAGAGGAGGAAAATCGTCTGGATCGATTAACATATCTAGACCACCCGGTAACATCTCACAAAGACAGACGATGGTTGTCTAGCAACCAAGTGATGATCTCAACACTTCGGCCGTCTGCTTTATAATATACTTCCTATCTTTCTTGTGATTTCTTTCTGTGCTCTCTTTTAGACAGAGTTGAACAATCTCGCCTAATATAGTCACACTTCCATTCTGAAGGATTGAAGATTGAAATGGGGACAGTCCAAAGAAGCCGCTGTCATTTTTAAAGGGGGTCGTTGACAATTAATTTGGAAGAGTCAACACTCTCAATCGTCTAGGTTTTTTTCTTTCCAAAACGCCTGAAAACCTTATTCGAAAGAGAGTTATTTTCGTTTGGATGATGCATTGTGTTGATGTTTACTTTTAAAGATGCTGTTGATATGATTGAGGATTTCTTAGCGATAATAGCATTTCAGATTAATTATTGCTTCATGAAATTGCACTTCTAACCATCATTGTATAGAAGTTGAGCTTTATAAATAAACCCAACCAAGCTGTCAGTTTCTTTGATTTTCAAAGCGAATACAAGATTGTTGCTCCCAGATTAATTCACTCTGTGCCAGTGTTTCTCAATTTCCCATTATAGAGTTTTAATTCCACTTGGTGTTTCCAACATGTTCGATGTGACAAGAGCGAATGCAGGATTCTGTATTTCTCCCGCCATGCGTGAAATA
Organism: Asterias rubens; assembly: GCF_902459465.1. NCBI lineage: Eukaryota > Metazoa > Echinodermata > Asteroidea > Forcipulatida > Asteriidae > Asterias > Asterias rubens. The sequence continues at coordinate 351,786 of NC_047065.1, forward strand.
TCATTTTCCTCGCTGCGTCTGTCTTAACACTGGACGGGTCTTCAGAACAATCGGCAAGTCATATTGCCTTACGCTACCGCTCCGTCACATTTAACACCTCTGAAATGTCACAGACTAAGTAAACATCAGAGCAGATGGTGCTGATCCAGAATCTCGCTCCCTTCCATTAAAAAAATGCGTTGATTTCAATTCATGAGGTTCAACTTGCTATCGGAGAGAAGAAAAGAAAGGACAGGGGGTGTCTTGCAATGTTGTGATGGTGGTTTGAGTCACAGTGTGTTGATAGCTGCACTGGATAAACATTGACTGGCACGGAGTTAAGTCATCACTACGGTGTATTTCATCGGATGACATTCTCCAGGCTTTCTTAAGTGGATGTTGGTCGGGGCGTTTGCAATGCGCCAACGTATTGGGATTAGACATTTTTAATCACTGCCATTTTTAGAAAAGGTTTAGTCCCAGCGCTTGTTAATCTCGTAAGGTATAGAGCTGAGGATGCAAAGGCTTAAGAACAACTCATCCATCTTTAAGATTCTGACAGGTCGACCAGGGTGGCCTGACATCTCCCCTTGCCAGATTTGGTGAACAATGACATGGAAGGTCTTGAAGGATATACATGTAAACTGTGCGAATAAGATGATGAATCTTTGACAGGATGCTGGTGTGATCGATGGAGCTTACTGCCAGGCAAACAGTTGCTTTAGATTTGCCATTGTGGAAGTGGATAGATTTCTATGAATACTGACGGAAAGGAGACAATTTTGTTGTGAACAATTTTAAAAGAACGAAAAATTACGACAGGGTGAACAAGATTTTGAATCTTTGATTGGATGTCCGTGTGACAGATGCTAACAAATGCTCTGGATTTGTTGACTTGGAAATGAATAGTGTTCTATGAAAATTTACGGAAATGTTTGTCTTCAAAGAATGAAATGGGTTAGAATCTTGTGATTTGTAACCAGTTCGATCACACAGCCTTGGAATATAATATTCCTAAAAATGAGGAGAACCTTGTTTCAGCTTGGCCTGGCATATCATTCAGTTGCAGCTAAATTTGGTTTTAGCATAAGCATGTAGAGATCATGGTGTGGCTTATAACTTATCCGTTAGCTCCAGCGAATCATAACTCAGGTGGATTACAGAATGATGACACATACCTACCCTCGATGATGCTAGCATGACCCTTGAACCCTGACCCTTCCAATCCTATTAACAAGATTGAAAAAACAAAAAAACTCGGATTCAAATTTTTGTGCGGAGAATGATACCCTGCATGACTTGTGAAGTAAGCTCTGGATGGATTTAGCAGAGACAGCGTACATTTAGGTGTGTGATAGTAATTCAAGGCGTCCTAACCGCATGTTACCTTGGCAGCATTTTGAGCATCCTTTACTGTGCTCTGACGCTTCTTCCGAACTCCTTTCCCCCTGTAACTTCAAGACAAGCCAGAGAGCAGCCAGGGTGCCGGGGAACTACAGCAGGTCTTAGCTGAGAGGCGGAGAAGACGCCGAGAGATGAGGCAGGAGAAAGAGGTTGAAGATGCTCCTACTGTTGAGGGATGGGTGTCCCAGGCGGGGAAGGCAAATCAAGAAGAAATATCATTAAAAGCAAAACTGCGGCCCGTCTCGGCGAAGCTAAGTAAGCAAGCCGTCTTACAATTTGTATACAGTGTGTACAGTTTCTACTTTTGTTTTTTTCAATCAGATAAAGCACTAATGGATTCCTAATTTCTTGTTTTGCAGCCTTGTTTATTTTCTTATGAAGAATAAATATCAATAAACAGGTTGGATATTTTTCAAGGGAGTTGTGACATGTACACAGACCTGAATATGCATAATGTATTTTATTTTAAGTAATACATCTTGACAAGCAGAAGTACTGGGTTTTCACATTGGAAATTGTTGCACATAAAATTAATACATCTTGACAAGCAGAAGTACTGGGTTTTCACATTTGAAATTGTTGCACATAAAATTAATACATTTTGATGCATTTTATATACTATTTTCAGCATGAAATTCTTCACAATGACCTGATGTTATTGCCAATTGACCTTGGCACAGGGTCGTATCCTTAATATGACCTTTTGTTGTGAATTGACCTTTTTTCCTGACAAAGCTACTGTGCATATTGTTCCATTTTATTTGTGTTCTTATTGATGATGAATTTAAATGATTTTATCCACATTTCTTCTTGCACATCATTCTAAAAAATAAAAACACAAAATCTATTTACGTCAAAGGAAACACGCCGGATGAAGAACCAGCACAACCAAAGAATCCTCCCAAAAAAGGAAGTGGCTTCGCGTCCCTCATGTCAAAGTTCAGCAGCGGAAACGACAAACAGAAAGTGCCCTCGGAGGGTTTAGATCAAGCGGGAGGTAGGAGGATGTGTATTGCATGATGGGAAATAACAGACAACGCATGCTGACGTCACTAAATCAGAATCAGACATCAGAATCCTGCCCTCGACTACTTCAAATACATACAACCAATACGAACACCCATCTCTGAATGGGCATCATAATGCTATTACAAGATTTCTTGAAGGTTGTCTGATAAATTTCTTTCAATTTTTAAATCAAGATTTGAGATGACTATTAATAGAAACAAGGCTCTTCCCCATCTGTATAAGTAGGTCCCAGGCTTGACTAATCTTTTTGAAAACTACTTTTCTTTATTATTTTCTTCCAAGGCATGGGCTTCATAATGTCATTACAGATTTCTTCAAGATTTACCTATACTTTGTTTTCTAATTTCCTTCAAATTTTTAAACGAAATTACTATTAATAGAAACAAGGTTCTTCCCCGTCTGCATAATAAGGTCCCAGGCTTGACTAATCTTTTTCAAAACTACTTTCCTTTATTATTTATCTTCCAAGGCATGCTCTCATTTTGCCATGCTTACCTGCCCAACCTTCTCCCTATTTACTTCCTTAAAGGTTTGGCTCAAGTCAAGGGTCAAAGTTCACATGATAGAAGGAAAGGTTCAGAGGTGAAGACAGAGGATGAAGAGCAGACTTTTACCATGAAGCTTCCAGCCGCAGGCAAAGTTGCAGCGTCCAAGGAACAGAAAGTGGATAATGAACAGGAAGAGGTGAGAAACCGGTTAACGGAAGGAAACTTGGAAGACATTAAAGAAGAGTTGGAGGATGCAGTGAGTGAGGAGGCCATTGAGCGACTTAGGAGAGGGGGTTTAAGGTACGATCCTTACACTTATGCCTCCTCGGAAACTGGTACAACTGCCACGCCCATCCATCCATCCTCCTCCATGTCCTCATTGGCTGGGTATGACACGGTCTCCGTGACGACTGATGGCGGAGATGCGGACCGTGAGTCCATGATCGTGTCTGACTCAGAAGGATACCTGACTCTACCGGAGGAAGACGCCGATAACCACACTCCACAGGGCATCACGGAGGATGAAGTCTCAAGTGTCAAGCCTGCTCATCCCAACATTGTCTCATCCTCAGAGGTGTCTATGACATCTTTGAAGTCAAATGACGGTGAAAATTCCATCAAGAGAAGAGACAATGGGAGTCGGAATAAGAGGCAAGAAGAAGAAGATGAGGATGATATTATGATGCTCCTCAGTGTCGGCCTCGCCCCTCCAGATGATTTCCAAAAACATCAGGGTCAAGATCAAGATGAGGTTTCTTGGCTTAGTGAGGAGGATGACACTAGATGCTCATCTTCACTCGATGGCACTTATACAGGTGAAGATGAACAACAACCAAAAGTCTTGGCAAATGATGAAAACGCCAGTAAGGTCGCCTCGGTCACAAAGACTCCATCCACCGTCAAAGGAAACTTAAATTTTAAGTTTGCTCAGCTTCCAAACACAACAACTCCAGGCCCTACTAAGAAGGTAAAACCATCTGATGAGGATGATGATGACCTTATGGCGCTGCTCAGTCAGGGTCTTCCAGGCCCAGAAGACCGTGATGATGATGACCTTATGGCGCTGCTCAGTCAGGGTCTTCCAGGCCCAGAAGACCGTGATGATGATGATGAATCCTCTCTCGGTTCAGACACAGAGGAAGGGGTTTCTGAGATTGGCTCTCTGGACGGGATAACGGACGCAAGCTTCGTGCAAACATTCTACGATTCTCCAGCTAAGCCTGGGTATGACGATGACATATCAAACACCAACAGACTTGCCAAGACCACCTTCGTTAAGACTGATGGCCTTAAAAACCTGCAACAACCAGAACCTGTCCAGAAAACAAAGCAGAAATTAGATAGGGGACAGAAAACAAAAATGAATCACAAGAAAGATGATGAGAATGAGTTGATGGCTCTCCTTAGTGGTGGGCTTCCAAGTGAGGAGAGCAGTACGTCTAAGAAGTCAGTGATGGACAGGGCTCCTAAAGAGGTCCAGAATGGTGAAGAGAGCAGAGTACCCAAGATCAATCTAAATGAAGTCAAAGGTGACAATCTGTCAACAAAATTAGATAAATACATGAGACAAGTGAAAAGTTTCAAACAAGATGATGGGGATGTAATAGCTAAGGTTGGTAAGGGTTTGAAGCCACCCCTTGTGGCAAAGAAGCAAGAGGACAAGAAGATAATTGAGAAGTCCAAGAAAGATGCTTCATCAAAGAGGAAACAGGAAGAAGACGATGAAGATGTGTTGTCGTTGCTGAGTCAGGGTTTTTCTCCTGTCATCCCTGAGCCAGAGAAAGCGTCAAGTCAACGTCACATCCCTCAAAATGAGTCCAAGGAAGGGAAGACAGATCTTGGGCGGGGAGGGAGGAAACGGCCTGAGGTCAATAAGGAAGACGATGTCCTTGCCATGTTGTCTCAAGGCATCCCTGCAACTCCTGATGAGGAGGAAGAGGGCAACAGAAATCAAAACGCCTCTCAGACATTCCAACCAAGATTTAGAGTCGCCTCGATGGACGATACCAACCAGGATGTCCAGTCGCCCAATTGGAGAAAGGACAACGACAAACCTAAATTTGTGATAAGGAATACGTACCATGATCCTCCAGTTAGACCTTGTGAGTAGAACTCAACTTCTTTATTGGCATGGCAACATTTCGTCATGTGATTGGATGTTTCAGTGGTACCCTGCATGGTTTACCATTCAGCATGACTTAGTAATGTTCTGTCTTATAATGTTGCAACTCTTTGTTTTTCAGGTCAAAGTTGACAGTTTAAATAGTGCATGAGCACCATTGTTGGACATGTTCAGTTTATTTACATTTTTCGGAGTGTTGTATGCTCTTTTTTGTTTGTATCTTCAGTTGTTTTGTTATGTCATGAAACAAAGAGATACAAGTTAATTATGAGATTCTGTTGAATATAAAAAACGCGGCATGAGCTTGAGGTCATCTTTGATGTCATTGTTAGCTGACACCATTGTTATTAATGCTGACAAAAGATTGACAAGTTTAGAAATGTGTCGTTTTTATTATGCTTAACCTAAGTGTACAGACAGTTTTGGCTGAGTGGTATTGAACAATTTTCATTATTTGAAGTTGTTAAACTTAAAAAACTGTTGACTGTTCGTTGTTTTATTCACAGTGTAAACATGCTCGAACAAGAGGTTTGCATAAAGTTTTAAGGTTGATTCCATATTGTTTTTTAATTATTAACCTTAAGCTGTTTTTAGTGTTTCAGTAGTTTCTTTTATACCTTGTTTACATTTCTACCAGCTGAATTTATCCCGTTTAGATTGGTATTTTGAAATACAATTGGCATTGTGGAGTATTTGCTGTGATCAGGAAAAATGTGAAAGTTTTTTTTGAGAGAACTGTCTTTGTTCTATTTGTTCTGATAAATATCTTGAAGAAAAGAAAGTGTAGGCAGTATTATTGAGTAGCTTAGTAGTAGGTATTACATAACTATGTGGACAACATCTCTTTGTAGGGAAAACTGCAGGTCCAGAGAAGAACTGAGGTCAAAGTATACATTAAGTAGAGTTTCGACAATTTGAAACATTGTGCGCTGATTGTCAGGAGAACAAAGACCAATAAATTATGAAACAAAAAATACAAAGAAAAATAAATCTCAATGTTAACAAACAACATTTATCTTCACACAAAATAAGACATTTGATGACTTTTGAGAAATTTTAATTTTCCCTCCTACTTTTTGATCTTCTTTTTAAAGTTTCAAGCAAGAAAGGAGATAGTGAAAAGCCATCTGGCAGTAAGTACAACATGACTCTAGGAATGGTGTGCACCCCGACTTCTTAGATGTAGATATCACATTGAGGAAGAAGTCCCGACTAGACACTGCCCCAAGTCCAGCAGAAATATTACACTATGTCGTGTAAATCAATGCCCAAATGTCTGAACTCTGATAATTTGTGTTGGATGGGTTGTTTAGGGGTACTGTACTGAATCTATTAATGAGGCTGGAAGGGCAGCGTAGTTTTCTGAGGCAAAGGGCACCTGTGGGCAGGGATTTATGGGACTCTGATAAGATTAATGTCGCTGAGAGTGAATGGTTTTGGGGCACTGTAACCAAATCCATAATATTCAAGCTAAAATCATAGCAATCGTAGATCAAGTCATAGTAATTCAAGCTTATTTCCATTGTGTAATGTCTGAACGAAACACACCCTGGCTTTGTTTAATCTCTGTTGCAAAATATATATAACTCTGTCAATTTTTAATGTAAAGCGTGTCGTATCCCTTTTGCATTAGTTTGATTGTCCTGTATATTTGACTTTACTAGGTTCTTGGCCATCGTTAAGCAATGATAAAGGGTTTTCTCCATACAGTGAGTACATGATGCATGGTGTGATAGCTTTAAGATGCATGCTTTGTACAGATCACAAAGTAAGCACTTTTTTTAAAGTCTGCCTCACAAATATAAATATCCTGTAATTTTCTCAAAATATAAGAACTCCTACTCTTTAGTCTACTTCTCTAACACTGAGGACACTGTTTTCCAAAAGTTCCTTGGATTCTATGTAGCCTTGATCAAGGCATTGGAGTTTTGTTTCCATACAGTGCAAATGCCATCGTTTCAATATACCTTCTAAGATGTGGATCGCAGTTTCAGAAGTTCTTGTCTGCAATTACTCTCTCTCCTAGTTTGAGTGAATCAACAATTCACATATTTTGTTTTCACAAATGGGGAAAATAATTTTGTTTTGATCAACTCTTGAATTTTTTAAGAATCAAGAATTTTACAAACTGATTGACATTTTGATCAGACTGTTTCAAGAGCAATGTGATGATTTTTTTTTTTCAACCCAAAATTAATTCAAGATCACACAGTTAGTTCCCCTTACAGTCTTTCTTGATATTTGATGCTTGATGTTTGAAATATAAAGACTCTTAAAACCGCGTTGAAATGTTGTTGCGTGAAAAGGTCAGTCCAAAAAACAGGGATGGAACTGAAGTTCAACAGAGATTTTCTGTAGTGTGGAAAGGCCTCAAGGTTTAATTGCTGTGATGCATGGGGATTGGGGAAGGGTTGGATGGGGTAACATACTGTGCTATTCAGTGTGCGTTTGAGCATGCTGTAAAACTCGGGCACATTCAGAACATACTTTAATTTCTTTGATATTCCAGAGACTTTCACGCCATCTGCACTGCTTTATGGTGATGATGCAGCTAGCAGTAAGTTAAAATAAGTCATAGAAATAAACCAGACCTGTAACTCATCACCCCACTACCATTACCGGAACCTTCGTATACTGATATACAATAATTATATTCCCAATGGATAAAAATGGTTTTCAGTTTGTTATGCAAAAAAAAGGGGGAATATAAAGTTTGGAAAAAGCGTTATTTTTATTAGAACTTTGTCAATAATAGAACTTATCTTAAGATTTTCTTTCAACTTAAAAACCCCCACATAAGTTGCAAAGGTCATTGTGAAACAAGTAGTGATATAATCAGAAGATTCTTTAACCACACAATTGATGTCTAGCCTCCTGTTGCTAGGCATGGTGAACATCAAAGTCCATGTCAAGAGCACCAGTCTAAGCCTCATCTCGAATCTTAAATATTGCAAAGGTCAGGAACTTAACTTCTGATTTTCAAACACATAATTTTTTAAGGACATGATAAAACAAGTAGTGATATATATCACAAGATTCTTTACCCACATAATTAATGTCTAGCCTCCTGCGGCTAGGCATGGTGAACATCAAAGTCCATTTCAAGAGCACCAGTCTAAGCCTCACCTAGAATCTTAAATACATGTCTGATAACAAAGGTCTTTTGTAAATAATGCTACCAAGTAAAGCATCCTAGTCCCTTTTTGTAAGTTGTTTGATATTTGTTTACAAGTCATTATAGAGCTGCTTAGCCAGAAAATGTTTTGTAACTATTTTCTGCTCATCAAAAATGAGCAGGAAACCCGTGACATGTTGTGTCATGACAACTGACTGGTAACCTTAGTCTGGTAAGCAAATTCATTATTTAATTTCAAAGTGCTAGGGCAGCTCTATATGAAGTTGGGATCGGGTGTTATTGACTTGTTTTTATTGTACAATTATTTTTAATATCAGAATGGCTCAGCCGGGCCAATCCAAAGCCTATTCAGATCCCACTGGGGAATCAATCCTTACGACACTGTAAGTACTGCATCCATGAAGACTATAATATCATACCCAGAGGGGGTAAAATAACTCAATGGAAGAACCAATTTCATATCTTGTTTTGTTTGATGAAAAAGTTGGCAAATAAACCCGTTACTTTTGAAAAAACTCCTTTCATAAAACCTAGTGAAACGTTTGTAAAAAAAAACAAAAAAAATCTATGTTCATATAATGTTGAATAGTTTCACTTATAAAAGACAAGTAGTTATCTCTTATTCGATATTTTTTAATTATTCAACCGCACACTTGAGCAAGTTATCAATCCTTTTTTTCGCACTCAATCTTTTTTCTTTAATTGAACTTCCAGAAGAGGTTATTTCCCCCCTCGCTGTTTGCAGTGTTCTGCATGATAAATAAGTTCCTCTCAGATCTGATGTCCTCATCTTTAGCAAGACCAGACCCTTTGAAGATGATTTGACATAGTTCCTTAAAATGCTTTTAAGTAAAACAAAATAAATTTTCAGTGTAAGCGTTGTTTGACAGACCAGTTTTACCGTTGTATTTTTTTTTCTACAACTTAATGAGCTTGTTTGGGATTGGGAGGGAGGGATTAGACATTTCACTTTTAGAGTAGTAGTAATTTGTCTTTCTAGCCATCCTCAACAGGGACTCACACTTTATTTATTTAGCTGCTGAGTTTATTTCTGCACAGTAAATTTCTACTTGGCTCTACATGTAAGGGTGCAGTTATTGTATTACCAAGGTTATTGTATTACCAAGGTTTCCCAATGCATGCTGGCATAGTCCCGTGGTGACACAATGTTTACTGTGTGATAAACATGGAGATATCAGTCGTGCAACTTCTAAGAAGAATTTATCTTTTTGTATTCTCTTTTTGAGGTGTAGACAAATGAAAATGGCTGCGCAATATTGTGTACCATAGAGTTCTCTCATCTAGCAGTTACCAAGTTGCATATCTGATTATTATAGAAGGGCTGTATATACAATATAGCTATGTTTGATTACTAACCAGAAAATACCATGTCTTAATAGACACCTGAGTAGTTTTAGTTGTGTTGTTATTAAGAGCAACCTTCCGATGTGTCATAATTTGATGATAAATACTTAGTTGACAGGCCTAAGAAATCCACCCAGTCAGAAGCCAGTTCAGTGACACCTGGAGAAAACGACGTTAAACCCAGCGGGAGTAAGTCACATCAGCAAAGAGCAGCTGGATCCAGGATAATCATTCCTTACTCATTAATATTCAATTCATTTACTTTCCACCAATCATATCGAGTAACTGTGATGGCAGCAAATGTATGGTATATAACAGAAGATCTGATTGGAGTATTTGGATTGAGGAAGTCAATTCTGTCGTATTCATTGAAACAAAAAATTCAAAATCATTCAGCCAATCAGTATAACTGTAACAACTTGTGTCAGCCAATCAGATTGCAACAAATTAGGATAAAGCATTATAATGATAAGAGTGATCATAAAAAGCTTGAGATGACACGTAAGTTGAGCTGAACATTATGAAGGTATCCTGGATTCACTGTGGCATGCGTTGGAGTGATGTGCAGTTCTCTTGCATGGTGTGCTTTTCTGGAATAGCCACTGTACTGAAGACATTTCCCTAGATTCTAGAAATATATTTTTATTTTACAGTTACTGTAAGTCGCCACTTTCCATTCAGGCTGGGAGAAAGTGGCATCTTCTAATATTTTAATCATAAAATGTTAGTTGATCAGTTTTATTTGGAAATCCATTCCCACCCCATCACCCCTGCCACTGTCCTTTTTTCAGCCTCGCCTCCCTTCTCCCTTCACCTTCTCTGCTTCACCCCCTTTGACCTGTTCCCCTTCAGCCATGTTCCCCCATCCCCCCTGCCACTGTCCTTTTTTAGCCTCGCCTCCCTTCTCCCTTCCCCTTCTCTGCTTCAGCCCTCTGCCCCCTTCTTATGTTATTGTGCCAATATGTAAGGCACAGATTTCCTGAGGGAATATTTATGTAGTAAGCAGGTCCATGGAATTGTGTTCACTAGGTTCTATTTTAGCAGTCAGTCCTGTGCAGCACAGGGTTTGACGTGAATTGTTAATTTTTTTAACCATGTACTTAAGAAAGTGTTTGCAGTTTGCAGAGTAGAGTGAAATGTTTATTGCGCTATTTTTAAAAGAAAGTCACTGTCTTTGCTTTGTGTTTGAAGTTTTTTAAAGCGATTTGTATCCTCAAGTTTTGGATTTCGTTGAGAAGCATTTTCTACCGATTTTCAGAAATGCTTTGTTCTCAGATTTAAAAAGCTGCATCTTATTTCACTATTTTTGAGCAGATGATTTATATTGACAGCTTTGAATGACCTTGTTGAAGTGTTTTGTTTATTTATTCTATTTAAAAAAAACCATTCCCTCTTTCCCATCCTTCAAAAGTCTTTGACACGTCAATGGATGATGATGTGTTTGGCAAGCCCAAATCTGACCAACCAGAAGGCAGTGAGTAGTCACGTGACAAAGTTTCCTTCCGCTGATTGGCTGCACCTCGCTAACAATGCACAATGCACTTTATTAGGCAGAGTTGATACTCCATCCTCTAAAGACTATCGGCTGCATGGAGTGAATCATAAACAAATTATTATACATGTAGAACTTGACATTCATGAAAATGTTGTTCTATCAAACTTCATTCTATTCATAAGTTTGCTTTCAGGAAATTCTACCTTGAATTTACTACCTGTACTGTCAAAACTTGGTTGATCTTTCATGAAAAAGAGCATGATTTCCCCCACAAAATCAAAGGTGCTGTCTCATGGCACTGTCTCCTGAATGCTTTAATGAAGTCTGAAACTCAATTCAGAGGCACATTTGTCGTACAAATGCTTTGACATTTTCCCCCCACACTTTAAATGGAACTCAACTTGTTATGTAGGACATTTCTCTCATGCTTAGACCAAGTCCAAAATGGCGATTGTGGATACGGCTCTGGCTGTTGCTGAAAGTGTTGATCCAGTCATAGCCACTTACTTGGACACCTCTTTAGTTGCATGCTTTTTAATTGGTAGCCATCTTGGTTTTCTCAATTTCAATCATTCTAAACCAAATTGAGACTTCAGGGAAAAAATAGTCTGGTGTATTGAGAATTGGAATTCATTAACGCCATTGTACACTGGGAACATGTCAAATGTGGCAGCTGCATGATGGTGTTACATAATGTTATTTACTGAACTTTCAGAAGGTTTTGCGTTGAAACCTTCAGAATACATTATTTTATTTTCAAAAGTGTTTGTTTGGAAAAAAGCATTGGATTGCAGGGGCCAATTTGATAGAGCTGCTTCACGGCCGATTTCGTGATTTCCAACAATGCAAATCCATGGTGAAAATATTCTAACCTGTGAAATAGGCTTACGCTTTCAGAAGCAAATTTTTCTGCTATAGTTTACAACAAGATTTGAACTGTTTCGCAGCGCTATGGAATCGGCCCCAGGACTTGTTCAGAATGCAGTGTTTAGTCTGATACCCAAATTACTGGACTTAAGCCTGTGGTCCATTTATCCAGTGGCTATTGCAGCCCTGCTCTTCTATTTTTTACTTCAGTTTTAAAAAACAAAAGTGTGTCCTCTGCTCGCAATCATGCATTGACAGTGCAATAATTTGCAGGTTATTTTACCTTTTTCTTAATAAAAAAAAAGTATTTTGTGCTGTGGTTTTTCTGTCACCACATCCCCCTTCTTTCCTGTCTGTAACTTTCAGAGCTAGGGTTAAAATACATAAACCCTCCCAGAACCCCCAACATTGGTTTGGCGTGCTTACTAACATGATTGCGGTAATAGCGTCTTTCTAAACCTTTGTTTCATATCAAACAGGAATGTTGGAGTGACTTGAACGTAATTGTTACAATCAAACTAACGCATTTCTATTTCTATTTTTCTTCTATTTTTCCTTTTCAACTTATTTTAATTTCATCTCTATTGTCTGTTTTTGTTTGGTTTTGTGCTACTTTTGTTGTTTCTCCCCCTGTGCAAACTGTCTGGAATCTGTTCTACATGTATGTGCGTTTCTTTTCGTACACAATCCTCTGTTCTTCTGCCTCTCACTGTATCTTCTACAATGTGTCCCTGCGTTACTCTGTGTTCCCCACTGTATTCCGTGTCACTGCTATCCCCACTGTATGTGTCACTCCTGCCCCCACCCCCACTGTATGCGTCACCTTGCATATTACTTCCTAGGTACTGAAGAAAGTGCACGCTCGTCAGAGCCAAACAATGTCCCTACACGCCAGGTTACCAGCCCTATACGTCAGGATACTAGCCCTGCACGCCAACCCAGTAAGTCAAACTAACATGAACTAACCTCATTCCGTTTCTGTTTGCCCCGCCAAAATGTTTTTGGGTGGCCTAGACTATTATGAAATTAGAGTTCAATTCTGTGCCACTGACTGCAAATGAGTAAAATCTTTTACCACCACTTAATGTTTATTTGTTTCAGAGACAAAATGTACACAACGTGCCAGAAGCAGCCTTCATATTTAGCAAAGTTATTTAACTTGTTTTTGAGTATTTGTTTTGTCATTCTATATATTTCTCCAGACATTAGTCTTTGACAAACTATGACCACTAGTCAGTGAATTTCACACTAGTCAATCTCATCCGAGGTAAACTTAAGATAAAACACCTCATCACACTTTTGTCAAGTAACCATGGTAACAGGGAGCGTTTCATTATATGTGTTTATGGGTGTGTCTACCTTAATGTAAATTTGGGTAAACATAAAGTAACTACTATCTTTTGTCTGTTTATCAAGGCTTTGTGTTTCTGTTATGATTTCAAAAATGATGAGACGGGTGTGACAAGTTCTGAAATAACCTTTGAATAATCAATTTAATTTCATTTAATGTTTTCTTCAAGGTTTCTTTTTGTTAGTCTCATCTCAAACACATTGCGTCATTTTGATTTTATCCTCAATCCCTTTTGTTCGACAATGACCTTTTTAAAGACCTGCTGAAGAAGAAGGGTCCCGGACTTCTTAAAAGGGGAATGAGTAGTGAAGAGAGCGGGTCTCCGACTTCCCTCGCCAAAATAGCGATGTTCCGTCCTCTCAAACGAGAACAGTCCGTGGAGGAGATTCTTAAATGTGAGGATTGTGACAAGGTTTGCTTGGCATGAGAGAATGGCCAGCTGGTTCCCCTCTACCTGCAGACTACCAGCCATGTTTGACTGCAGCTTCCTGATTATAACTTCCCTCTTTGCATTCTTGTCTTTCTGTGATTCCATCTCGACGGAAAAACATTGTAGTTTTTTTGTATGCAGACAATCTAAAAGTAGATTTACTATTTAGCCATTGTATAGAGAATGGTCATTTTGTCATCTAATAAATAAAAATAAAACAGTTATTCCCAATGAAACTCAACATCTGAAATAGCTTGATAGCATGTGAACTCCCTTAACCTCTTTTTGAACATACCTTAATAAATGATAGTTTTGTTATGCCACCAATGCTCCCATCAGCCCATTCCTCAAAGTCTTTCAAACTATTTCCTAAAAGTTCACATAAAGTCAAAATTCTCATTACATTTTTTGTTAAGAGCATGTAATATTCCCAAACACACTCATCTGAAAATGTTGTTCATTTCCAAACTTTTAAATGAATCTTGGCCTAGAAACTTGCATCTCTACTCATAATTATTCCTAGCAACCTTTCCTTTAACTTGTTTATTGGGTGTAAGAACCTCTGATATTTTGTGACAGTAACAACTACTTTTTGGATTGGTTGCCAGCTTTTTTGATTGGTTGCCAGCTTTTCCTTGACCCTTTGCTGAACTGTTTTGCGTCTTTTTTTTGCAAATAACTTTCCCTCCGCAACCCCAAAACAAACAAACAAACAAACAAACAAACAAACAAACAAACAAACAAACAAGCAAACAAACAAACAAACCCTTGAATCCTGTTCCAGCTGTTAAACCACGCAAAAGGCACCCTGAATATTTATAACCAGTTTAGGAGTGATTTAATGATTGGCAGTTTGAGTGAGGCATACCTGTTGTTCCTGGCCAGTTGGAGTCCTGCTGCAATTCTCAAGAACCCTTAGATATTACTTCAACTGTGAATTCCACTTAACACTACTAATTTATTAAACTTTGGTTTTTCTGGAGATGTTTGAATCAACCAATGAGTAATAGAAGCTGTTTACCTGCTCCAAAGTTACCTAAAACCAGGGCAAAAAAAGAAACCAACTGTCAGGAAGTAACGTTTTAAAGACTTTATTGCTGCTTTATTCCCTCCCTCATTTTTTTAAAAACATTGTCAGACAAACTGAAACAGAGTTACTTTTGAGACCCAAAAAACCCTCAGCAAATATTAACCTAACTGTGCTCTTTGAGAACTTGGCTGGTTTGCTTGTTGCAGAGTTAAAATTAATGATTACAGGTTTTCTTCCGAGTTTTTCTTGACAATCATTCCTTTGGTATCTTTCTCTAGCTGCGGATGACGATCTTCTTCGTCTTCTCGCTGGTGGTGACTCCATCAGTGGAGACGCCACCGCTCCAACCCAATCTTGCAAACCCTCTGCCCTCTCCTACTACACACCCTCCATCATCAATGAGATCATTCCCAAAGAACCCGTCAAAGAACCCTCCAAACCTCCAGAGTCTAAGACCTCAAAACCGGAATCTAAACCCTCAACTTCTTCATCATCTGAAAGGACTCGCCGTTCATCTGTCGACACCTCTAAATCGTTGACAGAATCCCCAACTCAAACATCTTACAAATCCTACCCTGGTAGAGATTCCTCTTACATTTCCCCAACATCCTCCTCTTCTTATAAACCTTCCTCCTATCTGCCGTCTTCAACACCTTCAATCTCGTCTCCTTACACTCCAAGTAAGTGGCAAGAGTTGGTTGCTTCTGCTTTTGCATCTTGGCATGTGGTTTGGAGAAAATTGTTACAAACTTGATCACATTAATGTTTTGTGGAGATGTTGACTGTCATCATTTCACATTCATTAACTTTTTTGTTCTGTTAGAATTCTATGGTATGATTGTGTAATCTTTCTAACACACATTATTAGAGGTGTGGCAGACAACTTAGAATAGCATTTATGTAAGACTGTACTGTTTTGGGTGATGTTGTTTTTAATTCCCATACTGGAGTATGCCCTTCATGTATTAGCTTAGTCTGATCCCCAGACTACTACTCACAACACATCACAAGAGAATGAAGTTGTCTGTGAGGGACTCCAGCTTGGTATGTGTCTGATTCAAAGACTTTGACTATGTCTACTGCCAATGGCTTCAATGACAACATTGAAGAAAAGGGACTTTTCAGCCATAGCCACTACCGAAGTGACTCCGATATGCCCTTCGTTTATGAAAAAGCAAGAATCTAACACAGCATCCATTATTTGTTTCTAACACTTTCAGGTATCGCTGACTGTTTTGAGAATATTTAATATTTAATCCCTTTGAGATAACACAACAATCCAGCATGATTAACCCTTCTCAAGGCCCTCTAGTTTTGTATGATTTTGATGGATTCAGAACTGCACAGCAACATGCCGTATGTAGAAGAGAATTCCTTTGAACACTGTTTCTTTTCTGAGATGTTCAACTCCTGGCCTGTGAACATTTTTTTTTTCTGAGATGTTCAACTCCTGGCCTTTGAACACTGTTTCTTTTCTGAGATGTTCAACTCCTGGCCTGTGAACATCGTTTCTTTTCTGAGATGTTCAACTCCTGGCCTGTATATTGATTGATAAGAAAATGTCTGCTGTGTAGCATGCTTTATGTTGGAACATGTTTTTATTTTGAGAAACCAATAATGTAAAACACTTTTTGACTCTGTGTGTTGTTAACAAATTGACTTTTCAATTTCAGGGGCGACTATTTTTGTCCCACTTGTCTAGTTGCATTTAAAAGTGTGCTAACCTCTGAACTTCTTCAACTTTGGGAATTGTGAAATTAGTTGTCGTTATGGATTTGGGTTGGGGGATTGTCAGGATGGACATAATATGAATGTTTATTTAGTTGTGTGTTGGGTACGCCATTTTGAAACGTATTCACTGGAGGTTGACTGGCTCATTTAAGAGCCATTTGGTTTGTTAACAGCATCCTCCAAGTTCATCCAGTTTCAAAATAGAGTTATGCTTTGCAAATTGTCCAAGAGTTTTGTGGCAAACGTCTAACAAAATACCCTGCTTGATAATTTACCATTAAGGTGATTCATCATATACCCCACGCTGGATTGACCGGTATTCCTCAAGATATGGGGCCAGTGGTAAGGTAGTGTTGGCCATCTGGTGTGGCTGACACAACTTCAGAGTTTTTCAAGCGCACTGTTTTGTTTTTGTAGTTGCCATTTTAGCCGAGCACTTCATTTCATTGCTCATTTAAGCTGTTGCTTTCTCGTTGTGGAAAGCAGAGTTGTTGTTGTTTATTGTTGTTGTTTATAAAATGGCTAGCCACTGGAGCAAGACCTCAATGTTATGACATCTGGCTTTATGAATGTACTTCTTGTGTGATGAAATCTGTGAACAAGGTTACACCTGGGCCAAACTTCATAGAGCTGCTTAAGCAGACAATGACGCTTTACGTGTTTCTGCTGGGCAAAAATAAGCAGGATACCAGTCATAGATTGTACATGTGACATGGTATTTTGGCTGGTAACCTTATTCTTGTAAGCATAGTTTTGTTGTGCTTAGCTACCTTTTTGTGCCCTGGGGTCAATTTCTTGGAGCTGTTTAAGCACAAAGAACACCTTTGCACAAAATAACAATGTTATTTGTACTATTTGTGACTGGTTTCCTGCTTCTTTGTAGAAACTCGTTAAGCAAATGTTTTGCCGAATCAGTTGTATGAAGGCAGCCAATGATACAGGTCAGGCCAGGGATACAAGTCATGTTCCAAGTGTGTATAATTGAAGACAGAGGTCACAATATAAGGTCAAGTCATAGGTCATTTAGGTATGAGGTCAACATTTGAGCATAGTTGACCTATGTCCAGTGGCTAGAGGAACTGTGTGGAATGAGTTATTGCAAAAGTTTTAATCAAAGCGGTTTAAAAAAGAAGAGGGAAAAAACCCATCAGCAGCAAAATGTTGTGTTTGAAAAAGCAAAGGAGCAAGCTTTGAATAAAGAGCGCACTTTGAAATTTTAAGATCAACAGAAATACTCTAAGAATTACAAGGATCCAAAGAAAGAAGGTGCCGTAATTTTTAAAGAAGTCAATGAAAATATGTCTTAGTTTGTCAGTATATATTTGTAACAGACCTATGCATTGACGTCATCAGTCTGCCATCTTAGAGGTAAAGCAATGATGCAACATTAGAATTGCGCCTCTTTGTATGTGCGGTGCACAGGATGGGCCAATGAGCATCCTTCTGTTAACCTCTAGCCGAGGGCGCCCTAACTCAAATGACGTCATGTGCATAAGGTTTTTGTACCATTTCTAACCTTTCAGAATACTAGCAATATCAATTTGAATTCATTTCATTCACCTGTGGATTTACCATAGAGATATATATAAGAACTAGAGGGTGCACTGGCCTATATCGCGACCCGGCATGCGAGCAGGCGACCATTTTCTAAGTTGACAAAACAGGCATCGCTCAGCGTGTGTTTATGCGGCCATTTTGTAAGTTGACAAAACAATAAACACAAACGTGTGTGTTAATATTCAACGCACGTACAGAATGGCGCGCACCTGTCTCCTTGCGGTCCTGTCGTGTTTGTGCAAGAAGCATCACCAGTGCGCCCTCTAGTTCTTATATATAACTCTATGGAATTTACACACATCTTTTAATAAAATTGGTTTAAAAATGTTTTGTAATAATCTAAGTCATGTTTAAAAAAACTAATGAATTCAGCAAATTTGACCCTCAGAAAATATTTCTGTCGGATCTTGTAGTTCTCAGCAAAAACCAATAATGAAAACATAAATCAGCAGTATATATTATATAGCTGTACAGACCTGATACTTTATGGAGGCAATTGCCCAAGGCCTCTGGTCATTGCCTTGGTGCCCCTTGAAATAATCAAGTACAAATTGAAGTTTCTCTCATTGAGGTTTCCTCAAAAAATGACTGGCCCAGTTTTCCCGTTATACGCTGCATGTAAATATATCCATGGAGGAGATGGCACATCATTGGCTACAGTCTAATTGTAACAGAAAAGTTGAAACGCTCATTTAAAGTTTGGTCTAGGACCAATCACTCGGAGAATTATTAAATGCAGCTTCCTCTAAAAATGCACTCGACTTTCAAAAACTAATGAACTTATGTACATGTAATACTTTTATTGTTTTTTTGAACTGAGAAGTCTTCAAAATTCTGAAAAACCACTCCGGGGCAGTAGAATATATTAAAGCGAGACAAGTTCTAAAAAGAGCATAATCTACCCAGCAAGTAGATGTACACATGGTGTTACCGCAAACCCAATATACAGGCCTTGTAAACCAAATATACAGGCCTGGTTGGGCTTACTATTTGTAGGTGTTATTCGGAAGCTCTCATCTATTTGATGAACAAATAAACCCAGCTTTGAGTTTGGACAAGAAATGCCTGGTTCTGAAATAGAAATCAATCACACAAAGATTCACTTGTAGACTGGTTTGTTGTTTGTGGGTATGTTTTTCATGATTATTACTGAAATTGAATGATCAACTAGTCTGAAACCAATGCTGTACCATCTCCTAAGCAGGTTTTCAGCCAAGCAAATGCAAAGCAAATGAAGAGTAAGTCAAAGCGTTTCAACAACAACAAAGTCTGAATTTCGGAAGTAAAAGTGGACTTGCATGTATCAGTTTTTCAGGAGTCATTGATTTGATGTTGCCTGTGAGGCATCATGTCCTTCATCTCACTGTGATCATCCAACTCAGTGTGAGATTCTGCACAACATTTATTGGTCATTCAGTGCATGAGTATCAACCATACTTGAATCATTAGCAGTTTCAACATTCCCGTTGACCTTTCCGCCATTTTTAAGTTTGATTTTTAGTTTTTTTTTGCCTTTTTAAATAGCAGCTCAGCAAGTTTTGTGATTGGATAATAAGGGCTTTGTGGAGGATGGAAGGGTTGAGTCAGTTTCTGATCTCAAAGCAGTTGATCACATGTTCTGTGAGTGATCAGCCAAATGATCACCTGATTGATCACCTAATTCATTACCCTATTGATCACATGATTGATCACCTGATTGATCATCCTATTGATCACATGATTGATCACCTAATTGATCACCTGATTCATTACCTGATTTACTGCATGGCAGGTATGAGGCAAAGCCAGTGCCTTTGAACTGTTGCGATTGCTTGCTTGGATGCATATCCCAATGCCTTTGAACTGTTGCGATTGCTTGCTTGGATGCATATCCCAATGCCTTTGAACTGTTGCGATTGCTTGCTTGGATGCATATCCCAATGCCTTTGAACTGTTGCGATTGCTTGCTTGGATGCATATCCCAATGCCTTTGAACTGTTGCGATTGCTTGCTTGGATGCATATCCCAATGCCTTTGAACTGTTGCGATTGCTTGCTTGGATGCATATCCCAATGCCTTTGAACTGTTGCGATTGCTTGCTTGGATGCATATCCCAATGCCTTTGAACTGTTGCGATTGCTTGCTTGGATGCATATCCCAATTTAGGGATGATTTATGGGTATACATGTACCTTCCCATTTAATGTTTCTTCAAGCTTGTTCACATGCTGGAAACAGCTCAGTAAACATGATCCTATAATTAATCCTCTAATGATCAAAATTCAACATTATTTCTTATATTAATATTCTCAGTGTTTTTTAACAGACTCATTGATTTCTCTTTCATACTCACTATCCCCAACTTTTCCTCTCCTCTTTACAAACCCCTAAACCATTATCCTCTAACCACTCCACCATGAAGCTTACGATGCCCTCTTGAGAACCAGACCTGGTAGCGACACCACCAGCACCTCAACAAGAAGGAAACCGGAAGATGACATCCCCACCACCCCAACGAGAAGGAAACCGACCATCGAAGACGATACCACTTATACCTCAAGGAGTAGAAGCAGGCCGTCCACCGATGACAGTCCGTCCAGAGTAAAACCCACTGAGGAAGACACCACTCCATCGAGGCGCCGTCACAGACCGGAGTCTATCCCCGAGTCACCCTCAGTCTCTACCCCCGCTGCTACTCCTACTAATACCACCACACCGACATCTCCTAGTGAGAGTAAGTGTGGAGTAACGTTAATCCTCTTATCCATTTTCTATTTAACTTCAAAGACTTGTGAGAGTAAATGTGGAGTAACATTTTATTATATGCGGCAGCACTGGCATGTAATCCTGCTAATTTGTGTTGCCCTTCCGGTCGAAGCTCAAATCATTAAGGTGTACTTTGCATGTTCACCCATGCCAGGAATATAGGTACAAACATAAACAAATATGCCTTTTCTAAGGTGAAGAAGGAACAGCCTGTAAAAGTATTTACTATCGAAAAAGGCCAAATACACAAAAAATCGTTCTCTTTTAGGATGATGGTGTCCGCTTAGTGTTACTCTTGTGATATGTATGCGCTTTACAAGAAAATGTGTAGCTTAAACCTCTCTCATAGAGGTACCTCTTGCTGAACCTCATCTTTAATGCCAGCTGAAGCTTCTCCAATCACATTTGTAACAATAACCTGTCATCAAAGGATAGCTGTGTACATGTATGTAACTGCTATTTGGAATCATGTCGCTTTGGTAGCCGCTTTTTTAAATGTTTGTTGGTTGGTTTTGAGGGTACATTTGTCTGTTTGTCAGTTGGTATTATTGGTTTGTTTGTCTTGCTTTTATCATGAATCATGGGTAAGGGTACTTGCTTCAGGTTCTCACATGGTAAAATTAATCACTTCTTGGGAGAAGTCAGAGGGTTTGTATATTTCTGGCACTTTGGTAGCGCTGTTTCAAAAGTTGCCCAACTTTTTCCCCCATAAAGCGGATTACATAACAGAGAGGAGAAGACGGCGGAAAGAGAGAGAAGCTCAGAGAGCTGCAGAGGCAGCCGCTGCTGAAGCTGCCGAAAGTAAGACCAGATGCACCATGTTGTCTCCCTCCCCCTCCCACCACCCTGCACTCCCCCTCAGCCAGAGTCTGCCAAGTCTCTGCCTCCTTCATCTTCTTGCTGTGCCGTGTGCCACTTTTCATTGATTGTTGATCATCTCTATCGGACTAACATCCTGACGAGAGAGTGGCAGTTTTTCATCAGTTTGTGATCCCGCTGCTGCCACCAACTAACAACTTTCATGTAAATCCACAAAGTTTGCCCTAGACACCTAAAAGCCACCCATCTTGAGTGTCAAGCCTACCCTACAGCCTCTCCTACCTTTCAAAGCCGTATCTCCCTCTTCACAGCCACTCTGCAAACCTTCTACCCAACATGCATATGTCCCATCATCCTCCTCGGGCCTCAACCCGTCCACCTCCAACCACCCCCTCCCCCTGCCCTGAACCAAACCATACCTCGCAGAATACAAACCCTTTTCAATCCCCACCTACCTGACCCATCCTGCACCTGTCTACCCAAGCCAGCCTCGTTTCATCCATCTTAATGTACCTCTTGAACCACAACAAACTCCTTTCCAGCCAACCACTCCCATTCTCTCTCCTGACTTGTCGACAACATCCTCCTTATTTACTAAACCACGTTTTCCCCCATCATAGCTAACATAAAACTCATAATTAACTTTGCTGCTCTTGGATGATGCCTTTGTGTCTTCCTGATGTCTACAGAATTATTCATCGCATCAGTGCAAAACTGCTGTACCTTGATTTTGTAAAACATGTCTCTGACAGAGAGGTAATAATCATGGGTTTGATTGTACATCTGGGAATGTTTTTACAAATTCTGATGTGTATATGTAGCTTCAAGAATGCACAGGGTGTAAGGCAGCATTTTGGCACTGACTTAAGGAACTAACCTACAAATACATTTGTGAACATTCAGTTTTGATAGCAGCACAATGTATATTTTGTTCTTTTTCAACAGTATTTCTTCTGGTGTACACAATGTACTTAATAACTTTGGGTTTTGGGTGTACTAATAATTGAGCTAACCTTCTTTATAAATAAAGGTTTAACACCCTTACTGAGAAAAAAGAGAGCATCAATCCCTTTAGAATGACAGATGGTATTCCTGGAAACAAAATCAGGATAAAAGAGGAATTATTGATCTCTTACTAAAAATTATAACAATAGTGGCTTTTGACATGGCGCTCAAATCTGTCACTCAGTGACGCAACATTTGGTATTTATTTGCAAGGAATGTGGAGCTACTTTTTTGAAGTATGAGAAACTTTCCCTTAATATATAGCACCATGTTATGGTTTACAAAGTGCTGTGGCACAACATGCAGTCATTCAAACTAGGAACACCGGGGCAAACATATTTTCTTTATGATAAGTGCACTGTTTTTTTTTACGTGCATTACACAATACACAGGATTCTATCTGCTCAGCTACGACACAACATGTTCGAGGTATAACATTGTTATGTCAGTGAAAACAGTTGTATCTCAATTTCACCATAAATGATTGTTTTGCACATGAGAGGCTTCATGCAGCTCCATATGCTTTCAGGCAAACAGCCCGGACAGGGTTATACAAAGAAAACACTTGTCTACTTTCAAATTTACACAATTTTCAATTTTTTCAAAATACAGCATTCTTCGCACTGATTTCAGTACGATATATCCACACTAGTTCAGTGCTTTGTTCAATGATGTTTTCAAATGCTGTCTTTACTAATACTAATCTCATTACTAATCTGATTTTCCACTTTTTACTAAAAGAAAAGCTGCTTTTGAAATTGAAATTTAGATGTGAGAAAACCTTGTATGAGAAACTTGCTTGCATAGTGATAGGGAGGGGCTTTCAATGGGAGATTTTGGATCTCTAGGTGGCAGCAGACTTACAAGATAAATTGACATTGTTGACGTCATTCTGAGCATGCGCACATTACCGAGCACAATGGATTTAACTGGTAAGTCTGCTGCCACCAAGCATCCAAAAAGTCCCCATTAGCCTTCCTCTTTATTTCTGCACGGCTGTTTATGCTTAACTCAATGTATGGTATTATTGAATTTGCCTGCAGAGCAAACTGCCACGTTACCACGGAACTTCAAACCAGCTGATATTACCCCGCCTTTAACCACTACAGAGTGTAAGTCAAGAAGCGTAGACGCTCAAAAAGCTGTTGTATTGTAAGATTCATGTGGCTAATCCATCAAGCCCTGCCCTCGCCACATATCAACCAATCGTAGGCTTGATTATGCACTCAAAGAAGTGAGTGCGTGCAGTCAATTGATACGGGCAGCACTTGATTTGCTCATGTATTATCGCTTAACTTTGCCCAATTTTATAGTACTACTTGTGGCAGAACTCTGCGCCTAAAAACAATCGAAATAGTGGAATTGCAAGAGGGTTAGTAAGCATGGGCGTAGCTAGGACATTTTCTTTAGGGCATTGCTCTGAAACTGGGCAGTATACTTGATGGATTAGTCTAGTATTAAATAGTTCAAATTTTAACATAAAGTGCGCTGTTGTAGTTTGACTTCGCACTGTTTTAACCTAACACTTTTTTACACGGAAAAAGTGTTTTCTGAGGTTTCAAAAGCTTTGTACTTTGCAGTTATTAGATGTTTTACTAATGTCTCGAGGTGTAGACACTTTTTCAAGCTTAGCATTTCCTGAAATTGTTTGCTATCCTTGGCTCTGTTATCCGTAGATGACAGATGTCATGCATTCCAGGGATTACAATTGAGCTCAGCACTCTCCTTGTTCAAATCCTATATGTACACATCTTGATTCTTGGTTGACAGTAAGTATGTTTGCGTATCATGCTTTGATAGCATTAACTCTGAAACTGCTTATTCAATATTTCATATATAACAGATGTTTCTCATCGACGAAGGAGGACAAGAGAAGATGTTCCTGAGGAAACAGGTAAAGTTAACATTCTTGCATTTACAGTTTGTTCGCCCTGAAACATCAGTCAAATTATCAACAAAAGTCTACACCAGCCCTTGTACTTAATTAAATATTCTTGCTTTTTGTTCAAGGGTAGCATATCATTCTTGTTCTTTAAAGTTACTATTCAGTATGGTTTTATCAAAATGGGCACCGATTTCATCAAGCCTTTACCCAGATGTATCATGCTTAAGGGGTGACCCTTTGCACAGTTTTTATTTCAGAAAAAAACTGTTAACTGTGAGCTAAGTAAAAGATTGCTCTCCATTTTTGTTATCAGAGGAGCGATACAACAATGCATAATGTCCATTGTGAATGGCCACATTAGCTGTCAAACATGTCAAATCATCTCAATCATTTCAAAGTACACTTTTGCTTGTGAGGCTACTCGGGATGTAAGCAAGAGGCAAGAGGCACATGGCCTTAAAATGTTCAATACCTTGTTGGTGCTTTGGTTGTATCAGTTGTCTGCAATAGGCCCCTAACGTGATTCAGTCGCTACTGAGGGCATCAAATCTGACACAGCATCAATGATGGATACATTTTGAGACAAGAGAAAGAGTTGTTGATGTTCACACTATTTTTATGATTTTTCTTACAGTTTCAACAAACATAACAAGTAGACCTGCTGAGGTGTCATCACCAGTTGAAAATGGAGGTATGTCGACACAAAGTTTTGAACTTTTAATAGAGTGTCATTTATCAGAACATGTAATTTCTATTGTGTTCGGAGTTCTGAGCATTACTGAAAACAAAGGAATTACCTGGTAAGTCACACTAATTTATGTATAATTAAAGATGTCAGTATGTGCAAAATTTATGTCCTCTGCATAAGGATTTATTTTTCTTTTGAGAACTGATGGTAAGCTTTTAAAGTTGCTAATAGTGGATTCTGTTTGTTGTAGTATTTGTTATTGATGTATTTTTATTTTTTGACGACCACAAACCACCAGCTGTGCTTGATGGGTTAGCCTCATTCAATATGGTTTTAAATCAATCAATCAATCAATCAATTAACAAATCAATTTTTTTGATTGATATAACATGGAGTGGTTTTGTAGGCTTTGATGTACAGTATCCAATTTTAAAATGTTTATTCATAATTTATCTTGTCTTAATAATGATGACTCTTTATCCAGATGTCAGTTCTAGCTCTTCTCGGAGACGCCGTCGTCAGTCCAAGGGTGATAAAACCCCCACGGAGAGTAAGTGACTGTCGGCATCTTGGGATTAAGATTCATTAATCCAGTTAATCCCAAACCCTTGTAATCAAATCTTGTCCTCTTTACTTTATAAGGAAACCACTCTATTGATACTACCAAAAAGGAAGATAACGCACTCAAACAAAAGGAAGATAACGCACTCAAACAAAAGGAAGATAACGCACTCAAACAAAAGGAAGTCTAGTCTGAAATTGTACAGTCACATTCTTATCCTTCTGAAATTTATGTGAACACAAATTCATTGTTTTTGTGTTAATCGGTGTGCTCTACGGTCAAATTCATTTTTTATTTTCAAAATGATGGAGTCCTTATGAACAAAGAATAAAATATTGCTATTCTCTAAACCTCTCATTAAAATGGTGTAAAATAACATGTTACTTGAAACGTACAGAGTGAAGTGTAAACACTTTCTTCTTTATTTCTTCTTTCTCTTCTTTCTCTTGTTCTATTATTTTCAAGAACAGGAAAACAATGTTTCTGGTCACCTTTTGCTGGAGTGTGTTTGATCTTTTTAAGAAGTCTTTTTCCTGACCAGTTTTCCCCCAAACTATTCCGGGATCCATTGGTGAAGGTGTCAAGATATTCTATTGTGATCTTTAAGACCATTTTAAACCATCAATAACAACAAATTGAAGCTTTTATAAATGAACACTGTTCATTTTACTGATTAATATTTCTGTAACAATCTAATTAATTTGTATGAGTTTAGATACAATTCCCTTTAATTTTCTCAATACTCAACTATTTACACTCAATTTTCCATCTAATTGTTGTATTTTGGTATAAACTTAGGCTAGTATTTTCACCATAAAAACATTAAGTTACTCACTAATTATTCATAAGGTCTTATGGGCTTACCAACCAAAAGTAACTACGGTTTTAAATGCAAACCAAGTTTGATGACCTCATGTTTCGACCATTCCTTGTTTTGATTGTAAATCAGACTTCCTTTAGTAAATCTTTTTTAAAAACATAAGGAAGCAAAAAGTAAAGTACATAAAACTTAACACGATTCAAAACAAAGATTATTTTAGTTTTAAAAACATATTAAGTACTTTTATAAATAGTACTTTTATAAATATTTAGTACTTTTGTACTTGGTACTCACTCCCCATTACCATCCTGCATGCAATCTGATATAGCATTTACAGCGGTACTACCCAGACAGAGAATAAACAGAAAACATTATGAAGGTAACTTGTGCATTCTTAGATCAACTCTGCGCTGTTTCAAAAAAGAGCAAATAATTTGTTGCTGAAAAATTGGCGGCTGTTGAAATTCTACAAAGCAAGCTTTAGACTGTTAGTTCAGTGTTGTGGTTGCAGTTTGTATCTGTCATTGACTAGGAAGTTTGTGGATAAATTTAAAGAGCTGTACCTTATTAAAAAGTTGAACTAGGCTAGGTTTGATGAGTGTGTTAAGTTGAACTAGGCTAGGTTTGATGAGTGTGTTAAGTTGAACTAGGCTAGGTTTGATGAGTGTGTTAAGTTGAACTAGGCTAGGTTTGATGAGTGTGTTAAGTTGAACTAGGCTAGGTTTGATGAGTGTGTTAAGTTGAACTAAGCTAGGTTTGATGAGTGTGTTAAGTTGAACTAGGCTAGGTTTGATGAGTGTGTTATGCTTCTGTGATGCAGGCTAGGTTTGATGAGTGTGTTATGCTTCTGTGATGCAGGCTAGGTTTGATGAGTGTGTTATGCTTCTGTGATGCAGGCTAGGTTTGATGAGTGTGTTATGCTTCTGTGATGCAGGCTAGGTTTGATGAGTGTGTTATGCTTCTGTGATGCAGGCTAGGTTTGATGAGTGTGTTATGCTTCTGTGATGCAGGCTAGGTTTGATGAGTGTGTTATGCTTCTGTGATGCAGGCTAGGTTTGATGAGTGTGTTATGCTTCTGTGATGCAGGCTACTTTTACCATTGCCGAGTAAAGGTTAGAATCCCAGAAGAGCACAATAGTTTTAAGTCAATGTGCCTGCTAAGCATGAACCAATTTGTTATGCAAGTTTAATGGTGTATGAATAATCTGGGGCTAATTACGTGGCTACCATAAACTACAAGTTTAGCACCAAATTTCTGCACTGCCTTCAAAGCCTAGAATGCTGAATGACGTCAATAAATATGCATACTTGTACACTCAAGCAAAGCTTCCTGTAAATGTATACTTTTGATATCAGTAAGCACTGAAGCCATTCACCTCCAAATAATACCGTAGGTACAGAGAAAAAAGGCTGTTTGACTTGAAGCTAGGATATACTTTTGGTAATTGGCATATAGCAAAGCCTTATAATTGTTCCTGTAAGCTTAAACGTTTTGCTCCCTATTTCCTTGCTCTGTAGCAGGTCTGTTGATGTGTTTTTTTGTGTGTCTTTTTGTTGTGTTTTGTTGTTGTTTGTTTGTTATGCTAGACTTTAGGCTGTGCATGTTTTATCTGTCTCGTTGAAAATGCTCTGCAACAAAAGAGTTTGAACTAATAAGTGTAACTACAACTAAAACGTTTCTTGTTAAAGGGCAGCTACAAGTGCTCCTTTAGCATAGACCCTTTGCATGTGACGTCACACGCTCAAAAAGCACCCTCACTGTGGTCAAGGAGGCATATGATTGGACAATAGCTGTTCTTTGCGTTTAAAAAGGTGTGTGTAATATCATGGAGGGGGTCTATAAGGTTAGGGTTAGGGGAATGAAACCATTCATGATAACTTTTTATCCTGATCAGGCAAAGAAGCGGAACCAGAGGATATTCAGGAACTCATGGCACCAGATTGTGAGTAACCTGCATTGAGTGGGGTGTTGGCCAGCATGGATGGAGTGGGGGTGTCTGCCAGCATGGATTGATCAACACATTGGATTTAGTTATGATTTGATTTGTTCTTATTTTGCTGTTCTAATAGCGATGTGCTTAGGAGTTTGATGCATAGCTCACACAAACTTATAAGGTAGAATCTGGAAAAGGTCAAAAGTTTGCTTAAAAATTCCAAAAGAGGGTGATAGCATCGTCTGCTTGTTGTCATTGATGCCGATGTTAAGACTCCAGGAAAGTCTCTATTTTGACTGGTTGATGAAGGAAAAGCATGAATATTAATCAAACATTTTTCTTGTAATCAGATTATACAAAATTTAACATAATTCAAGAACGACACAAAACCTGAATGAACACAGCACAAGAAAATGACTTAAGAATATTATGTTTAGTTTTATTCTGACACTGAAGTGTGCTTAGCATAGAGCTTTCCGGGTCCTGCAGAAAAGACTTACTTGGGTGGGGTTCGAACTCCAGCCTTCTAGAGCAAATATCTTAACTGCTTACCCCTCGATTCTGCACGGTGGCAGAATACAGCATTCAATTAGGTCTGTCCTCACTGGGCCAACTTGGTGATCAAGCAGTTAAGGCAAGTTCTCTAGGAAGCATTGGGGGTGGGTTCGAATCCCTCCCAAGTACCCTGTTGATTTAAATCCGACAGGACTTGACAAGCACTGAGTATACAGTGCTGGTTAAACATCAATGTCAATTGTCCAAATAAATGAAAATTAAGCATCTTGCATTAATCTATGTGATTAACCCTTTTTTTCTCAGGAATACGTGATTGATGAAGCCTGATTAAAGTTTTGTCTTCTCCTAACAGTTTTCTAAATTCATTCGTTTCTTTCCCCTTAACCACTTTTAATGATATTGATCAACATTAACAATCGCTTTGATTTCTCTTCTCTGGAGTAACATGTATGGTAATGTGTGTGAAACTTTGAAGAATTTAAACAAGCATGTTCTTTGATTTCGCTTTCTGTTTTGCATATGACAAATATTTGACCTGTCACAAAGAACAGTCCACCTTTTATAAAAGGCCCTCGTGGTTCTACAAAAGAAAAGAAAAACCAATATCATACATGTATACATGTATGTACATTCTGACAAGCAGGAGACATTATGCTTTGGTAGAGTAGGATAAATTTTTGTAGTTTGCAGAGCTATTTTGAAAAGAGCTGTGAGATGTTGAGTTGATTGAAAGAGCTGAGAGATTAATTGTATTTTCACCAAATCTCTCTTTTTGAAAAAAAATACTGCCACAATTTCAGTCATATGTAAACTAGGCTGCATATTAGGACAACAGATATTTTTCATTTGAGCCAAACATGGCCACATCATAGAGTGTTCACAGTTACACTTGTTTTCCATACATTTAAACTCTGAGCATACTCCCTTTGCAGATCTATCAGGTGGCATTGCAGCTAGGAGGAAGCTAAGACAGGAGCAGAGGGAGCGAGAGCAGCTGGAGAAAGAGCGGCTAGAGAAAGAGCAGCGGGAAAAAGAGCTGGCAGAGAAGGCTAAAGATGAGAGGAAAGATATCATCAAGAGACCGGTACCCATCATCCGGGAACCAACTCCATCTACCAGTGAAGAGCAAGATGAGAAGGACAAACAGGGTCAAAGTTCATCATCACCAGCCTCGATGTCAAAGGTCGTAGGGATGAGTAATGGAGACTCCTCAGGTAAATTTAATGTTTTAGTAGCTTTTCATAACATCAGGCATAGTTACCTGCACACATAACTGCAAGTCTTTTTTCTTGCTATAATAAAAATTATTTTGATTTTAAACGTCTCGATTGTTAAAGTACAGTTACATGTTCTTTGAGATTGTTTGATGAAATCACGCAACAAGCTCAAACAGCGCCCTCATTGAGGTCAAAGGAAGACCTATAAATGACTTAGAGTTGTACACTGCACTTGCATGCAAGCGTACATTATTTGACCTCAGCAATGTCGACCTGTACAATGTGTCTGTTGTGACAGGGCTCAAATTTTAAATGATTTCAGTTGTGGCTTTGTTTGATTGAGAAGTTGTTGGATGGAAATTTTGATTTCTCAATGTTGTTTTGATTTAATGCAGAAGCAATATCACCTCAGATTTCAAGAACTGCAAGTCCAGAGAGGGACGAAGTATTTGCGAAAACCCCTAAGCCCTCAAGTGAAACCAACCATGTGGAACCATCATCCAAAAAGACCGAGCCAGCCAAAGACATTTCCGATAAACTCTCCAAGGAAAAGAAGGAAGCAGTGAAGCTGACTGTTGATACAACGACCAAGCCTGAAGAGGATAAGGTCAAAGGTAATGAGCCTCCGATGAGTGCTGGACTCTCCAATAACAAACGCTACCAGCTTGCCATGATGTACTCTAATCGCACCAGCCAGGATGAGGCAACAGTGAGCAGTCCGACGCGGAAGGTGTCTACGAGTCTCCAGAGCAATGAGACTATCTCAGACAGGATTGATCAGTTAAGAAACGGCCCTGTTAAGGATGAAGATGGAGATAAAGAGTCACCGAAGACACCCAAGGAAATTGAAGTCACACCTGGGAAGGTTCAAGCAGTTCAGGAGAAGTTGCAATCTCCAGGTCCAATGTCTGGAGAGAAGGAGAAGTTTGCAGGGCCAACGGGTGATAAATCTGGTGCTATCGGCCTTGCCAAACACGGATTGAAGTCCGTCAACATCCCAATGAAGCAGCCAGCGGTACCTGTGAATAAACCTGAGACTGCAGAGGAACGGGAAGATGCACAATGGGAAGAGATTCTCCGTCAGAACAACCGAGAGCTTCGTGTCCATAACTGGGACTTTACAGACTTAACCAACCAAGATGATCAGAATGTCTTCTTGATCAAATCCTTGACTGAGATAGAAGGTGTTGTACCTGCTCCACCTCCTCTGCCAATGGGTGGAGGAATGCCCCCGCCTCCACCTGCCCCACCCATGATGCCTCCTGGGCATTATGGCACCCTTCCTCCGCCCCCTCCTCCTCTATCGGGTACCTCAATCAATGATGGGTACAACACGTACCCACCTAAGAAGAAGAAGACGGTTCGGCTATTCTGGAAGGAGACACGGTTAGACAGGTTAGCCATGTACGGCAAGAAGGACCCAAAGGAGACGATATGGGGAGTGCTTGGAGATGTGACAATCGACAAGAGGAAACTAGAACACCTCTTTGAATCCAAGGCCAAAGAAATACTGCAGAAGGTAAGCGAAGGGAAACTTGATCATATTGGCACAAGAGACCTTTGAGCCTTGTATGCGGTCACAAGGGGAAGTTGAGAATAGGAATATTAGGAGAATACTGCTGTGCTGCTGTGGAGTTGAGCGTTTTGTTTAAAGGTGCTATAATGACAGTTCCGTTTTCTGTACGTAGGACCTTTGAGCCTTGTATGAGGTCACAAGGGGAAGTTGAGAATAGGAATATTAGGAGAATACTGCTGTGCTGCTGTGGAGTTGAGCGTTTTGTTTAAAGGTGCTATAATGACAGTTCCGTTTTCTGTACGTAGGACCTTTGAGCCTTGTATGAGGTCACAAGGGGAAGTTGAGAATAGGAATATTAGGAGAATACTGCTGTGCTGCTGTGGAGTTGAGCGTTTTGTTTAAAGGTGCTATAATGACAGTTCCGTTTTCTGTACGTAGGACCTTTGAGCCTTGTATGAGGTCACAAGGGGAAGTTGAGAATAGGAATATTAGGAGAATACTGCTGTGCTGCTGTGGAGTTGAGCGTTTTGTTTAAAGGTGCTATAATGACAGTTCCGTTTTCTGTACGTAGGACCTTTGAGCCTTGTATGCGGTCACAAGGGGAAGTTGAGAATAGGAATATTAGGAGAATACTGCTGTGCTGCTGTGGAGTTGAGCGTTTTGTTTAAAGGTGCTATAATGACAGTTCCGTTTTCTGTACGTAGGACCTTTGAGCCTTGTATGAGGTCACAAGGGGAAGTTGAGAATAGGAATATTAGGAGAATACTGCTGTGCTGCTGTGGAGTTGAGCGTTTTGTTTAAAGGTGCTATAATGACAGTTCCGTTTTCTGTACGTAGGACCTTTGAGCCTTGTATGAGGTCACAAGGGGAAGTTGAGAATAGGAATATTAGGAGAATACTGCTGTGCTGCTGTGGAGTTGAGCGTTTTGTTTAAAGGTGCTATAATGACAGTTCCGTTTTCTGTACGTAGGACCTTTGAGCCTTGTATGCGGTCACAAGGGGAAGTTGAGAATAGGAATATTAGGAGAATACTGCTGTGCTGCTGTGGAGTTGAGCGTTTTGTTTAAAGGTGCTATAATGACAGTTCCGTTTTCTGTACGTAGGACCTTTGAGCCTTGTATGAGGTCACAAGGGGAAGTTGAGAATAGGAATATTAGGAGAATACTGCTGTGCTGCTGTGGAGTTGAGCGTCTTGTTTAAAGGTGCTATAATGACAGTTCCGTTTTCTGTACGTAGGACCTTTGAGCCTTGTATGCTGTCACAAGGGGAAGTTGAGAATAGGAATATTAGGAGAATACTGCTGTGCTGCTGTGGAGTTGAGCGTTTTGTTTAAAGGTGCTATAATGACAGTTCCGTTTTCTGTACGTAGGACCTTTGAGCCTTGTATGAGGTCACAAGGGGAAGTTGAGAATAGGAATATTAGGAGAATACTGCTGTGCTGCTGTGGAGTTGAGCGTTTTGTTTAAAGGTGCTATAATGACAGTTCCGTTTTCTGTACGTAGGACCTTTGAGCCTTGTATGAGGTCACAAGGGGAAGTTGAGAATAGGAATATTAGGAGAATACTGCTGTGCTGCTGTGGAGTTGAGCGTTTTGTTTAAAGGTGCTATAATGACAGTTCCGTTTTCTGTACGTAGGACCTTTGAGCCTTGTATGAGGTCACAAGGGGAAGTTGAGAATAGGAATATTAGGAGAATACTGCTGTGCTGCTGTGGAGTTGAGCGTTTTGTTTAAAGGTGCTATAATGACAGTTCCGTTTTCTGTACGTAGGACCTTTGAGCCTTGTATGAGGTCACAAGGGGAAGTTGAGAATAGGAATATTAGGAGAATACTGCTGTGCTGCTGTGGAGTTGAGCGTTTTGTTTAAAGGTGCTATAATGACAGTTCCGTTTTCTGTACGTAGGACCTTTGAGCCTTGTATGAGGTCACAAGGGGAAGTTGAGAATAGGAATATTAGGAGAATACTGCTGTGCTGCTGTGGAGTTGAGCGTTTTGTTTAAAGGTGCTATAATGACAGTTCCGTTTTCTGTACGTATGACCTTTGAGCCTTGTATGAGGTCACAAGGGGAAGTTGAGAATAGGAATATTAGGAGAATACTGCTGTGCTGCTGTGGAGTTGAACGTTTTGTTTAAAGGTGCTATAATGACAGTTCCGTTTTCTGTACGTAGGACCTTTGAGCCTTGTATGAGGTCACAAGGGGAAGTTGAGAATAGGAATATTAGGAGAATACTGCTGTGCTGCTGTGGAGTTGAGCGTCTTGTTTAAAGGTGCTATAATGACAGTTCCGTTTTCTGTACGTAGGACCTTTGAGCCTTGTATGAGGTCACAAGGGGAAGTTGAGAATAGGAATATTAGGAGAATACTGCTGTGCTGCTGTGGAGTTGAGCGTTTTGTTTAAAGGTGCTATAATGACAGTTCCGTTTTCTGTACGTAGGACCTTTGAGCCTTGTAAAAACCTCAAACACAAACTGAATCATTTCTACTAAATTATTATTTTTTTTTTTTGGGGGGGGGGGTGTTGTACACCCTCCAAGGGTTTGAATTCTTGTGGTTTAGAAATCCAAAGATTCTTTTTTCAGAAGTGAAGAGTGTCTTGCAGCCTTGCATCTCTTTAATGTATTGACCTGAAGGCATCTTGATCTGAATAATTTTTAAACCTTTGTGATTTGGTTGTAAAGTAGCTAACCTACTGTTGACTTCTACTTAATTTATGTTTAATGATTTATGTGTGAAAGAAAGGCTAAAATAACACAGCATTCCTGCTATGTCTTTGTTTGTTATTTGTTGTGCTTGTGTTTGTGTTGGCACTACCTCCCATGTATGGAACTGAAAATTATTTTCAAACCAAAACGCATGTTTGTTTTTTTATTTTGTGGAGAACCGCCCCAAAATGCAATAGTTCAAATTGTGTGGAACTAGTATACAGATAATGAATGTTTATGAATGCAATTGTGCAAATACTTTCATAAGTTGAAAGATGAAATGTCTTTTCAAGGAGGCCGTGACGAGTTGAATGGAACAGTTCATCTTTTAACAAATAAAAACAGTTCTCACCATTGAAATGAATGAAAAACATTCATTATTTGTTTAACATAGCATCCAAGTAGATCTTTGTCATTTTAATCGTAGGATTGAAAACCAACGAAGCGTACAATATTTAATTGAATGTTGATTGACTTTATTTTGCTTTGTCCAGCAGGGAATGATGAAAAGCATGATGCTTGATTGCTATGTGATCTAACCACTGAATTATCTGCTTTTTTATATCCCTACTCCTCCTCCTTATTGCTCCTCTTTCCTCCTCCTCCTCCTCCTTGTTCCTGCATTTTCCTCCCCCACGCCTCTACCTCCTCATCCTTGCATCTTGATGACAAACAACACAGGACCAGGTTAGTACAGCACCACTCTGTCAAACATGAGCAAAAAACAAACAAAATCTAAAGATTTTAAACCGATGAGATATGGTGACACTTAAGTAAATGTTATGAAATAACTTCCAAAATGTCTGATTAAGAAAAATGGATTAGGGCCTTTTTCAAAAACCACAGTTTTGGCTTAGCCCCAGCATATTTGTATATTTGAAGCCAATACCAAAAGTGCACACTAAAAAAAAAATGATGGAGTGTAAGCCGGGTCCTTAGCCGGAGTCTATGTAGAAGCCATTGTTTCAAAAAGGGCCTAAGTGTACGTGCATTCTAGAAGACCATCAGTACAACAAAATTAAACTCTAGTGCAAGCTTTATAGAATCTAGAAGGTCTGTTTAGGAAATAAATGAAGTTAAATTTAACAGTATATTGAAAACAAAACATCTGAACAAAATTCTGGCGAAAGCGAATTTGAAAACTTCAAGACAAATGTATATATAGGTGCATTGGAGAATAATGACAGAAATGGTACAAGAACATTAATGAGGAAATGTGGCACACATCAAGTAGATTTATAAATTATGTGCTTGCTGATAACAGTTTATTGAGTGTGAGTGAATTACATGGCTATTTAATGACTATTTATTGACTATTTGCTCCCTGTGCCTTTATTTTTTTTTAAATTAAAATAAGAATTAAAAATTATCTTCCAATGATAATTTTTTAATACTTACTGTTAATTCTCTCTGTCTCGGATTGCAAATGACAAATCTTCCCGCAGAAAATTCTTGAAGCTGGCAAGAAGCATGTGATCTCTGTGCTGGACCCTAAACGCTCCAACCACATAAACATCGCTCTGACTGCCTTACCCCATCCAAGTACTATCAAGCAAGCCATTATGAAGATGGATGGAACAGCAGTCAACAAAGAAGGCATTGAGGTAAACATTGTCAAATAAAACAAGGAAGAAATATTATGTCAAGTTTTCCTGCATATTTATTATCGAGGAACACATTGAAAAAAGCTTATACCTCTATGACTTGAACTCTTGGGATCTACATGTAGGTGTCTCTGGTAAAGACCACCTTTTTGAGTAAAATGTTAATATAAATTGGAACTTTAAACCCAAATTGCAGTCCTGATTGGAGTAAAATGTAAATTGGAACTTTAAACCCAAATTGCAGTCCTGATTGGAGTAAAATGTAAATTGGAACTTTAAACCCAAATTGCAGTCCTGATTGGAGTAAAATGTAAATTGGAACTTTAAACCCAAATTGCAGTCCTGATTGGAGTAAAATGTAAATTGGAACTTTAATCCCAAATTGCAGTCCTGATTGGAGTAAAATGTAAATTGGAACTTTAAACCCAAATTGCAGTCCTGATTAGAGTAAAATGTAAATTGGAACTTTAATCCCAAATTGCAGTCCTGACCAATCTATTTCTTGTTTACAGAAACTCCTGACGATGGTCCCAAGTGAAGAGGAATCTAATCTTATCAAGGAGTCCATGATTCTGAATCCAGACATCCCACTAGGCTCGGCAGAACAGTTCCTGTACATGCTCTCTAACATCACCGTCTTGAAAGCTAGACTCAGTCTTTGGCTCTTCAAGATGGACTACGAGTCTATGGAAGAGGTAACCACTTTGATCTTGCAGAAGGGATTTCATTTATTCTTATTGGAAAAGCAATGACTCTAAGAAAAGTGAACTTAATCACTGTACTAGACAAGAGGCCAATATAGAGGATATTGGGGGTTTTCCTCCCACATCTAGAACTGAAACTTCCTTCATTGTCTTCTCTTCATTGTGGTTATTGTAAAATGCACTTTATAAGAGTTATTATTATTGGGTTCTTGGCTAGTACAGTGATTAAGTTTGGTTTTCTGAGAGTCCTTCTTTTCACAATCAGAATACATGAAATGAAATGAATTTTAGCCTTATGTTGGTGGTCTGCTACGGGGGGAGGGGGCACCAGTCAAAAGTAATGCAACCATATAATGCTGTATAGCCAGGGGTCACACTCTGTTATGGGAAATGGCAATGTAAGGGGATCACGTAGATCACTTCAAAT
The DNA here is from genome assembly GCF_902459465.1 of Asterias rubens. NCBI lineage: Eukaryota > Metazoa > Echinodermata > Asteroidea > Forcipulatida > Asteriidae > Asterias > Asterias rubens. The sequence goes on from NC_047065.1 coordinate 388,912, forward strand.
ATTCAATGTGATTACGTGGCGTTTAATTATAGTTGACCATACTCTCTCACTCAGTTATTGTTCCCTGACTCTCTGATGTTCATAAACTTTGACTCCCTTGCATGATTTGTACTACAGGAAGTAGCAGAGCCCCTGGCTGAACTGAAGAAAGGTATAGAGGATTTGAAGACGAATGAAACATTCCGCCACATCTTATCAATGCTTCTGGCCGTTGGAAATTTCTTGAATGGTGCTCAGGTGAGTCGCATTATCTCAATCTTATTCAGATTAAGGCTGTTTGGGTTTAAGAAATTATTATCGTATACAAGGGATTAATGACATATGATTATTGTAAGAAATGGATACTATCTGAATGCTTGATTTGGAAACATACATTTGTGAAGATTACAGTTAATTCTGAAAAGGTAAGTTTTACTGTTTGTAATACCAAATGTTTTACTAAATGTCATAATACCTATGGAAAGCTTCAAGTGAGTGACTATGGCTAAGTCTATGGTCAATGGCTAGCAGCAGCTATGCAAACAAAATGGAAGAATCTAACCATGGCTGTTAATTCAGCCATTGTCAGTTATCCGTCCATAACCAACGGGCATGAAGGCCTTTTTTTCTCCACTCTCCATGGCTCCAGAATGATCATCCACAACATCTTGGGGACTCCCCTCTCCATTTTTGGGTTCAGATGAACCTCATTACCCATGGGTGGCTAGTGTGTACAGCTCTAGCCTGTCACCACTGGCCCTGGTTCGATTCCTGGCTTGGGTCATATGTAAGCAGAGTCTGTACGTTGGTTCTCTCCTTTGCTATGAGGGTCATTCTCTGAGCAGACAAATTATTCCTTTTTCAATCTCTGTCCGTGATCCTACATGGATTGAGGTGGCTGGCTGCCAAAGCGATGTAGCATGCCTGTGGCTCGACCTCATCAATCTGTGTCCGTGATCCTACATGGATTGAGGTGGCTGGCTGCCAAAGCGATGTAGCATGCCTGTGGCTCAACCTCATCAATCTCTGTCCGTGATCCTACATGGATTGAGGTGGCTGGCTGCCAAAGCGATGTAGCATGCCTGTGGCTCGACCTCATCAATCTCTGTCCGTGATCCTACATGGATTGAGGTGGCTGGCTGCCAAAGCGATGTAGCATGCCTGTGGCTCGACCTCATCAATCTCTGTCCGTGATCCTACATGGATTGAGGTGGCTGGCTGCCAAAGCGATGTAGCATGCCTGTGGCTCGACCTCATCAATCTCTGTCCGTGATCCTAAATGGATTGAGGTGGCTGGCTGCCAAAGCGATGTAGCATGCCTGCGGCTCGACCTCATCAATCTCTGTCCGTGATCCTACATGGATTGAGGTGGCTGGCTGCCAAAGCGATGTAGCATGCCTGTGGCTCGACCTCATCAATCTCTGTCCGTGATCCTACATGGATTGAGGTGGCTGGCTGCCAAAGCGATGTAGCATGCCTGTGGCTCGACCTCATCAATCTGTGTCCGTGATCCTACATGGATTGAGGTGGCTGGCTGCCAAAGCGATGTAGCATGCCTGTGGCTCGACCTCATCAATCTCTGTCCGTGATCCTACATGGATTGAGGTGGCTGGCTGCCAAAGCGATGTAGCATGCCTGTGGCTCGACCTCATCAATCTCTGTCCGTGATCCTACATGGATTGAGGTGGCTGGCTGCCAAAGCGATGTAGCATGCCTGTGGCTCGACCTCATCAATCTCTGTCCGTGATCCTACATGGATTGAGGTGGCTGGCTGCCAAAGCGATGTAGCATGCCTGTGGCTCGACCTCATCAATCTCTGTCCGTGATCCTACATGGATTGAGGTGGCTGGCTGCCAAAGCGATGTAGCATGCCTGTGGCTCGACCTCATCAATCTCTGTCCGTGATCCTACATGGATTGAGGTGGCTGGCTGTCAAAGCGATGTAGCATGTCTGTGGCTCGACCTCATCAATCTCTGTCCGTGATCCTACATGGATTAAGGTGGCTGGCTGCCAAAGCGATGTAGCATGCCTGTGGCTCGACCTCATCAATCTCTGTCCGTGATCCTACATGGATTGAGGTGGCTGGCTGCCAAAGCGAAGTAGCATGCCTGTGGCTCGACCTCATCAATCTCTGTCCGTGATCCTACATGGATTGAGGTGGCTGGCTGCCAAAGCGATGTAGCATGCCTGTGGCTCGACCTCATCAATCTCTGTCCGTGATCCTACATGGATTGAGGTGGCTGGCTGCCAAAGCGATGTAGCATGCCTGTGGCTCGACCTCATCCTTCTGCTGCATCCTTCCCAATTCAGCTCCTCAGCTGTGAGTAAGGATAATTTTTTAGCCTCCCAAATTATTACTTTTATTATATTAAATTTTGTCCTTTATGCAAATTTTACCCCTTGGCAAAGTTGCATTTAATATTATTTCTCTGTAAGTGCTAGTCTTATTTATAATGTTAATTCTTTCTCAACCGCTTTCTCTCCACTCCCTCCCCACCCTCCTTCCTTCCCAAAACAGATCCAAGGGTTCCACATTGACTATCTGGCCAAAGTGCCTGACATTAAAGACACAGTCCACAAACAGTCTCTGCTTTACCATCTGTGCACAATGGTGATTGAACAGTTCCCAGAGAGCAGCGATCTGTTCTCAGAACTTGCTTCAATTTCTAGATGTGCAAAGGTAGGTGACAGCAGAAGAGAACAAGAGGGCCTTAAAGGTCTTCAGTAAGAATAGAAATAGATAACCAAAACCAGACTAGAACAGTTTTCTTTGTCAGTATATCCTAAAAAGGAAACGTAAACCTGTGGTATTTGGAACCGATCGATTGTTCGAATCATATACAAATGTAGATGAATACAGTAAACTAGCATTTTGTTTCAAAAGGTGGCAGTATTTTTTAGATACTGCCAACAAAACGGAGCGGTTATGTCCATGCAGGACTAATTGTCTGCAATTGGAATACATAATCTGAGAGAAATATCTGACAGTAACATTTTCAAGCTCAAACTTTGGGGGATAAAAACTTGTTTCTTTCTTCATATCAAGTTGTTTAGTTTTAAACTAAACAACTTTAAATAAGTTATTCCGAGAAAAAGTATGTGGCTGAAGTCCATGAAGGTAGTTTTTAATTTGGATTTAGTAAACTAAGGGGCATCTTCAATTGTAGGATTGCGACCTCTACGTTAAGAGCCCACCCCTTCCTTCCTTCCCTTATTGCTTTAATATCGAATGTTATAACAGGTTGATTTTGAAGTTCTGGAGACGAACCTACAGAAGATGGAAGAGCAGTGTACGTCGTCATGGGAACACCTACGAGTCATTAGCAAGCATGACAGCCATTCACCTCTAAAAAACAGGTACAGACAAATAAAAAACGTTGGTTGTTTTATTTAAGTAACGGTAAACATACAGAGGGTGTATTGAGAGATCTGCTACATAGAGAACACAGTTTTCTTCTGTCACCTGGTTGCTGGACATCATTACTGGTCCAAATGCAGCACAACCCAATTAAATGGGCAGACTATCACTAGTTAAGCACCCTGTATTCAAAATGCATTTTGTTTAACAAAAAATGGCAATTGTAAGTTGTCACAATTCTTTCTTCATCGCGACTATATTTGCCATTTTCAAGAGTTACACTTTTTACAGGATGGTGTACTACATAATGTTTGAGTAAGCACAATGGAATTGGGCTGAAAAGTATAAGGAGACAATTCAAAATTAAACAAGTGATAAATTTAGATTGAAGATCATGAAGTCATAGATTTTTTAAAAAGGTACAATGTGGTCGTAGTGCCTTCGGCCTCGGGAAATAGGTCTCTCTTCTGGTCACTCAAAGTCCCTCGAGGGAATAGACGAACACTATTTACCTCAATGCCAGTCATTATGTGTACACTGTAGGTCATTGATGCCAAGTTGGAGGGCATTAATGCCTCGTGAGATGGGCATTAATGCTTGGTCATAGGGCATTGATACCTGGTTGTAGGTCATTTATGCCTAGTCGTAGGTTATTGATTATACTAAAACATGTCATACTTAAAGAGTTGAACACCCCACGATGACTGCATTTAAGATGCAGAACACTCCCCCTCCCCCCCAATGTTATGATTAGTAATATTACTTTGATAATGGACACCCACACAATACATACCACGGTAGCCCCTGAAACATGATCACAGCGCTGTGATAATGTTTGGCTCAGAGAAAACAAACATCGTCGACAGGACGCCATATCAAAATTCATCAACTTTATTGAAGTGATAATACTTGAGATCTATAACAACATGATGTCATGCTATCCTCCATAGCAGAATAAACAAGTTAAGAGTCCATCTACATTGACATAATAGGTGACTGTGCAAATGTCCCCTTGGCAAAGAAACGTTTGAACCATAGCATCAACAAATGAGATAGGATTCTAAATATGAAAACTCTTGTTTTCAGCAAAAGGTTCAGACATAATTTTGAAAGCATTTACTCTGACATAAATGTGTGATAATCATTTTATATCTAGCTACCGGGCAATCTCGGTGGTCTAGTTGGTGAGACACTGCTCTAAAATTGCGAGGGGCGTGGGTTTGAATCCCACCCAAGTTAAATTCCTGTGATTTTGTTCACAGAACTCGGAAAAGGATTTAGTGTACAGTGCTTTATCGGTTTAAGGGTAAAACCAAATTAATCTATTTAGATTTCTCTGTTAATTGTTGTTCAACTATTGGTTTTTGTGTTTATCTTTCAGACTGCAAGACTTTCTATCGGACTGTGCCCAGCGAATCATAGTACTTAAAATAGTTCATAGAAGAGTAATGAATAGGTATGAATGGTTTTTGTTTTCTTCTCTTTTTTACTAACTTATTAATTTAAAATGTTATTCTAATAATTTCTTTAATACACCTCTTTCCATTAATTCCAGTAATACTAAATTTTTGAAAAATGTTGACATAACCACAATACTTGATTTTTACTTGACAAGAAAACAATATGTTTTTGTTCTTGGGTTCTTAAAATTGTCAAGTGATATAGGTTTTTTTGTACTTGCACAATGAAATGTATAAAGGAAGATTGTAAATACTCTATTATTACTCTGTTATTATCAACTTGGTTTTCAATCAAATAAGTCACTGCACTAGTTTATTTGAATGTTCAGCAAAACTGAAATGGTTCCTACAACAAAAATACAGCACTGCAAATGTTGACGCTTCAAACCCTTTATATATATACCCTGTCTGCTTCACTCGACAGGTTCAATCAACTACTACTCTACCTGGGCATGACCGCATCGTCTGCCCGCGAGACCAAGAAAACGGAGTTCTGCAAGATAATCAGTGAGTTTGCCTTGGAGTATCGTACGACACGGGAGCGCGTGCTGGAACAAGAGAAGAAGAAAGCCAACCACCGTAAGAGGGCTATGACAAGAGGGAAGATGATTACAGAGGTATGTGAACTGGGAATTCCCTACGTCCCTCTCCCCAAACTCCTTAGGAAGGGTTGGGGCTATAGATAAAAGAAGAAAGCTAACCACCGTAAGAGGGCTATGACAAGAGGGAAGATGATTACAGAGGTACGTAAACTGGGAATTCCCTACGTCCCTCTCCCCAAACTCCTTAGGAAGTTGGGGCTATAGATAAAAGAAGAAAGCTAACAACCGTAAGAGGGCTATGACAAGAGGGAAGATGATTACAGAGGTATGTAAACTGGGAATTCCCTACGTCCCTCTCCCCAAACTCCTTAGGAAGGGTGGGGGCTATAGATAAAAGAAGAAAGCTAACCACCGTAAGAGGGCTATGACAAGAGGGAAGATGATTACAGAGGTATGTAAACTGGGAATTCCCTACGTCGCTCTCCCCAAACTCCTTAGGAAGGGTTGGGGCTATAGATAAAAGAAGAAAGCTAACCACCGCAAGAGGGCTATGACAAGAGGGAAGATGATTACAGAGGTATGTAAACTGGGAATTCCCTACGTCCCTTTCCGTAAACTCCTTAAGAATCTTGAAGGAAACATACACGCTGAGGGTTACAGAGAAAAGTAATTGTTTAGTTTAAAGGTTGTGCGTAACATCAGTCTGGTATTCAATTTTCAAAGATTTAGACATAAGTTGCATAAGTTGCACTTCCTTTGAAATATTTTGAGAAACAAATTTAGATGGTTGCCATTCTTGTGTCTTCATGACTCGTTGCTTTTCTTTCTAGAATCTAACCTTGAGTCAAGATAAAGAAGAAGATGCTAAACTAAAAGCTCTTTTGAAGAATCACGTTGGCACCGCACCCGGTAGTGAAACTCTGAAAACTCGCACCAGACAGAAACCAACTCTGGGTAAGTTTACAAAAAACCCTTCTCTAAGTTTAGCTGGTAATCACCAACAAGCAGTGTATTCTGTGATTCGTCTTGTTACCAGCCAAACTGCTCTGTAATGCACATTGCTTGTTTTCACAGGTTCCCTGGTTTTTGTCCACTTAGTAAACTTGTTAAGCAGTTTTCTATACCAGAACCAACATGACCTAGTTCAAGTGTTGTGGGTTGCACAAACAAAACTTTTCTATGAGTAAAATAAAGCGTGTGTAACACATTGCTAGGCAGATACATCACAGAGGTAATAAAGACTAGGGCCTCCATGCCCCTGATCATTCATTGCCTTGTTGCCCTTTGAAATCTTTGGGCCTCCATGCCCCTGATCATTCATTGCCTTGTTGCCCTTTGAAATCTTTGGGCCTCCATGCCCCTGATCATTCATTGCCTTGTTGCCCTTTGAAATCTTTGGGCTTCCATGCCCCTGATCATTCATTGCCTTGTTGCCCTTTGAAATCTTCAATTAGAAATTAAAATTCCCTCATAGAGATGCCCTTTAATAAAGAAAACTGCCCTGCCCTTAGATCAACAAAGCATCAGACCTAGATTGTCCTACCCAGATTATTTTCAAGCCAAGCAAACTACTGTTGACTAGTTTTGGAGAGCCTTCAAATGAAAGTAGTTTTCCCGTCTTCCATTTTTAGCACAACTCATTCAGTTCAGTTCATGTTTCACCTTGTTGCGTTTTCATCGACTAGTTTTAACAATTCTTGTATCTTTTCTCCTGTGAAAAGAAATAAATATAAGTAGAATTTGTTTTGAACGGGAGATCAGTTTACACACATGTATTCATAAAAGAGCTCTTTTAAGAGTTTAAAAACTCTTGTATTGGGCATTGTGGCTTGAATGTGAAAGTAAATTTACAGACTAAGTATTTGTAAAAACGTCTCCCTGGGGGAGTGGGTGGGCTTACATTGAGAATAAAAGACGGGTAATAATGGATAGGTACACTGATGCTTGAGTTGAAAGGTTTGTTGTAGATGAGCCAAAGTGCAGCTTGTATTTTGGATTCAACATCGATTTTTCAGTCACGGAAAAACGTTTAAATTTCATTACAAAATATGAATAAATAACCAGAAATACAGTGGGGCAGATATGACAAATAATTATTTTGAGGACTTATGCCTTGATGACACAAGTATGTAGTATGGCACACAGTCAAGAATATGTCTCTAAATAGAAGAAAACAGAGGTCAGCCTCATTAATATTTGAATATTCTATTAAAGACAAATTGAAGAGCCTCATAAAAGGGTTACAGTATAGATATTTTTTCCAAACTGTGGGTTCTTAACTTCCAACTTGTTTTACTTTGCGGGAAGGTGTAAATGCATTTTTCGATGCTCGGACATTTGAAAAAAAAAACACAGGTGTAGGGTTGTTTTTGTTTGGAGGGAGAATAACATGACGGGCCCTGGGACGGGCCCTGGGACTCCCCTAATCATCTGTAGCAGAGGATAAAAGTTCAAGAGCTGTGAGACTTTCAGATGACAAGTCTGTGATGGGAGTACAGCCATCTTTCTCATGACTGTGACTGTGTGCCAGATTGCATGCTTGGCACAATCCCATCTCTACCTGCCGTTCTAATAGCAGTTATGAATTTCCCCTCAAGCAATAGTACATTCATTTGTTGACAATTATATATAAAAATAGATTATATGAATTGGATTGAGCTATGCATAATTTCCAACTTCATTCAAAACTAACGTAAAGGTAGAGTTTTTATTGCATCAGTTAAATATGAAAGGTTTTGCTTATGGTTCTCTGTCTGTTTGTTTTTTTCTTAAAAAAAAATATTTTACAACATTGTCTGCAGAAATTGATTTGAAGATGTACAGCAATTATGTTAAGTTACCCTCGACTTTTATCTTCTTCTTTATAATTATTAGAATTTTTTTCGCTTGATTATATTTTGATTTAATATAGTCCTCAAAGGACAAATCTTGTTTATTCGCCAACAAAATATGGAGAAATCTCATCATCAGAGCATATTATATCCAATTAGAGCAAGTCACAATCAAATATTGTCTTTCAATCTTTGAGAAAGAATGCAATTTGTGTTTTTCTTTACTCAAATCAAAACATCTATCTGCCATCAGAATTGAAGTTAGACTTTGCTGAATGACCAGCATTACAGAGCAGCGCAGTGTTTCAAACGCTAGAATGAAACTCGGACTCTCACAGACACAATTACATTTGTTAGAATTGTTTGATTTCTCTTGTCCCATTCTCTCATTTTGTCCTCGATAATGAAATAAGGCCCTGAGTGAATAGTACACTAGATGTGAATTGTATAGGAATGGATAAGATGAGGATTATAAATTGGATAATGTGGATGGGTTCTAGGCATCCAAGGCTGACGGTAATGCTACAGAAGAAGAAGAAGATGATATATACAGAAAAAAGTCAAGGAGGTTTTTCATCTTGGAAATGTGCTCTCAATTCGGGAGAAGGTGGAGAATGACACTTAAAAACCAAAACTAAAATTGGCAAGACAACGCCACAGCATCTAAACTCACAATTTACCTCGCCTATTTAGTGAAAAGATAGATTAGATTTCATTTTGAGGTAAAATACAATAAGACTGGGACAAATATTTTGCTAATTGAGGTCAAGGCTAGTAGGCAGAGGATAGCTGTGATTTTGTCATCTTTTTTTTTCTTGACATGAGTTGGCCTGGATATGGATCTAGGCTGGTAAAGTATCAAAGTTTGAAAGGTCTTCATAAGTTTGAAAGTTTGACATCATAATTCAACTGATTGTGGAAACTTGCAATTATTGCATAACTTTGTACAAATTTTATTTATTGTGGAAACCTAATAGGATGAATTGTGTTTATTTGATAATGTTAAAGTAAAGTTAAAGTAATGTTAGATTACATCATTTGCACACATGATAAAAACGTATTCTTCAAAGTACCTACAAAAATAACTTGAATTATTCCTAAGTATGCAGTGAAATCGTTTCGCCAGGGGTTTATCTTATTTTATTTTAAAGAAGAATCTATTTTTGTAACATTCAGAAGCGATGGTCGGCTGACCATTGCTTGAATGTGTGGGTTTTATTTAATACAAAGGGCTTGTCTGACAGCCAAAGATTTGTACCAATTGCTCTTATTTTTCTCGGCAGTCACCGTCAAATGTTAACAGGTAAAAAAGAAACATCATGTGCCCTTGATGAGTGTGTTGTCTGATCTGGGTCCAATTTCTAAGAGCTGGTTCAGCAGAAAAATATCATTCAACAACTTTCTTCTCAGCAGAAATAAGCTGGAAACCATTCACAGACCATGCTTAGCTACTTTTGGTGCAAAAGCAGAGCTATAAAAGCTTGCCCTAAACCATACAATTTAGTCTGAGTAAAGAGTAGTGACCAAGCAAGTCAATGTACCAGATATTATACAAATTTGTCTCGCAAATAGCTCATTCGAAATCAGGCATCCACTTGTGGCCAACCAAGTCATTTTATCGGATATAACTGAAATTCAACTCTCAAAAGCTCTTATTTGTGTCCCTCACTGCTCAAACGCTGCTCAACAAGGGCACTTTTGTCAAATAGAAGACAAAATGTTGTGAAATGTTCCACTGACTTAATAGGAATGTAAGGTATGAAATGTTTGTGACAGACTGGTTCCTATGGGAATGAAACGGATAGTTCAAGTAAGAAATGTGTTTCCGTAAAATGCCTTGTCGGTAGAAATGACGATGTTCCCCTGGGTGATTCAGACGGATCATTTTTGATATACTTGGAGGACGACCCAGATTATAAGTATCCGACCCAGTTGTACATATTTCACAAGGTGCTGAGCAAGATAAATGTAATTAGCTGTTTTGGAGTGTCATTTTCATTTCATTTATCCTGGTTGTAAAGCCAAAGACTTTCAGTAACTTAATCATTGTATTAGCCATGAACAAAGTAATTGCCGCTTCCCAGAAGTGCCCAGGTTGTATCGTAATTTGGGTGTGATCACTGATATGGTTGTATGGCTTCTGACTAGCACCCTAAACAAAGATATTGACAAAATAGGGAGACCACCAAAATAGTAACGAGCTAGATAGCTCCGTTGGTTGAGCGTTGGCTATTCAATCTGTAGGTCTTTTTGTTCAACCCCAATTTGTTTGAAATCTGCCCAGTCAGTTTCCCTTGTGGTTTACTACTTGGCATTATACTAATTATCTAAAACAAACTTGTATACAATTCTAACCATTCACAAAGTAATTTGTAATTCAGGAATGAAGTGTCAACCAATTATTCCTTCTTCGTTAGCTCGCCAGGGTGGATTAGAAGTAGACTCTGAGGTTGTAAACAGTAGCGATAACCTAGGAGTGGAATCCCAAACCGACAATGACGACACGGACGCAGGTATTAGAAAGATAAAGTCTAGCATGGCGTTTGCTGTGGCCAGAGTGTTCTTTATTAGAGGAGCACTGCATGAATTAAGAACGGATTGAAGTGCCTGAAATCAACCACTTAGCATCAGGTTGATTCATTTTTTATTTATTTATTTTTTTTTTTTGGGGGGGGGGGGGGAGGGCAGGGCGGGGGTTGTGTTGATAAACAATTTAAAAATGTTAGAAAACCCATATTTTGCATTTTGTGTTTGTTTTCTAGGAAGTTTCTGAGGGTGTATGCCAACTGTTTAGAAATAACCTTTTGTTTTCATATGGATTCCAGCTTGTTTGTTTTAGTAAAATAAATTGTGGTGTTTTATTTTGCACAAAGATTTATGTAATTATGTTGTACTGAAAACCTGCAGCTAAATGGTTTTATTATTTTTGACATAACATAATCAGTTTTAATGAAGTAAATTATTAGTCTGAAGAGCCAGATTTGTTGCATTGAATTCTCCTTTGGGTCAAATTCTAACCCTCCTGTTTTTCTATTAATACTGCTTGCTGTTTTCTTCCCTGAATGACACCCAGCCTCCTTTAAGTTTGTTTCAAGACTTTTTATTATATCTTTGTTACAGACCAGCCCAGGCTGCTCCCCATGGAGCTGAGAAAGATTAAAGGAATGTTATTGGCCCAATGACCAGGGCACTAATGTAATCTATTTATTAAAGGAATGTTATTGGCCCAATGACCAGGGCACTAATGTAATCTATTGATTAAAGGAATGTTATTGGCCCAATGACCAGGGCACTAATGTAATCCATTGATTAAAGGAATGTTATTGGCCCAATGACCAGGGCACTAATGTAATCTATTTATTAAAGGAATGTTATTGGCCCAATGACCAGGGCACTAATGTAATCTATTGATTAAAGGAATGTTATTGGCCCAATGACCAGGGCACTAATGTAATCCATTGATTAAAGGAATGTTATTGGCCCAATGACCAGGGCACTAATGTAATCCATTGATATGGTTATTGTAAAATGCACTATAAAATAACTATTTATTACTATTATTATTTTTATTTTTAATACTCAATGCTGCGTGGTTTAAACTGATCTTTTTCTGTTATGTAATAAACTGAACTAGTTGGTGTACATGAGGGAAGAATGTTATCACAATAATCTGATCAATATCAAATTCTCAAGTTCTCTTGATTTGTATGTAAACAAAAATTGGGTTAATAAACATTTGTTTACATGTTGGTCCCTAAGGTTGGTTGTATAGTACATCCCCATGAAATCACAGTTTCAGCGATAAAAAAAGACACTGGTTTATTTGCAGTGCATTGAACTAGTTCATGAAGAAATCGCATTGTGTTGTGTTTAAGATGAAGGTGATGTTGAGATGTGCAGATTTAATTCACACTAATCCTGCTGACCCAACTAAAATGACATAGTTTCCTCGTCTTTTCAATTTTAAAAGAAATTACACTTTGCATTCAATAATGTCCTGTGTAAGTCCATTACAGTCAGGCTTTGTGCTTTTGAACTGTCTAAGTCCTTTTTATCATGACCCATTTTAACTCCAATTTGTGTCTTATTTTATCCAATTATTATTTCATGTCTGCAAAGGAAAGTAAAGTGACTGGTTCATGTTGTGCTGATGTATAGGATGAAGCTGTAGTAGTAATGCATTGCAAATTAAGAGAAACCAGTGATTTTCTTGTGCAAGTCATGTTGGCAAATTGGTTTTGCTGCCCGGTGCTGCCTTTAAAAATCAACCTTTGAGAATGTTTGGCTGTGGCTGAATTGGCGGCTGCAGCTCTGGCTAGGGCTACAGCTAGAGTCTGGCGTCACCATGCATTGACATATAGGGCATCCTTAGCAACGCCCTTAGTAACAGTCGTAGCCATAGCTGTAGTGGCCAATTTGAATACAGCCTTAGGTGATTGTTTTTGTATCCGTTGGAAAAAGGACACCCAAAACAGCAGTTAGCGTGAATCTTGTATGAACCAATAAAGTAAACTTCATAAAATATATGGATATATTGTTAAGAAACTGCACGAACATTCATCAGAATGATTTGACTTCAAGTTTGAGGTTTACTTACTAACACAGTCCTCGTATGTAAAAAACCCTGCATAATTTCTGAGTTTGATAGATGTAGCGTTAATGGTACGATGTTTGTCATTAAACGTTAGCCCCGGAGCCTGGTTGTGATCAGAATGCTGGCGTGATGATGGGATAATTACTATGTGTTCAACCTCCGTCACCTAACATGTTCAGAATTACACCTTCAGGAATTAAGTCAGTTTTCCCTTCCATGGGTCCCTTGCTGGCCCATTCAAACATTGTTGATAGTTTAAAGGAAGGGTATACTTCTTATAATTGTCAAAGTAGCCTCACAATTATCCCTTCCATGGGTCCCTTGCTGGCCCATTCAAACATTGTTGATAGTTTAAAGGAAGGGTATACTTCTTATAATTGTCAAAGTATCCTCACTTTGTGTATCCCAACATGTGCATACAACATTGTGTGTAGCTCAACTGTCATAATCGTTTTTGAGATATGGTGAACACACTACTATGACACTATTAGGTTATGGTAAATTCTTCTTTATACACCCAAAGCAAACAGTGCACTCCTATAGCGTCCACCACATATCAAAAAGGCTTATTGAAGTTGCGTGAAAATAACACAAGAATAAAACACTTTAATGCATCGAATTATGTGCTTTCTGATACATGAAAAGGGCTTTTGTACATTTTTTTTCAGTGTCCAAGTAAACAAGCCAAACAAGCATCGCCCCCTGTGTGGGAAGCTTTCACTTTGATTGTAACACTACCTCAGTCTAAGGTCAAGTGAAAGTCTTCAACCATTTTCAAGTGTAGCTTTTTCTCCACGCAAGTGTTAAGGTCAACTCCTGATAATGCCTGCGCTAGGTCAGACCAAAGTGCTTTTTCTATCTTAAATTTCTCTAATAATCTTCGATGCTTTTCCTATCTGCAGGTCACAGTGCAACTACAGCCAACATGGAGGACGTTGGAGACGAACAGACAGATGAGATGCTTCAGATTCTTGTCAATACGGCTAAGAATACAAAGACAAGAAACACACCTAGAGAAAGGAAACGAGGACGAACAAACCGCAAATCACGTGAGCCAATCCCTTGTATCATGCTGCATTCATTCATTAGTGGTTTATTCTTTTTAAATAAAATTGCACGGTGACTAAGGGTCGAATTACAGGAAATATTCAGTTATACAAAATTACACAAAATCTTTAGTTCAACCCCAGTGCTAAAAAAAAAAAAAAAAGTTGGATAACTCGTCATTCAGACTGTAACATAAGAATTCTGCTTCGCGAGATCTTGAACATCTGTTTAGTAAATTGATTTGGCCATTACAAATACCTATTAATATTATTATTATTATTATTAATATTATTATCTTGTCTCTGCTTAGTTGACTTTGTGTTTGATAATTTCTATTAATGAAAAGTTTATTAATGAAAGGTTTTGCTTTCGATGTCATGAACTAGTTGACAAAGATTGATTGCAAATTCCTTATGTATAGAGTTTGTGTTTGAAGATTTTTATTTTTGAATAAAGAGCATTATTGGCTTACAAACAACAGAGAGTTTTTTTTTAATTGTGTGCTGACGGAAAAGTGGAATGCCAGAAATTATCAAAAATCAAATTGTTTTGTAGATGAATATTCCAAGCCCATTGAAGTTTTAAAGACAGTTTTTATTTTTGTTGAAGGTTCGTTCTCCTTATATCAGTTTTAACTTGCTTTTAATTTGGTTTACAGTTCGGCGAACCCTTAAGGGAGGCACTGGTCTTACAGAAGCAGAGAGTCGAGCTTTGGGTCTCCATCCAGCATGCAAGACCGGCGTTCAGGTTTGATATAGAGAAAACGAATTCCAGGAGAGACTCTTAGGGTGCTGTTGACGGTGACTCATGCAGTGTGTTTTCATTGAAGGGAGGTCCGCTTAGTGGTGCCACTATGGGCACTTTGGGCAGTTGCATCTAAGAGGACAAAACTTGCCCTTCAGACACACATTGACAGATTGACTTGGGCAAAACAGGTTCATTGCCATCAAGAAACCATCTTGATTGGGGTGTATTGCTTTTCTTGATTGGGGTATACTGTTCTCTCGATTGGGGTTTACTTTTATTCCGATTGGACCCACTTTCCCCAATGAAGGTATGAGTGTTTCCTGATCAGGAAAACCTATGAGTGGTTGTGATACATGGTGCAGGGACTGCTCAATTTGAAATGCCACTCTAAAAGTTGTAACTTATTTAACCATCCGGTCTTCTGGTTCGTAAAGCCTGCCCTCAAGGTTGTGTGTGTTTGCTCCATATAGAAGTCTAGTATCCTGACAAAATATGCACAGAGAGAAGAGAATTGTTAACAAGTTGCCTGACTATCAAACTGAAAGTGAAAATACAGAATGAAATCATTATTTTTAGATTGAGGCTTGTGCCTTTAAATGATATATGCAAAAAGGAATAAAAGCACCAAAACGCAAACAAAAAGTGCAAACTATTTTTTAAATAGATTTTAACGCTGATAGTATTTATGTCTTGTGGAATATGGTTCTGTATTGAAATGTTGCTGTTTAGGGGCATCCTCTACAAATGTTATTTTAAAGGCTTAGGATTTTACAAATATTTTTTTTTAAGTGTGTGATTACTGGCTAATTGCGATCAATTTTAAAGATGTTTTAATGTAATTTTGCCCATTTTGATTAATGTAGATTAGCATTAATTTATCTATAAACAATTCAACAAACCCAATCCCTGTACTGTTTTGGATCCCAAGATATTTGCAGAAAACCAAACGGTTCATATCTTTCACAATTTAGACTTTTATACTTGTAAATATATCTAGAAATATCCACAGAAAAAAAAAGGCGAAAGTTCTGTTTTTTTAAATTTTATTCTAGGGGCAGTTCACAATTAATTTTGTTAAAATTTTCTGACTATTTAAAGTATTATGCACAAGTGACTTTTCAAAAACAGATAACAAACAATACATACACCAGTGGCAAGCTTAAGAAGAGTGCAGCTTTTAAATGTGTTGCCATGGCAGCATGCACTGTAATCGGAAATGTATCTCTACTTTGAGTATTAGACAAGTTTTTTTTCCTTGGACAGTTCTGTCAAGTTCTTGAAGACTTAACACATTTTCTAAAAGTCTGCATTGAAACTCGGCAAAACTATGCTAAACTCGGCTAAATATAGTTATAATTTTAATCCATTTCGACCAGAGCTCCAATTTTACTTTCATTGTTCCTTGGTATTACATTAAATTATTCCAATGAAAATAAGGTCACAAATGCAGGCATGATATTCAACTTTCTTTAATCTGATTTAGGGTTCAGTGTTAGCCTTTAATGTTGTTACAAATTCTGGAAAAAAAGTATACAAGCCTAATCATGTAGGTCAGCCCTTGTACTTAATAAATCTTCATCTTTTCAATAGACTAGGCCTGTATAATATAGCCATAGAAATGTTATGGCCCCAAGGAAACAAACTTAAAAGTAGTTTACAATTTATAGGTCATGATGGGTTATTGCAGAATGCTATTTTAATTACAAGAAAAGTACAGTTTTGAGGTTAGTTTTGTAATCATTACTAAATATTGTTGGAAAGTTTTGTTTGGCCCACATGTACTTTGCACTCGTTTGTATAGAGGGTTATTTATGTGATTTACTAAGATCTAGTATTTGCTTCTTTTTCATATTTAGAGAAACTCTTCAAAGCCACACGTTCAACCAAATTTTATCGAAATGCAAAGCCGGGTTCTATACTTTGTAAACACACAAATATCTACTAACGCTATGTTTCATGAATCCACTGAATTTATTTTATTAGAAACCTTTTAGTTAAAGAAACCCGACGACTATCCATAAATCGGCCAAAGCTTTCGTTTGGAAACGCAATCTGAATCAAAGAGTGACCCAGCTTTATCAAATTACCCCTCAATCAATGATATCACAGTTTGATTGACTGTACTGTTTCTAAGGCTTACCCCTTTCCATCTAAACTTGACAAAGAAGCAGATAAACTACAACAATGTTTCCAATTCTGAAGGAGCTGTTTACACGCCGGGGTTTTTCTTTTAACCATACCCTCCAAAGAACGAAAAGAGAAAGTATAGGCAGACAAAAAAAAAACACCCAACAAAACCGCCCTGATGAAGTTACATCGCCACTGAATGGTGCATGCCACATCTCTTTGTACCCCATTGGTTTTGATGACGTCAATGGAGTGTGGTCTTCTATTAAGCGATGGGTTGTAGGTTTCATACTGTGGGGTTAGGTATCAGATGTATTATATTCTACCTGTATGGGATGAGGGATGAGATGGCCAATCAATAGCTTTGCTCACCCACCCCCCTTCCCAACGGCTATCGTTTTCCCGCCTAAACGTATTCAGACATCTTATATACAAGCAGACAACTGATGTATGTGTTTGCAAAATGTATGTTTTTTCACTGTCGGCAATATTGGATAGATCGAATGTACACAGTTCATATTGGATGGTTGTTAAAGGGTTGGTACATAATCTGAAATTGTTCACTTTAATTAAGTGTGGCGAATTGAGATTGCTGGAACAAAGTATCATTTTTAACCACCATTTCGGGATTTATTTACAAGTTAAGAATGGGTTGCACTAGGTGTGAAATACGTAATGCACCTAATGGATTCCAACCCACCCCTCGGGAAGCCATTTTGATTTGGTTATACATACATCAAGGTTTATTGCTAAAAGCAGACTGGTCCCCTTTTGACATTCCCTTTTATAGTGTATCCTCTAATAAGGGATCAAGACACGTGGCACAGAGTAAACAAAAAGACTTGAGTACCCTCAGTTGTGATCTTATTGTGATCTTATTTAAATCTTCTTTTAAAAGAAGAATAAAAACATCCCGTCTGTTTTCCCTCCCCAAGAACAAGTCCATACATTTTCCACACTTGCCCTTTAACCAAAAGATTCCCCTAAATTGGTGTATTTAGTATTAGGGCTATTTTTGTTGCAAATATGGAACATGTTAAGGCTGTAAATTGACCCAGAATCAGAAACCCGTGAGAAAATCAAATTTATTGAACATTCACTTGGGAAATCTTCTCGGAGATATCATAAATTTGGACAATCCAAAAACCCAAATCCTTCTTGTCGTGCCATCTTAATCTAATTCATTTGGTATTTCCGTAAAACCTAGGTAAACATTTGTGTGGGTGTTAACTCCAACCATAGAAATTAGATAAATTTATTTTAGATTTAGAGCCGGGGCTATTTTTCTTGTGTTTTTTAAAGCTACTGCGGTGTGGGCAGCATGCAGTACTCGCTAGAAAATACGCGATAAAGGGTTACAAAGCGAGAAATATTTACTGCCATAATATTTATTTTACTCTTGAGCAGGTCTTGATAGAAATTTTAAAAGGAAAGTACCTTCGGAATGGCCGGGGTATTTTCCAGTGAACTTTAATATCAATTTGTTGGCGGAGAGTTTTACCGTTTAGTTGTTTTGTCACATTTACTGTGATTGTGTTTGTGAAATTGGGCTTTCTATGGAGGCGAACAAAAATTGCGAACTTTACAAAACCCTGATTGTCTAGCGACGCGGTTTCGAAAACACCTTCGTAATGTTTTGTGTTGCTATAGAAATTGACTGCGCGGCAAGTTCATTTATTTACTCAAAGTAATCATCAACACACTCCACTGGCTCTTTCCGAGCTTAGATGTAGGTTACCAGGCCAAAATTGTTAGCGTTATTTCCCGCGGTTTTGTAAAAGGCTTCTTAACCATGAGTAAATGGTTGCTTGAAGTGTGAACAAATTGCTTATGACCTCAAACCACGCCGTACAGAAGTAATTAGGCGCTGATATTTTTATTGGGTTTTTCTCTTTCTTTGGGTAATCGGGAAGAGATGTTTTGCGGAATTGTTTTGAGGAATGGCTGTTTTTTACCCAGTTTTTATATTTGTTTAGGTGTGTTGGCCTTTGCTTTGGTGTTTTTTCTTTACATTTAAAAGTCCACGTTTGTGTTTTTAAGCGCACACAGCAAGGATCCTTTGAAGGAATTTAAACAGAGAAAAGAACAAAATCATGTAATTTATAATATAAATCAAATATCGATCAATTTATTAACTTTTTGATTCTTCTTTTTCGGTTTGGTTCCTTTTATTGCCCACATTGGATGTGTTTCTTAATCCCATGCCTGTCACAATTTGCCACATCTAACATAACAAAATAGGAATTAATATTTTTAAACGCCTTATATCTTTAAGATTGCCTTATATTTTAGATTATTTTAATACAAGCTTACAAGTAATTTGTACAACCCTTACTTAAGATTCAGATACTGGACGGATGGATTATCCGGATCTGTAGACAAGAAATATGGTGTACGATTCTGTTGGTGGAATTTTTAAGTGGTCATTATTTTTAATTCAATTTTAGAAAGACAATTTTATATTTTGTGGTTGATGATGTAAGGTAGTGTGCAATTCAGACTTGTGTTTTGTTCTTCTTTTTCTTATTAATAATTCTTTAGTTTTAAATTATGAGCAAGGTCACCAACTGCGTCTGTTTTATGGTGTAACTGTTTGTTTGTATCATATGGGAAGTCTGGGTACCATGCAGGAATTTGTAAGCATTATGTAAATAAGGTGTCTCTTTATTTGATGGTGATCTCTGGATGATGATATTTAATTGTAAGATATTCATTAAGACGGAGGGAATTGCTCTAATATTCGCGCAGCATGTACTTTGTGGTAATTGCAGGAAATTTGATGTAGTTATTAAATTAGTGTGTGAGCTAAAACAACGCATTTGCCAAAACTATTTTTTATCCGTAAAACAGGAATAGTTGAATAAATTAGTCGGTGATTCACTGCAGGTTTTAGTGAAGGAAGAATATTATTATTATTGTTAATATGTTATGGTGGGGAAGGTTCAGGGAAAAAGTTTCCACTTATCAGAAGTCAATTTTAATTTGCTGTAATGCTCTTAATTGCTGTATGATTATCATGTGTTTGGACTTCCTGTAAGCAAACAATGATGATGTATGTGTCTTGCCTCGCACACCCCAAGACATTTGAACATAAATTAATTTGTAATGTTCTACTAGAACTTGGTCTTCAAGCTACAACCTTGATTCTAGTTTCGAATTTCTTTACAGTGGGCAAAATTTGAAATTTCATTACATTGTAACAAAATTGTGCTTATTCACCGTTCAACCATTTTTGGGGTAAACAAATTGTTAAACATTGGTATCTCCGATTAGCTAGAAGTGGCGCAGATCTTAAAGGTCAACACACTTTGTAAATCACCAAAAGATGTCACTATGTTAAAATGTCACAGCGGTGTCATTGAACAATGGGAGACTTTCTGGGACGATAGAGGGCAGCAGACTTACCGGGTTAATTCCTTGTTCTCAGAATTATGCGCATGTTCAGAACTACGTAAACAATGGAAATTTACCCGGTATGTCTGCTGCCACCTAGCGTTGGAAAGTCTCCTATTGCCAAATTTACATAAATATCTCAGACGGAAGTGTGGCTTGAAGACACTTAATGTGGCTAAATATTGCACCGAGGTGTATTACTACTACATGGTGAACTTAATTAATATTGAGCAAAGTGGCGGGAAATTGCAAATAATATGGCGGGAAAAACGAACTTCCTGTTCGAGCTTCCTATACTGTATTTTATGTTGAGCAAAGTAGTGCTATTAACAAAAGCATGTTTCGCAATAGATCGTTGTAAAGAAAATGGTTTAAAAAAAGGTGTTTTGAGGTAATTTATTTTTTTTCTTTCACGTTTGGTTGATGGAATTTTTTATTTACAAACTGTTTTATTATTGAAAATAAAACAAAACATATAAAATGTTAATGAATTCCCGAGTAGATTGTTCCTTTTTGCCTGTGTGTTTGATGTTATGCGATGATTTGCGACTTGAAGTGACTAGCTTTCCGTGTTATCAGATGACTTTGTGATATCGTTGAGCCAAAGCCGTGAATATTTTGTTTACAACATTCAAATTGAATCCAGCATCGCGTTCCTTTCCGACTCTAACCCCAAATCGATTTTTTAGTTCAACCGTTCAGCTTCTATTCGCAGTTCAATGATAACAGACCTTCTTCGTGTTTTTACGTGACTTTGAACATGCCAGTAATAATCGATTGCTACGCTGTGACAAAAACAAACAAAATGGAGACTTTCATGTAACCGAAAAAACATGCAAGCGTTGATGGAAATTTGTCTGTAAATATTTGATATGAACGGCCTTCGATGATGGTGTATTGACTCCGTTGTCTGTCTGAGAAGAAACACACTTTACTGTTAAATGGTTATTTGTTTTGTCCCTACTCAATGAACCCAACCTCGTTCCCAATTAATGATGTTGGCGTTAAATTTCCTCCCAGGAAGCCTTCCTCGATCTTAGATACAAGAGTAATTGATGCTGCGCGATGGTCGACACCAATGGATATTGTGCCGCAATCATAATGGGTAAAATGCCAGATAAAATAATGTAAAACCATAGAAATTTGTAAAACGCACATCTGTACGCGCGGCGCACATGATTGGCAAATGAGCTGCCTCACTTTGATCTCTGACCGAGGGCGCCCTTCTTTAATGACGTCATACGCATCTTGAAGTCTACTTCCAACTTTTGATGAAAAACAAGTTACAATGTCTCCTTTCTCTAAAATCGCCAGTGCTCCAGATATTCTGCCGTCCGTAAATTTAAAGGAAATTGGCAGAGAATCGGTCGCAGTGCTGTTCTCGTTCCTTGGTTAACAACTGTTATGGGGTATGGAGTATAATTTGTAGCTATTGGTTGAAAAACACCATGTGAAGGCTTTATTTACCTGTAAAGAAAACATGGTACTGTTTGATCGATCTATCTAGCTATGAGAGTTAGACATTGGGAAATTGCTTTGAAATGGCGCTTTTTGCACATTGCATCCTCTTATAAATGCAATCAGGCTGTGCATTGGCTGGGGGAATGAATGAAGTCGTGTATCCAATATTATACAGTGCAATTTAAAACAAAAATCACCAATAGACGGTTTTAAAGAGATGATGTTGTCACACATTCATGAACTGGATGTGTTTCCCTTGTTGTCTGGAAACCCAAGAGTTAACTGCTTCTTTCGTTCCCGCCCTTTAACCTTCGATCAATCACAACTCACCGGTCACCAAGGCAATTATTATACGGGCCGCGAAGTCTATTAAAATAGGCCACTCGATATCTCAACAGATTCGCAGCAAACGTCAACCGAAAATAAAGAGTTTTTTTATTAAGAGGATTCTTACACGTGGAAACAATGTTGTGACTTATTTAGTAAACGGAGTATTATAGAAATCAGATGGTTTGTGTTCAACCAACTTAACCCGCGTGCTTCGCTCAAGCTCACTCTGCGAAGCCGCGTATAAATGAGTGATGTCACCACTACGTCACGACGGTCGATCACCCA
This sequence comes from Asterias rubens, assembly GCF_902459465.1. NCBI lineage: Eukaryota > Metazoa > Echinodermata > Asteroidea > Forcipulatida > Asteriidae > Asterias > Asterias rubens. The sequence continues at coordinate 411,067 of NC_047065.1, forward strand.
CCACATGACATCCCCATGTGACAAAATGATCTCAGTGCGTTACTTCACACACACACACACCCCCACACACACCGCGCAGTAGGCACCCCCATCGTACTACACCCGTCCCTAGGTTTCACCGGTGTTCCTGGTGGTTTCGGCAGTGATCACAGCTCGCCTTTCAGTCAGGTAGAAATTGATGGTGGCAGTAATGATGATCATGGAATTGAACTAGGGCCTGACCGCCGGGCAAAGACAGTATTTGCGAATCGATTGCATCAGGATTAGCCGTGTCCAACAACTGAGCCGTAGAGTTGTGTTGCGAGCGACTATAGTGCCTCGAGCGACCGGTCAGTGGAGCGACTAGCCACCCTCCCATGAGTGTGTGAGTGGTGCAGGGTGAACTTATTGACACCGTCCCTTAGATTTGCTTACCTCAACAGCGATGCTTGAAACTTCATTGGAAGATTAAAGGTAAGACATTTTTAGAGAAATTCTTGATCCGTGAACCTTTGTTGTATAATATTGTGCCATCAATTTGTTCGGAAAAGTTTCCGTATGGCGCCACCACTTTTTCATTCGAAATAAAATAATATAGTATCTAATTTACCCGATTGGGATAACTTTCCGTATGGCGCCACCACTTTTTCACTCATTGTTATAAAAAGGGATATATCATTGAGGTAAATTAGATACTATATTATTTCATACCGAATGAAAAAGTGGTGGCGCCATACGGAAACTTTTCCCCTGATGGATATATCCCTTTTTGTAAAAATGAGTGAAAAAGTGGTGGCGCCATACGGAAAGTTATCCATTTGTTCTTAAGGGGATGGATACAACATTCTAGCTCGTCAAAGACATTCCTTCGAACTTGTCAAGCGTTGAGAAGAACAACCCATTTGGGCTAATGGTTTTAACACGCTTCCCTCTCAGTTCGGTCAACGCATTCAATAAGATGGAAGTACTTCCTGTATATTTGTTGGTAGCAGGTTAACTGGTCAACTTTACATTTTGATAGCTGTACAAACTATGTTTGCCTGAAACTCTACACTGTTTTTTTTAATTATTTCTAGTTAAGTTGTCGGCGTAACAATCGTGGATTAACGTAACAAATATTTATGCACATTTTTGTCTGAGCTTGTGTATACCGTTGTACGTACTTATCATCGCTATTATTGCGTACGCTTGGCACCATTACAAAATAAATATAGAAATTTAACACAAAAGTTACTATCTGTAATTATTACGTGGGATAACTTTCCGTATGGTGCCACCACTTTTTTCACGCATTTAAAGAAAAAGGGATATCTCATTGAGGTAAATTAGATACTATATTATTTCATAGCGAATGAAAAAGTGGTGGCATCATACGGAAATTTTTCCAAAATGACCCCTTTATCTAAACAAGAAAAGTACTTCAAAGGGCGTGGTTTTTATCAACTGTTCTCGTGCTCTTGACCAAGTAAAATGTCATGGTCATTAATTATTGGAGTAGGTAATTATAATGTACATTAGGTGTACCCTCCCTTTAGCAGATGCTAATTTTGTCATAACTATTCTAAAAACAAAGGCTGTCAAATAAGCTTCCAAACGTGAAGTTAATGCCATGGTAACTTGAGACTCTATAGAATGCGATTAATGGCTAAAATGTATGGACGTTCTGAGAAATTGCAATAAAGACTTGCCAGATTTGTTTTGCTTAAAAATTTCGGCCGCGTCTTAACCATTATAATACGATTTTTTATTGGAACAATACGTCAACTATTTCAACCCCACACTGGTCTAGTAAGAATGTGGACTGCAGTGTTCCCATCAACAGTCGAGTTTTTGCATCATTAAAACTCTTTGGACTGCAGTGTTCCCATCAACAGTCGAGTTTTTGCATCATTCAAACTCTTTGGACTGCAGTGTTCCCATCAACAGTCGAGTTTTTGCATCATTCAAACTCTTTGGACTGCAGTGTTCCCATCAACAGTCGAGTTTTTGCATCATTAAAACTCTTTGGACTGCAGTGTTCCCATCAACAGTCGAGTTTTTGCATCATTAAAACTCTTTGGACTGCAGTGTTCCCATCAACAGTCGAGTTTTTGCATCATTCAAACTCTTTGGACTGCAGTGTTCCCATCAACAGTCGAGTTTTTGCATCATTCAAACTCTTTGGACTGCAGTGTTCCCATCAACAGTCGAGTTTTTGCATCATTCAAACTCTTTGGACTGCAGTGTTCCCATCAACAGTCGAGTTTTTGCATCATTAAAACTCTTTCCATTTGACATTAGTTTTTGTTTTATGGATGATCTAGTAATTATTAATTGGTTTTTAATTACTACTCCTTTACCAGTAGAAGGTTGGAGAGGTTATGCTGAAATTGCTTGTGAACTTTCCAACCATGTGATTATTACTACACTGTATCGTATTGTGTATTCCTTTGTCCACTTTCAAAATGATATAACAATATTCATCCATATGCAGTAGAATCTCGTCAAAAAGGTGATAAAAATATATACGACCCAGTAACAACATTTTAGCATTTTATTGACGCCAGCAAAAGTGCAGTGGCTTGCAATTGTTTTGTTGTCAGAGTCAACAACTCATCTCTGCCGAACTCTGTCGATAGAAATAATATCGCAAAGTGAGACAGTTTCCCGCCAAAATGCATAACCAAACGATACTGAGCATTAACGGCCAAATTAGGTACGTCATATTCTCAAGACATTTTGTTTTGATTTTCTTCTCTTAACTACCGCACTCGTTGTCTTTTACACTGGTTGGTTTGCCATCAATTCTTTTTTGGTACAAATCATTAACTGGGCAAGGTTGTCTCAGAAGTGATGCAGCTTAATATTAAACAAAGAAACGTACGATAGGCGACATTTTGTTTGGAAGCATTTGATGGTCAACAGTTGATTCACATATAAAACAATTCTCTTTATTGTTATTTCCCGAAGCCCAGCAAATTACATCACAGTGCAACACAGTTTGCACCGCTCACGTTGACATTTCATTCCCATAGTTCCTTTCAAACTTATGATTCTCTGTTTTAATTTAATCGGAAATTTAATAGTATTTACATCAACATAGAAGTTTATATAAAATAGAATTCTATGAAACAAATAGACATTTTAAACATGACCAAAAAACTAATTTGTGTTCCATGTATTATAGGAATTAAATAATATGTTCTACTCAGTTGTCAGGTCAACATTTCCCCTTTTACACTGGAACCTTCCCAAAATGACACTAGGCTATTTCCTGTACTGCATGCGAAACACATGTTTTGGATGAAACTCACCTACGGGTTGTCGTGTGAATTCACTCATCACTAAACATGGTAGGTTCAACCATCTCAAAATCCACTGTGCATTATCGACTATTAGTAACCATGGTAACGGATTCTAAACTCCTCAAACAAAACAAAAAGAAGCTCGACATGAGATCACTATTCCTTCATTTACAAACGTTTAGGTGTAATTCACTTAGGAGTTATTGTCTCTACACACACACGAACATAAAACAATTTTTTTTTATAAAACAAAATGCCATCTTCGGCAAATCGTTTGTGATGCTGTGGTCGCTGACCTGTTATGAGCAACGTGGAATAATCGTGTTACAAATTACGGGATTTCGCTCAATGATAAAAATAAAAAAAGTCGTCGACCTCAGGTTTTATTTTCTGAAATTGATAGCGCTAAGTGGTAATGTGTAATGAAACTTGATACTTGGTCAAATTATATGTAAATTTGTTAAAATATCTGTATCCATGAAAATTTCTGGAAATTGACGGGTTGTAAAAATCTACACGTTGCTTTAAATTTCTTGATAGAAACTTGACACTTGTAATAATTAAATAGACCCCCCCCCTCCCCATGGGCATGCGAATGCTGAAATTTAAACAGAAATTGTACTTAAGCCTTGGTTAATTTATTGGTCAAAATAAATATGTTCATGACCCCCGACATTTCATGTGTCTTTGTGTTCGTTCAAAAAGCTCAGTAAGTAAAACTTGACATTAATTGCCCCGTGGTGTCAAAAGGTGCCCCTTAGTTTCGAAAGATGCCCATGTAACTTCAGAAGTGCCCCGTGGTTTAGAAAGATGCCCATGTAACTTCAGAAGTGCCCCGTGGTTTAGAAAGATGCCCATGTAACTTCAGAAGTGCCCCGTGGTTTAGAAAGATGCCCTTGTAACTTCAGAAGTGCCCCGTGGTTTAGAAAGATGCCCATGTAACTTCAGAAGTGCCCCGTGGTTTAGAAAGATGCCCATGTAACTTCAGAAGTGCCCCGTGGTTTCGAAAGATGCCCATGTAACTTCAGAAGTGCCCCGTGGTTTCGAAAGATGCCCATGTAACTTCAGAAGTGCCCCGTGGTTTCGAAAGATGCCCATGTAACTTCAGAAGTGCCCCGTGGTTTCGAAAGATGCCCATGTAACTTCAGAAGTGCCCCGTGGTTTAGAAAGATGCCCATGTAACTTAAAGTGCCCCGTGGTTTAGAAAGATGCCCATGTAACTTCAGAAGTGCCCCGTGGTTTCGAAAGATGCCCATGTAACTTCAGAAGTGCCCCGTGGTTTAGAAAGATGCCCATGTAACTTCAGAAGTGCCCCGTGGTTTAGAAAGATGCCCATGTAACTTCAGAAGTGCCCCGTGGTTTAGAAAGATGCCCATGTAACTTCAGAAGTGCCCCGTGGTTTCGAAAGATGCCCATGTAACTTCAGAAGTGCCCCGTGGTTTTGAAAGATGCCCATGTAACTTCAGAAGTGCCCCGTGGTTTCCAAAGATGCCCATGTAGCTTCAGAAGTGCCCCGTGGTTTCGAAAGATGCCCATGTAAGTTCAGAAGTGCCCCGTGGTTTAGAAAGATGCCCATGTAACTTCAGAAGTGCCCCGTGGTTTAGAAAGATGCCCATGTAGCTTCAGAAGTGCCCTGCGGTTTCGAAAGATGCCCATGTAACTTCAGAAGTGCCCCGTGGTTTCGAAAGTATTGCTAGCCCACCCTAAGTTTTCAAAAGTGCCCCTTAGTTTCGAAAGTGCCTCGTGATTTCGAAGTGCCCTCGTAGCTTCGAAAGTGCCACCCCCCTGTATTTTTCTGAAATTCCGCCCCCTCACCGAGGTGAGCTTTCGACTTGTTAACAAACCAGCACCACTGTATGTGATGGGAAGACGGTATATACAGTAGCTGAGAGTGATCTGCTTGAAGTTGTCGGGTCCTTGACGACAGTTGACCGTTAATTCAGCAGCTCCCAGAATGAATAATTTGTCAGTTTTACGTGACATAGTTGTTTGTTGCATCTTCGCACATCAAGCTGTGTTGCATAATTCAAAACATGACTCGCCCATTACTTCCGTTCATATATCGAAGGACTTCTTTGAGTCGGCCATGCATTGAAGCAGATGTAATGTAAAAGGTGTATTGTTTAATTAATCGACTGGTTAATTAATTGATTGCTTACAAGGAAAAGTTAATTTTTTATTCATTTGTAATTGATGGTTGGTTTTTCAAATAATGATACACTGTGATGTATGTACCAATATTTACCCACAGGGTTCAAGGTGGGTTCGACCATACTGAGCAAGCACTGCTCTCAGCGCAGTAGGGGCGTGGTTTAGAAAGAGATGGTGGTGGGCGGGACATGGCAAGGCCGGAGATCGAGTCATGGGTCCTTTCCACTGTAACAAATACACCAGAGTAGTCTAGTGGTTAGTAGTCTAGTGGTTAGACTGCAGGACTTGCAATTACAAGGTTGTGGGTTCGAATCCCCCAGCAAACCGCTGAGTTCGCAATAACTAGAATAAATACTGTTGTCCGGTTACTGGATCACAATTTATTGATTTGTGCAATTCATTATCATGATATTTGGCTTTGTAGCACCTCTATGAATGCAAACCCCCGTATAGTTATTTTCATTTTAGGGAAGCGTCGTGTTTCTTATATTAAAGTATAGAATAATGATTTGTCATGGTGTTTGTGTGTTCAGTGTTCATATTCATATTCTGTTGTTTCTGGAATCCAAATGGTACTATTGGCTCCGGGATTATCGATTGTCTGAGTAAGAATCAAGATAAGCACTGCTCAGAATAAATAATAATTGTAGAATTGTTTGCTTACTAAGCAGGCACTCCCTACTCTAACGTGGAGAAAAAGTGGTTTCCGTTGTAGGTCTATGCATTGATTCTAACTGCGAGTAAACAGAATCGTCAGATTAAACATTATTTTCCGGTTTTTACAGTGTGGGTTTTCCTCTGGGCCTGATCAAAATCAAAACACGACTCCATCAAGTTGGCAGATCAACTAGCGGAATAGACGGGATGTCACAGGGGGACAAGATTCACCTTTACACGGCCTAAGTTTCTCTTGTAGACCCGCTCGCTCTCTACCACCCTCCCGTGGGAGCGGATGCTTTCTGCAAGAGGTTTATAGTGCTTTTCAGCGCAGAACAAACCCAAATTTGTGTATTCCGGTTTGTTTTTGAAGGACCCAAGGGTACAGGTCGTGTCTCTCTACCCTTTAGTAGCGGGAAGCATTTCAGAGAGACGCAGGAGAAGAAACCAACTGAATGTTGACAAAAACAAGGGGCAGGGTGAAGAGTGCTCGAACCACCATAGCTTGACTCTGTTACTCGATTCAGTGAAGAACGAATGAAAAGCTTGGCTTAAAAAAAAGTACAGGGTCCGAAGAAGCAATGATTGAACTTCATAAGAATTACAATTCTCTGTATCATTGCTGGAATCATGTTGGTTAAGTCATTGCGTCACAAGCGTTTTTTTACAATTCTCTGTATCATTGCTGGAATCATGTTGGTTAAGTCATCGCGTCACAAGCGTTTTTTACAATTCTCTGTATCATTGCTGGAATCATGTTGGTTAAGTCATCGCGTCACAAGCGTTTTTTAAAATAAGTATGTGGTGTTTTTTAATGGGTATTTATTCCAGTCAATGGAGATTAAATTAAAATATATTGCACTCAGAGCAAATCTGGGTTAATAACCAGCAGATTTTGTACAAACTAAACATAATTTAAACCAGTCATTATGCATTCGTTACGCTCATTATTAACCCAATATCCACTATTCAATAGGAAACGGCCGGCCGCTCCCCTGAAAACCATTTATTTATCCAGCGACAATATTTTGATTTGCTCCAACCTCAATTTCCTGTAAGAGACAACGAGAACCAATACTCCATAAGCTTAAAATGCCTCATTTCTTCTCGTCTCTCGCCATCATTTTGTAATAATCCCCTCCTTTTATTCTCTCTATCCTTCCATTAAACAGGAAACCTTTTCTTTTAGTTTGGAGCTCGGCTCGCCGCGGAAAAGCGCTCTTCCGTAGCCCAGCGATTCAGATACCGTTGATCAGCTCAATATGCCGGGGGACAATAGTGGTTCAATCCGCGTCAACGAACGGAATATAATGGATCAGTGCTGGCGATTCTAATAGAATAATGTGCGTGTCATTCAATGGATCGTGAGCCAAATTGGCTGGCTGCATTAGTGGAGAGAAAAAATAAAGCAGTGCATGTCACTGAAAGTACTTTATTTCCCTTGTCTTTGTCATGCTTGCGTGGGAAGTCTAAACAAGAAAAAGACTGGAAAGTTGTACTTTTTGCTAGACATTCATCCCATGACTGTACTGGAATTTACATAATTAACATAGTCTAGAGTCGTATATTGTACAATTGAATTGGTGCGACTGTTTAGGGCTATATATATACGACGGTTTTGCGCGGGAAAAGCCCTGTTGACTTTTTAAGCGATTTGTACTAACCTTAAAATAAATTAATTTAAATTTCCATTTAGGCAACGGTTTTTGTCGTAAAAATACATTACTTACGAAATGTATTTGTTTAAGAGTATGTTTACTATGTTAAAGTTTTGATATAATTTTTGTATATCCCGGTTTCATGGTTCTGCGTAACGCGGCCATTTTGCGGCCATCAGGTTGAGGTTTGCTTTTGAAAATGTAACTTACATACTGTAGGATTGTAACGAGTCTAGGCTAACAGAACTGCGTCTTACAAAAAAAAATGGCTGGCTTCGACGTCACACACCGCGGCCTCTTTGTCGATGCGTATGGCGTTTGTACCTTTCTGTTTAAGTAATAAGATATCACGATACATTTAAGGCACTTTATTAAAAGTATAATATATTATTGCAAAAAGTATGAAACTGATTGCTATGTAAGTACTCTGTAAAAGACCACGGTACATGAGTGTAAATTGAAAAAATCTTTACAAAGTTGATATCTGTTTAAAAAATCTTGCCGAATACTTTCAATGTCGAAAAAATTGCGTTTGAAACCAAAGTGCTTGTTTCGAAACTTATACTGAAAAATCAGATTTTTTTTTTTTTTTTCTTTGTTCTTTTTCTCAAAACGTGCTCACCAAATGTGGTTTAGTTTTAAGGGGTTATTATGTTGTGTGTTTATTGAAAACTCTTTATTGGAACTCAGTTCAGAAAACAACCATGACATTTCTCTTTAAAATGATGTCGTTTCAGTGAAGAAGAAAACGGAGCACATTTTTCCGTCTCAGGGTCTAAGAAGAGGGACCGAATCGGTCCCGACCCTATCTTCCTAGCTACCTGTTGCCACTTACAAGACCGTCAAGGGCTGCCCCAAAGCCACGCATCGTGTTGCGAGTACGAAACACAAGTCCAGAAATGCAAGAAAGTGCCAGATACAGTAACGCTTGAAAATTGCATTTCAATTTCCGAATCCTGTGTCTGAGGGTAGCGTGGCTGGCGCCTGGTTATTATAGTACCCTACCAATAGCATCGCCATAGGACGGGTTGTTGAACAGACTCCAGATGAGGCAAAACATACCCGCGTTTTCTTGCATTCAGCTGCTGGTTTGCATTCTAAAGTTTCCCTAAAACTAGGCCACACACAAAATAATAAAATACAATGCATTATTAATATCGCAACGTTTCAAAAACAAATGTAGAGCAGTTTTGGTTCATTTGGAGAAACAAGACCGTTCGCTTCAAGGCTTTACGTATTCAGGGTAGCAAAGGCCATGGGCCCAATTTCATGGCTCTGCTTACCGTCGAATTCTGCGCTTACGATCGCGATTCCCCGCTTAGCGCAAGCGCCGAACTTCTGCGCTAGCCTTGTAAGCGTAGAATGCCTAGTAACGTGAAGTACGCACGCGCAGAAGCCCAAATTCGCCGCTAACCCGTGAAATACGCTTCCGTAAGCACAGAATTCCCTGCTTCCGTAAGCGCCGATTCTGTGCGTACGGTAAGCAGAGCCATGAAACTGGGCCCAGATCATGAGCCATGAGCCCTTCTGTGGATTTGTGCGCTTTATAAGTTTTCATTATTATTATTATGGGCACAACATTAGCACAGCACAAGACAGTTTTGCTTACCAGAATAAGGTCACCAGCCAAAACACCATACAACGACTACAATTTGCAACTGGTTTCCTGCTGAAGTACTAAGCAAGCTTTGCTATCTAATTGTAATCTTTGAAAGAAGGAAAGGCAAAATAGTCGAGAAGAAAGCATTTCGTGACTTAAAGAATTTCTCTCTGTATGGATAGGCCTATGGTATTCGTCCCAAACATTTGGTATGAGATAAGTAATTACACATTGACTTTTAGTAAATTAATTATTTGTGTTAAGTACTGTAGCCTAATTGAGGAAAATAAATAGTTGTAGTTTACGTCTTAGAGACTAGACTCTGTAATAGCTGTGTAGAAGACGCAGTGAGCATTTTCTACGTTCTGCTAATCCTCGCTTGATGCCCCATAGGCACATGCGGTAAAGTGGAATAATGAAAATAGATCTCCTTTGCAACATCCGCAGGGAATAGTGAAGGGAAACAGCCGTCTAACATTACGCTCTGCACTAGTCATTGTTCATTATGATCGATTGGTGTCGTTTACCCTGCGGCCATTTCATTAACTATTCTTTAAACAAAAATAGCAAATTGTTCTGCTATAAGCTAATTAATTGCTACAAATTAACATTTTAACCCAACATCCTGTGCTATCTGCAGATAAGCAATGCATGTTTTATATGGCTAATATTATTTTCATTTTATAAGAAACATTGAATGACGGGAGTCGCAATAATGCTAATCAACAGAGTCTTGATATGAATTATTATTATTATTATTCACTACCTTAATTACCGTTTAGTCAGCCTAAGTATGGAATAATGCTAACATTGCTAATAACACGTCCGATACAACAATCAAGAATATTTCACAATGGTATTTCTCCGACGAATTTGAAATCCTGGCTGTGGTTCAAATGGGTTATTTAGACTTTGAAAATATTTCAGACGAAACATTACATGTTGCTTTGGTAAACTTTATAATCAATGAGCTCTCTGAAATGAAACCCATAAATAATTCCCTCCCCATAACTGCGTAATTACAAATCCCACACTTTGTCTTTGAAATTAAAACGCAAAAGCTATCTTTATTTTGTCGGTTGTGGTTACATACACATCATGTCAACTCGTCAATTCTCGTCAATCCTTTCCTAGAACCTCTGATCTAAAGTGCTGCTTCGCGTAAACTTGCCATTAATTACTGCCAGTAATAGCTTTCAGAAGAAATCTCCTTCACTCACAGGTACAAGCTGAGAGCTAAAGCAAACCACGCAGTTCTAAATAGCTAGTAATTGGAAACGTCAGTCAATAGTGATCAGACGAGAAACGTCAATCTGATGTCATTTAGGCGGGAAAGTACTCAATTGAAAAGTGGACTGTTGTGGTTGCCTGGTATAATAATCAACATAAATTGCAAAGTAATTAATAATAAACGGACATGTCATCTCTGTGTATGGAACCCTGTGTACTTAGTAATGTAAAAGTACAGACTTTCCATAGAGTTATATATAACTCTATGCGACTGTCATAAATAGCGGAACCAGACTATTATCGACCAGCCTCGGTTTGACCTTGTGACGTTTCTACAAGGCAAGCTTAACACAAAATTCCTATCACTAAAATGTTTATATTTCATTTTCGTTCGGTTGTTTTTTCAGAACTTCTGTAAAAACAAAGTGGTTGGGTTGTTCCCCCGCCGTCAGGTATAGCGGAAGATGTTTTACGACTACAATGGTACATAAAATCTCAACCCATGAGAGAAGGCATACTGTTATGTTTAGAATATTTTGAAAACATGTTTGCGTAAAAAAGGCGAAATTAATATAAAACGGGTAATGTGACATAGCGTTGCACCCCCCCTTTTTTTTTATAAAGCCCCCATTTATGTTCAGAGAACGTTGTGAATAGAAGAGAAGTGTTTGAACTTTATCACTTGAAGTTTGATGGGTCAAAGAAATCCGTTTGCCGAGCCGGTTTCTAAAGCTCGATTTCCCACCAAAACTGACACTAACATCGCCGGGCAATTTGTTGTATAGTCCATCTCAAGTCAAGAGAGATAAGGGGGGGTCTAAACTTTTAGAAAAGAAGACTGGCATTTATGCAGTTTCCATTCTCGCATGAGTACAAGCAATTCTCCCGACCCTTTCTTGATGAATAAGATCGGATATAAGAGCCGACTGGCCAAGAAGTTCTCTTCGGTAAAAGAAAACGCCTGCAGACAACCGATAGAATTTCAGCTTTCTCTATTTATCCATCATGGAGTTAATAAATTAAGAAGGACGTCTTCCGAAGGCATCCCCGGTAGGGGTTGAAGAGGGTTTCAGGACTGAAGGAGCTAGAAGAAAAGGGAGGAGTGTGGGACTTTTTCCTTTGCTTTTTCTGTTTTATCCTTTCTATATCTTGGCTATCGAACGGACACAATGATGTACAAGCACCTAAGTTTGGACAAGATCGGTTCCCGCCATAAATGAAAAATATTGACTTTGTGCGGACTGATTGGCAGCTATGCGGGTTTGTTTACAGTGTAGGGATCGCTGGGAAAACATCAGGCCAGAATCACGCCAACCAAAACGGAAAGATTTCAGGTGAGCTCGCTCCTACTCTCCCGCCTTTTTTTTTTCAATTACGCAAGAGATCACATTTCTGTTTATGAAATGCCAACTCTGTTTCCAGAATCAAATGAAGACGGATTTCCCAATGGATGGTTATTCTTTTTTCCCTCGGAAATTGGAATTTTATTGTTTAGGGAAATTAAATTTGGTTCTATTTCATTCAAGATGTAAACGGATTACCGTGCATTGAGCTATAGGCCTTCTTCGGGCATTAGAAAATATCTCCAACTTCTTTGGTGGTCACTTATATGCAGATTTTATTGGTGGGGAGGAACAACAATTTATGATAAAATACCTTTAATTTTCAGCGAGGGCGGACGCTTTTAACTATCAGTGGTCTTCACTCAGCGTTATATGCATGTACAGGACAAACCAGACAACTTTATCAATTTTTGCAAAAGGGGTAATTAATTTGTTTGCGAGGGCGTGACCATAATAAACAAGGGGGCAGTTAGCTATCGCTTTGGTTTTTATTTAGAATCATGCTTACCGTATAATGGAAAATTTATACTGGTGATGTTCAACTGCTTGGTATATAGAATAAGATGAGTGTAAGGGTCGTGGCTCAATGAGGTTCTGTTTTCACTTTAAAGCCTGCATTTACTTTGGGTCAAGTGATGCATATTCGTGGCTTATTATTGGTTTCCAGTTTCTAAGTAATGAAAACAGGTAACCAATTTGAGTTCGACAATGTCTTTACTTGTTCGACCTTTTTTGTTACCCTTAACTTTTAGGCAAGCACTCATGTAAGGTTATGTCAAGTAAGACCTCAAAGCATGATGGACACTTCTTTGAAGATTGTATATGGTGCTTTTAAGAGACAGTGAAGCAACAATACATCATTTTGGGCAGCATGCATTTATCGTATCAATGTGAGAAAGATGGGCCACACGAGCCATTAGGCGTGACATGCGTTTCAATAAAGAGTCGTCTACTTTTCTGTATGGGTTTCGCGTCATCGTTCATCGCCCTACGACTACTTGATGTATCCCGTGACATTCTCAGTTCTAAACCATTAGGCGTGACATGCGTTTCAATAAAGAGTCGTCTACTTTTCTGTATGGGTTTCGCGTCATCGTTCATCGCCCTACGACTACTTGATGTATCCCGTGACATTCTCAGTTCTAAACCGAAATCCATGTCTTTTTCCCTTTTCCCAACAAACCAACTGTCATTTAAAAGAGATACGGAAAATCCTAACCTCTTGTGCAGTGTTCACTAGCCATCAACTCGTTGTTAAACATTGATTTTTGACACTCGTGTAAATACTACATGATATTAAAAGCTATATCATTTGAATTTATGCAAGAGTTTGCTGAGATATAAATAATAAGCTAAGCCGGCCATTTTCTTTACCCCTTCCGGGCAGGTGGTGGTTTCCCAAGGGGATAAAAAACCAGCGGGTGGCCATGCACCTCTCTGCCGTTCACCTACTCGGGACGCCCGGGTGCTCTAGTGAGAGGTGTGACTGCTCTCTCGGTGTTAGAGCTCGTTCTGTTTATATTATACGGATCGTTCTCTTTACGAACGTCATGTCCATAATATTGTGGTATTTTAGTGGTTCAATTTGAACGATTTTTCACAAGTTCATGCGATAGAAATTGCTTTGCAAGATATAAAGGGAACTCACAAAATGCAGTCGATATTCAGGCAGCACGTTGAGGTGTAGGCCTACATAAAACAGACTCTATTAGACATTAATAATCGAAGTGATTTTTAGTGAAGCATTATTACATCTACCTGAATCAACCTCAAAAACGCAAAAAATTGCGATGATGTAAGATATATTTTAAGAAATAGAGCACCGCAAAATGAGAATGGGGCTCTTAGTTCAAATTGAGTTTTGTGGTTGCAGTAATTTTTCAAAAGAGTATTTTATGAAAGTTGGTACAAACTTTGCGACCTCACGTTATATAAATGTATCAATTTTGATTTTCAGTTTTCGCTACACTATTCTGCCACTTTGAGACTATAGTGGCAAATTATCCAATACCAAAATTACCCCTCAAAATTGTTGACAGTCATTAAAAATTTGAGAGGTTGTGAAGTTTCCATTTATCACCAGAATGTTTTTTTATGAGTGGCCAATTATCTGAAGGGTCACTCAAATAATTAAGTATTTATCGATCTCCGTTTGAATTGGAACTTTTGTTTAACTAAGTGTGATTAACTTATCGTAAATTGCGCGTGGATATTCATGTCCATCAAAACCAATTTGTGAATCTTTCTTCTTCTTAATTGGGGTGCCACTTTAAGAATACCAACAATGGTGGTGGCCAATAATGGTGGCCAATAATGGCGGCCAATGTAGAATAATCACACAAGGACACCACTTGACTATTATCAACCTGCATGGTACCCTCTTTGTCGTGTTCCTTGTGAGTTATTTCAATCACCACAGTGGACTCTCGAGCTGCCAAGTAGGCGCCTGACTATGTTTCCCCCGTACGCATCGTGTTGGATATAATGGTTTTAAACCCCGAGGAAAACCAAAACGGCGGCCGAATGATAGGCCTAAAGCCCTGTTTTATAGCAGGGCTGTGCTGGTTTTGCAACACAATGCAATCATCCAGGCACCATATTGAACAACGAATCAGTAAAAACCAAAATGGCCGCCGAATGATAAAGCCCCGTGGTATAACAAGGCCATTAGTTTCGCTGGTTTTGCAATGCAATCAATCCCCGATTCGAACATGGAGGTATGATTTGAACAACAAACCGTGAGTCAAACCAAAATGGCCGCTTAATGAAAAAGCCTCCCGTGTCATAAACAAGGCCAATAGTTTGTTGGTTTTGCCCTACATTGAACCCCCTTTACAGCACCCGTGCACAGTCATGGTATCTCCCGAATCGACGAACCATTAACCCCCACCTATCCGTTATCAATACGTAAAAGCCAGATGTAAAACGCATGGACAAAGAGGACATGCCAAGTCACGTGCCTTCTTCGGTCACAGGAAAACGGACCCGTTCCTCATCGATTCCAATTCTCGCGTGAACATCCCTCCATCGATTCCAATTCTCGCGTGAACATCTTCCCCTGTCTATCTCTTTGTTCCGGAAACTATATTCACGGTGTTTCGGTGATTATTTGGTGATTATTTGGTGATTGTAGGAATCTCTTCGATCCCAAGGAGGGCAGTTTAGTCATGGCAGGTAGCTCGCTCCGATTCGATGGAAAGTCACGCTTGTATAACTCGGTATTCTGTGATGACAAGCAGGAGGCACGAAGGCTAGGTGCAGTGGGTTGAGCTGGGGCTTATCTCATCCGAATTCTAACTTATCTGGAAGTAAAAAGATTGAATTCTGAAAGTAATTCATTTTATAGCTTTCACTGTCTTGGTTTTGTGTGCTGGTTTCTAAATGAATGTCACTGCACATTTAAATAAATTTTTCTGTTTGTGTTTCTAGGTTTTTTTCTTCTTTTTTGTGTGGTTTGTTTTGTGCATATTTGCTGTAAATGCATAACTTCTCTCAATATAGTCATGCCCAAGCGTTACGGCGCGCAGAAACATAAATAATGAACACATATACTGAATAGCTGCAGTTGTTAAAAAAGAAAGGTATAATGAGTCTTTAAAACTCAATGTAAGACTATTTTGTTCTAAGTGAATTCATCTCTGTACTTTCCCTCCGACGTCCATCCTTCATCCTAATAGACATGATCCTATCCTAATCCGAGGTCTCCTTCTTAAACCCCCTCCCCCACCCCCATCTAGATACACTTTGCGATGCAATACAAAGACGCCCGCCCCCTCTACTAGAATAGATTCCGTTCTACATCAACCTTGACATCCATGGTGTTTGGCGTTAATCCACACGATGTAATCAGCTGCAACATCAATCTATAGACCGTCCAGTCTAACCTTAATGCATCATCTTTAAAGGGAGGGTCGTTTGATAACCACTCTTAAAATCACTGGCAATACAAACTTTTGGTTTATAGAAGCCTACTCCAGCTTCGATAGCTGGTAGCATTTGGGGAAATATTTCACTTCGAAGTAATTTGGTTATGTAAAAACATGTAAGTTTTTATGACCCAAAATTGTAATCTGAGAAGCGTTATATATCTTGAGATGGTCGTCCATCCTGTCGATGTAAGGCGTTATATACCTTGAGATGGTCGTCCATCCTGTCGATGTAAGGCGTTATATACCTTGAGATGGTCGTCCATCCTGTCGATGTAAGGCTATCTCTATGTCCCCTTCACTAATGGTCTCAACTTTAACATTCCAGTTTTTTTCTGTGTACAAATCTGCTGTTCTCTTTTTTGTTGTTGCTGATTTCAGTTTTGTCAATAATAATATTGTGAATATTTTATTAATTAAGCTTTGATAATACTTTCGTTTGTTAATCGTCAACCATGGACTCACAGCGCCTTTACGTACGGCAGACGTACTCGTCTAAAAATATGCGGCAATTTATAGTGTGTTGAGTTCAAAGCAATTTTTCCTCCCATGCAAGCAAGGTTGAAACGGGAGTCTTTAAAGTGCCTTTGATTATGCGTCATTTGTAACAAACTTGCTAATTTCGACAAACAAGCAAAACACCAATCAAAGCAAAAAGGGAACAAGCCTTGACAGACCAAGCTCATTTTGAATGCAATTTGGAGCATCCATCTGAAATGATGTGTCTCCAAGGATTTAGTCATGTAATTACAGTGTATAGTTGCGTTAATGTAGAGGAAATATATGAACACTAATGAGCTTGAAATGAAGTTGCATCGCAGAGACGCAGCAGCGGCAGAGAAGTGGTTGCGGTATGCTCGCTCAAATTAAGTTGCAGGAACGCAGACAAGTAGATATATGCACTTATTAAAAGTGGTTGCAGTACAAGTGGACGTTTTGAAGTTTTACTGCATGTTGTAAGATCTTAGTAGGCTTTGCTACTGCGGGAGAAAATGTGCAGAAAACAGCAAACACTTTTTGCAGACAATCAAAACAACATGGGTTACTCATAGGGTATAGTTAATTAATGTAGAGGAAATATTAACACTAATGAGTTTGAAATGAAATTGCATCGCAGAGAAGTGGTTGCGGTATGCACGCAAAGTGGTTGCAGTCCAATTAGTGCATTTTGTAAGATTCGGGAGAAAATGTGCAGAGAATATCCGACACTTTTTGCAGATTTTACGCACTCACAATTATATGACAAAGTTTGTTATTAACGTAGAGGGAATACGAACACTAATGAGATGAAATTGCATCGCAGAATGGAGTAGCAGCTGCAAACAGAAACGTAGTTATAAAAATTGTATCTATGCACGCATTAAAAGTAGGTGCAGTTATTCAAGGGTACGTTTTGAACCTTTGCATCTGCGTTGTCTATACTGCTAGAGAATTGGTGCAGAGATTAACCAACCAACACTTCTTGCAGTTAATTTAAATTACAAGGTTTACGCATAAAACATGAACATTTCCGATCTTTGTCGTGTCGCTCTAGTTTCCTTGTTGTACTTTAACGGTGAGAGAGGACGGCCACATTTTTGTAAACCAATTGCTGCTATCCCGGCCAAGGTTGAAGGGCTTAGAATCTGCAATGACATACAATCTTTTAGCGATCGTACAAAACAGCGCCCTGGTTTTTAAAGTTTGAGACAGCACACTTGAAAACAAAAAATTGAACCGTACACTAAAATATTATGTGAACGTATAGTGGGATTACAGCTTAGTTCAGAATAGGCCTACGGCGTATTTATTTTACTGTTTTTTTTCTTCTTCTTCAGTCTAAGCCAGGATAAGATTGTGACTTTTGAAAGACCACTTAAAATATATTTATTTGTGGAAGCTTTAGCTTCAGGGATTCTCTAAGAATATTTGCAAAAATAACATGAACGTGTTAAAAGGAGGGGCAGGATTTGAAGTCAGGATGAAAATGAGTGGTCCTAACTAAACGTTGATTTAAGTTCGACAACACCAATCCTGTTTTATAAAGGTGCTGATTTAGGACATAGAAAGGCAACAGGAAGAGGAGACCAATTAGTAATCCGTCACTTGTTCGTACTTGGCCAAACACTATGTCGAGTTAAATTCTTAGGATTTTACTTAAGAATGACAGCAGTTGGCAACCATAGTCTAAGTTGTGTCTTTAAGGTAAGCTTGCCCCAATGAAACCATACTTGTTGTCTTATATATGACTATTTTAATAGCCAGGGGAAGCACACCTGCTTACTAACGAGTAGTGTTCTATGAGCAAATCCGGCCTGCACTTTAGGACAATTTATATGGAGAAATAAAACCTAATGCATAGTCTCAGTTAAAGCTTGCCTTTAAGGTAACCAAAGTGGGACTACATTTAGGGTCAGTTACCACAGCACCTGCCTATTTGCGTTTCTTTCCTTAAAGGAAACCCTTTTAAAGATAAACGATTTGTGGGAATACAGTACAAACCTTACCCTTAAGGTAGCAGTGTCCTTTACTTTAGCATGGATTTAATAAAAGCCAATGAAAACACCTGTCTCGTACATTTGTGAAAAGAGTAACCCCCATTTATTGTTTCCATCCTAGGCATTATATTTATTTTGCTGGGATACGTTAATCCGGAGGTCGTTGGTTCAAATCCCGCTCCAATGTTGTCTTTGTTCAAGCCCAAATCATAATTTAATGTTTGTCTTTTTAGAAAGGTATCTCTGCGTAAGCTATCAGACGATCTTGGGAACGAGCTTGAATAAGCCATCACGATCTTAGGAACGAGCTTGAATCAGACATCATTGAGAGTTTTTGAGTGTTCTTTAGGTGCTCGTAAACAAACTTATATGGAAAGGAACAATGTTTAGCCTTTAAACATCCGTTTATGCATACAGGAAGCTTGATCCACCGGGCGGGTTGGCCACATTCAGGAACATGTCAACCAAATAATAATTAAAGTTTGATACATTGGTTTGGGCTACATTATTTTAAGGACATCTATCTAAATCCAACTTCCAAAGTAACTAGATCCTGGGCTCGATTTCACAAAGCACAAGATTAATCTTAGAATGACTTGTAACGATTACAATAGTGATTTGTATTATCACATCACACTTTGCTTTTGGCAATAAAGATTGATAGCAATTTTAATTTTTGTGAAATCAAGCCCAGGTCATAGTCCTTTTTTTT
Source organism: Asterias rubens (assembly GCF_902459465.1). Classification (NCBI taxonomy): domain Eukaryota; kingdom Metazoa; phylum Echinodermata; class Asteroidea; order Forcipulatida; family Asteriidae; genus Asterias; species Asterias rubens. Next base: position 430,084 of record NC_047065.1, read on the forward strand.
GTTTTACCTGAGTCGGGCCAGCCTTGCGGTCACTTTCAGATGCAACAATCATTATATAGCAGTCGGTAAACTATTTTATATAACACCCAAGCAGATCCTTGCCATTTGATTGGAGGATTGTCCGTCACGTGATAGCAAATAAAAGTACCATTGCACGCTGAGTCACTCGCCGTGCTTTTTCGTTCCATCCGAAAAGTACCATTGCACGCTGGCACGCTGCCAGCGTGCAATGGTACTTTTCGGATGGAACGAAAAAGCTGAGTAAAAACATCACTGCGTGCGCGTGTCTTTGGTAACGCAGCAGGTGTTACTGCAAGAAGGCATAGTAAAATTACTAGCATATTCGGCTTCTACAGTTGAAATTGTTTGTTTTGAAAGTTGTTTCTTTCAATCAAAATGACAAAGTTCTACTTGGATGTTATATAAAACAAATAATGAATGTTTTTCATTCGTGCAATGGTGCGAATATGTTCATTCGTTGAAAGCTGGAATGTTCCATTCAACTCGGCTCCGCCTCGTTGAATAGAACATTCCATCTTTCAACTCATGAACATATTCGCACCATTGCACTCATAAACATTCATTATGTGTATAGTATTGGACTCGCACTTCACAGAAAAAGAAAACAACCTAATCATATTTTAGTTACCTTGTTCAATCAATTGGTATTTCTGAATCTGCCCGAGTGTGTTATTTCTGTAGACCTATTCGGTTTCACAATAAATCGCTGATGTTGATCCAGTTGTACCAAACGGTCGTTATTTGAGAATGGCGGGCTTTTAAAGCTTGAAACCACCGTTAGAGAAACACGAACCTTTCATAGCGTAAAGTGATACCTTACGTATATTGCGCATTCCCAACTTAAAAATGTATACCCATTTAAGGATTAGTCTGGTTATTTGAGAGTTCTGGATCTGTAAACCAGAAGCTGTGTGAACTATGGGTGTAAAATTGCATTTAATTGTCACTGCCCCTCCGGCATGCATCCGATCGTTCGTAGTTCGTTGTTTAATAAAGTATTGGGCACAGGGCTTGGGCAGCAATAATTGTTTAAAGGTTTAGCTTTTATTTTGAGGGGTATCATTCTGATTGATGCAAGACGCCCCGGGGTGCCCGTGTGGGGTCCCGCCCCCAACATAGGTACGTGTTTCTATACTTGGTGTGTCATATGAGATTTGTCACATATTGCCACTATAGTATAATTATAACTGCAGCACGTTCAAATGAAACATGTTCCTTATAAATTATTCATAATTTAGATTTCTGTGATTGTAATCGCCGAAATGAAAGGCTTTCGAATCCCATCACCTTAAATAAATAAAGGGGTATTTGAACAATGAAATACAAAAGACCTTGGACCAACTTTTATTATTGGTCATTGAACCTTAATTTAGAATTTTGATTTCGGTGTTATTCCCCTCTCCTTCTCGAATCAATACTAGATATAAATTAAAGTTTATTTCTTGGAAAGCCAATTTTCTTGAAAATTTAAATAACAACACCATTTCAATCACAGCATCTTGTAATGCATTTATTCTGTGGCTGATGATTCAGCTTTGTCCGTGTACTTTAAGACATAAAGCCTTTTTTGAGAGCCTTTTAATGTTCTGACTGAAAACAGATTGAAATAATTGTGTGTTCTGTTGAAGTCATCTGGTATACCAAGTCGATATTTTAATGAAATGAAATCAGTGATAGAATATCACAACAATAAATAGAAATTGAAATAGGAATGGGCTTAGGATTATAAACAGAAAAATGATTAGCAAAGGGAATACGAATGAGAAATAATTTATGAATAGGAATGTAATAGGCACAGGGATAGAAATAAGTACAGGAGTAGGAAATTGGATATGGATTGAAATAGGAAATGGAATTGGGATAGGATATATAACAAGTATTGGGAATAGCAATAGAAATTGATCATGAAATAGAAGTAGGAATGGGAAGAGAGGAGTGGGAAAATTAACATGTGTATAACTGATTTGGAACAGTAATGTGTAAGATTAAAATGTAGATAGAAAAGAAGAAAGCAAATTATTATATGAATATTAACAGGAAAGGGAACATAAATATAAACCGGAACGGGAACATAAATATAAACCGGAACGGGAACATAAATATAAACCGGAACGGGATTGCATGATAATGTATAGGAAAGCAGAAATTGGAAAGGATAACAAAAGGGAAAGCAACATAAATATGTATAAGAACAGGAGTATAGGAAAATGTATAGGAACGCAGGAATTGGAATATGGAACAGGAACATTAATTCTGACATGGGAACATGAAAAATAAGTTGTAATCGTGCCTCTTAAAGACAGTGGACACTATTGGTAATTACTCAAAATAATTATTAGCATAAAACCATACTTTAAAGCCAGGGGACACTATTGGTAATTACTCAAAATAATTATTAGCATAAAACCTTACTTGGCAACGAGTAATGTGGAGAGGTTGATAGTATAAAACATTGTGATAAACGACTCCCTCTGAAGTGGAGTAATTTTCGAGAATAAAGTAATTTTCCACGAATTTAATTTCGAAACCTAAGATTTAGAATTTGAGGTCTCGAAATCAAGCATCTGAAAGCACACAATTTTGTGTGACAAGGGTGTTTTTTCTTTCATTGTTATCTCGCAACTTCGATGACCAATTGAGGTCAAATTTTCACAGGTTTGTTATTTTATGCATATATGTTGAGATACAGCAAATGAGAAGACTGGTCTTTGACAATTACCAATAGTGTCAAGTGTCTTTAAGAGGCATGATTACAACTTGTACAGTTTGTATTTCACGAATATTTTATGCAAAGTGTCGGCACTGCTTCTGTTAGAGACCGAACTTTGATTGGTTATCAAAGACGAGTAGTGTCTGTCTGTATATGGTTACCATGGCATTGTGTGAGATAATTATCAACACGTTTCATAGCTCAATGCATTTTTCCCCTTCATCTTGGAAGACGATCCGTCATCAGTACTCTGTACTTTAAGCTTTTATCGCTAAGAGGATCCGCGTATAGACAGGGGAAACTCAATTGTGCATTGTAATTGAACAATTTAAGATGCTGTAACAAACAATCACAATGTACTGAACGAACAATAACCTCACAGGAATCCATATATGAATGGATGGAGCTGGGGAACGAACACTGGTTATCAAGTTTGATCCGGCGCAAATACAAAACAAAATGGAGATTTTCTTTTCACTTACACGCAATGACTAATCATCAATTCCCTTCAGACCGACTTCAAACCATAAACTGAATAACATGAGTTTCGCAGATAAATTGTTGTTGAACACAAAACGGCTGAGATTTTCTTCAATATTTCACCCTGTTTTTTTTATATTAATCCTCACACACTAAGACGAGCATAGACCACTTTTGATTGTATCGCGAGGTCTCGCGAGTACGTGACAGAGTTTTAAGACGGACTGGTGTGACGTCATCAAGTCCCACTTGAGCGCATAAGTCTCGTAATCGTTTTAAAAGGACAAACGTATTTCTCAAAAGTGAATCGAGTGGGGAAGAAGATATTGTGAGTTAGATATTGTGGCTCGAGGCACATTTCAAAAAATCAAGGAACAGCTCGTATACACAACGCAAGAATTCAGCAAAAAAAACCTCAAACCAACTCAAAAAAGGGAAAAAACTAGAGCAGATACGGTAAGATAACTTTAGCAAAGGAAATAGTTTGTGAATAGTTCACTTTTAAACTTATAAGTTAGATACGCATGCTTGAGCCATAGAGCAAGGCACGGCTTGAGCTAAGAAGCCAGTAACTTCCTTTTTATACAGTGATAAGAGAATGTAAGATTGATAATCAAGACATTCTTGTACGAATCATTATAATTGATAGAGTTCTTAAATTGTTCTTAATTGAAAGAGTTCTTAAAAATCTCCCTAAAGTATTTTTTGTTTTAGTTTTCCCCTTTTTCTAAGAGTAAGTCGAAGACGAATATTATTCAATACATTGAGAAGACATGTCTGTATAATTTGAAAGTGTTTTTTTGCAATTTTGGCGGGAAAACTGACGATTCGCACTCTGCACGGTGTTACACCGTTAAGGCTTACAACTTCAAGTGGGGGATTAGTGTGACTTATTCACTAATTAAACGTTCATTAAAGTGTCATTTTAATTGACAATTTCAAGGACGTTTTTCAGTTAAGTCTCTTATTTATTCCTGAATATTACAAGACGTGGTTCCGCTTCAGTGGTTATTTATCTTAAGTGTATTTCAGCAGGAGACGTCAGTTTACAGTTTAAGTCATGGAATTTAGTCACAATCGAACTTTAGAAATGACTACTAAGCAAAGTGCAGAATCTCACTTGATGGTACCCTTATGGCCCAATTTCATAAAAAACGTTAAGCGTAAATGGTGCTTAGCAGAAATAAACAGGGTAGCATTTATTAACAGGAAACATTTATATTTTAACCGTAACCTGATTGGACTCTGAAAACTTCCACAAAGGTTGAATCAAACGAGTAATTAGTCAACGGAAACAAACGAGAAAGTGAGTGGAACTACACAAAATAGAAATGTTTTGTATCTAGAAGGACCGTCTGTTGAAAATTCACGCTGATTCTTGTCGACTGTTGTAGACGAAACTCACGTAAAGTGCACGCAGTTCGGGTTCCCAGACACCCTATAGTCATTGTAACGGGATCAATAAACTTCGACATCATTTTCGACAACCGCGAAACGCGTAAAGTGACGACGCACGCCGTATGACAAAATCTTGAGTCTTTTGTTAACGCAAATTATCGCCTGATTTCACAGCATTAGGATTTACAGCATGGTTCATCTGAATCAAACTGCACAACGTGTAATGGTACACTACTTTAAGAATCATGAGGGGGTGGGTCGTATAAGAACTTACACAAGCAAACTAAACAACAACCAACATTGCAGGGATACCACTTTACAAACTAGACTTAAACAAATTCATTCATTGTTTTAGAATGATCCTTTGGATGTCGAAGTTTGTAGGGTTTGAAACTTGACAAGGTGGAAATACGATATGGAAAGGTCTGCGGTAACACCGTGTATAAATCTCTAATGAGTTGGGGTGGTTCTTAAAAGAGCCGTGTGTTTTAACTCGACGTTTCGATCAGTATGCTCTGATCGTCTTCAGAAGAGAAGCCAGCTTTCTACTGAAGACGAACAGAGCATATTGATCGAAACGTTGGGTTTAAACCAACGGTTCTTTTCAGAACCACCCCAACTCATTAGAGATAGTCATTACATAGTGTTACCGCAAACCTTTCTATATGTTGAAGTATGTTTGTTTTTCCATGTCATCTGTCATGACCAAAATTTATTCTGAAAAGAAAATCTGAAAACATTTTTCCCCGCAAAAATTGAGCAAGACATCTTTAATGCGCTGGATTTCAGCATGACTGGTAACTTGTTGCATAGATTGAAGAGAAGCAATGTTGATATGGACTATGATGAATACAAGTTGCATTTTAATCACACTTGTTAGATGATCATTATGAGTTGCCATGTCATCACAACATACGGCTTTATTGTTACCTGACTTTTTCAGTGAATGCCTTAACATGATGAAGCCAGGTTCATTTAATACCACGAAGGGGGTGGGGCAGCAATGAATGCCTTTATACATCATCAACCATAGCTCGTCTCATGACGTGAAAAGTACATCAAACCTCAGGTGTATTTGCCTTTCTAATTTGACTGACAGAACCGTAGGATATTGGTCGCTCTCCGTTCTGTACACACACATACAGGCGTTGTTAAAACACCTAAGGCTATATTATAGCTTTTTGATAGAAGCATAACGTTGAGATTTCCATATCAGTTTTTGTTAATAGGTGGTGTGGTGTTTCCAGACTCGATTTACTTTTGTTATTATAGGTCAACCTTTATTGCTGCACCTGTAATATGTGTTAGCGTGTAGCAATATTTACATCCGAATCTTTTAACCCGTATTATACTGGTTAATATTCCCCGCTCGAAGAGCCCTTTCTTATAACGTCATCAGGTGTTCTATACAACATCTCTATAAAATCATATTTAAAGTAACTCCGAAATAACAGCAAATGCTATTATTACATTCCCGTTATAACGACCATCTTCATTCGTTCATTTATTTATTTTATTATTGAAAAACCAACTGGCAGCCCAAAGCTGAATTATGCGGCTTTATAATAATATCAAACGTGAAAAGGTGCAGTTTAAAGATTTACAAATAGCAGCATTTCAAACTACGGGGTTGGGTTGAGGCAACTGGCCTTCCATAATTCGGGTAAGACAGCGGGAAAGATTGGGGAACGGCAAGAAGAAAAACAATATGGACAGAGAAAACATACTTTTGTTTAAAATAAATATATTATTATATTGATAACAGCATGTCTACTAATATCACACGGATTGTAATGACAATACGGGGCTCGATCAAGTTGATTGTTTCCGGCGAACTGATGTGTACCACCGATGGCATTCCTCTTAACACTGACAATTCAAACAAACCGGTCCCGTCATACAATTTGTCGTCATAAGCATTTCCCCTGTAATACTGCCCTTAAACCTGTACACCCAATTAGCAACTCTTTGCGACAATACACCCTTTTAAGAAGGTGTTTAAGGAGATGGTTTATCATCCCCTGTGGGCGGGGAACAGGGTCGGTGGCCCCCTACTTCAATCAAGGAGCGTTTTAAGAGGACAATTTCGACAAGACGACCGTCATCCGATGTAATTAAAATGCCACTGTATCATGGGCGATGGAATGAGCTGCAGGGAATTAATGCCTGTAGTTGCAATAATCGTCATCGGCTTAAACCACTTGATGCATGTATAGCTTATTCACCTATATTGATACACAATGGATGGCAGCCTTATTTAGAGATGTTACAAGGAACAGGAATGAGGATAATTTATATGAGAAACGAGACGAGATACCTCAATCTTAAAGGCGGGAGTAATTGTAAAATGATGTTGATTTGAGGCTGAGCAGAGAACAATTGACTGCAGCTGGATTTGAACCAACGACCTACGGATTAACATGTTCAGGATTTCCTGCGTTCCTGATCCTACGAACAGTGCAGTTAGACACATTGATACTTTGTTTTCAACGTGTTATCCAGCATCCATGGTTCCCTTTGTATAACATCAATAATGCCTCCTGATTTCCATCTCACTCAAAAGGGGTCCTTCCAGCTTCGGTTTGGGTTGATTTGAATATTATAAGTACAAGATGACTGCACCATGAGAGGTGGCTTGATTCGTCCCAACACAATGTTCAAAACGTGAATATTACTCGCTTAAAACAACCTATGTTGCCATGCAACTTTTTCTCTAGTACTCATCAATTGGTTGGATGATAACATTCGCCTTGTAATGATGTCTGGAGTTGTTTCAAAATGTTATGCTCTGTGGCTATTCCAATGGAATGGCCACTTGTGGAAAGGAAGCAAAACACTGTCAGCTGAGATATTACTATATTACTATTCCAAAGGGCCGCCAGAAACATGACTCTTTAAAATAGCTTGACTGGCGAGCCAAATCTGGCAAAGGATAAAACATGAACGTAGCGGCATCTTAAAGATGTCTTAAAAATTTAACTGCCATTTTAGGGCGTGAGTTAGATTTAAAATGTGAGTGTTCACAAATTTACACCAAAGAATTAACTCTTTAGGGTATCAGATGATACTTGTTTTCTTCTTCGGAAAAGTGCATTGGTTTTCAAATAGTCTTCTCGTGGAGTTTATTTGTTACAATATTGGTTTGTGTAACACCATGTGTGTATCAGGTAGAGTTTATTTGTTACAATATTGGTTTGTGTAACACCATGTGTGTATCAGGTAGAGTTTATTTGTTACAATATTGGTTTGTGTAACACCATGTGTGTATCAGGTAGAGTTTGTTTGTTACAATATTGGTTTGTGTAACACCATGTGTGTATCAGGTAGAGTTTATTTGTTACAATATTGGTTTGTGTAACACCATGTGTGTATCAGGTAGAGTTTATTTGTTACAATATTGGTTTGTGTAACACCATGTGTGTATCAGGTAGAGTTTATTTGTTACAATATTGGTTTGTGTAACACCATGTGTGTATCAGGTAGAGTTTATTTGTTACAATATTGGTTTGTGTAACACCATGTGTGTATCAGGTAGAGTTTATTTGTTACAATATTGGTTTGTGTAACACCATGTGTGTATCAGGTAGAGTTTATTTGTAACAATATTGGTTTGTGTAACACCATGTGTGTATCAGGTAGAGTTTATTTGTTACAATATTGGTTTGTGTAACACCATGTCTGTATCAGGTAGAGTTTATTTGTTACAATATTGGTTTGTGTAACACCATGTCTGTATCAGGTAGAGTTTATTTGTTACAATATTGGTTTGTGTAACACCATGTGTGTATCAGGTAGAGTTTATTTGTTACAATATTGGTTTGTGTAACACCATGTGTGTATCAGGTAGAGTTTGTTCTTAGAGAACTGTCTTTCTGTATTCTACTACCGCGGAGTAGATTTATCGGATGTTCGGGAGACATCTCTCAGCTTTGTTAGAACTTAGAAGAAGAAAAATCCCCCAATACAGGTTTTCCCATGCACAGAGAAATTGCTCTAAGGTAGAGAATTATATTTTACATTTGTTTTTCTTAAGATAATGATCACGGTAATTCACGTAGAAACAGCCTTTGATGTTTCAAAATGTACTTACAGAATGACTCCATTACTTTGGAGTCGAAGATTAAAGTTGCACCAACACATCGTGTAATATATTCCTTATACAAAAAACCTCTTCATTTTCGTTAACATGCATATAAATCAGATACAGTTTGTGAATCAGAAACTAAGCAAGGTTCTGGTTCAATATCCATAATATGGATTATCCATCGGATAGAATCCAGACCTCTGATTGGTTAACTCCACCTGTCCCATCTGGACCACCTGTTTATTTCCTCCTCGTGCCCATCTCGTGGTTTCTTCATCCCAAAGTCATTTCCCACTGCCAAAGCGCCCTCCTTGATCATGTACTCGCATTGTAAAATATACGTCATCTGACATTCGGCAGAAACGGTCATTATAAAACCGAAGAGTTTAACAGGAATCTGTGCTGCTTTAGGAATTTCTATAAAAACAATTGCAAAGGATAACTCCTCGACCCTATGTCTGTTTTTCGTGTTTGAATAAATCTCTTTTTGAAATGTTTAGTTTCTTCTTGAATTGCAAAAAATGAGTTTTACTCAATGTTGTGTTTATTTCAGACGTTAATTGAAGAATTTCTCTTCCAGTAGCGACCCATCAACATGACATAGTCTTAACATTGCCACACAAAATTACATTATGTTGTACATATCTTAAACGCAGTATATTATAACTTGATTTATCTTCTTCTTTTTCTTTTATAGATATCATGAGTACGATGTGTTATTATTGTTGACGTCACATTTTTCATAATTGTTTAATAGAAGACTTCATATCGTTTGTTATAACGTATAATTTGAGAAATTGTGTGTGATGTTTCCACTTGCCGACTAAAGTCAGATTCAAAATTAGATTTCGGGTCTTTTGGGGCTGATAAGGTTCATGTGTTTTGCACTTGGAACCGGTTTGACTATCGCAGGCAATCTGAGTTCATTTGCGTCTCTCATCAATATACAGAGTTTGGTGATATGAGGGAATGGTGGGTGGACGATGAGCCTTAGGCCTAAAGCATTGATCAAGAAGAGTTCCTTAAAGACAGATTGGTCATGTCGAGTTGGTATCGTATCGTTATTATGGGCTTCAAAGATGGCCACAGCGCGATAAAGGTCTAAAAGGGAGACCCTTGATTATGGTTCATTGAATTCTTGAAATTATTTAACCCGAACAATCAGTAGTTTTCAGTGTCTGTAATATTTCTGATATTAAGAGTGCAAATACGGTGTCAAAGAACGGGTAAAGAAAAGTCCGATTTATGCAGAAGGAGGAGGGGTAAGATTTGCAAATTCACGAACAGGAAGATCGAACTTGGCGAAGCCGCTTACAAAAACACCGCCGCTCGTGTGCATAAAATCGAGCGTATTTTGGCAGCTCTTGTGAGCCATTTGTAGGATTATGTTTCCAACTCCGCGAAACCCTCACTGCCACTACTCGGTGGAGGGTCCGCACTTGAGGTCCCCCGATCAACTTACCTCAAGTTTTTTCGGGGGTTTTATAAATTATTATTGATATTGGTTATCCTTCTCAACTGCTTAATATGCTAGGCAGTGTTCGTGGTGGCGAGCAGTGCCAGGAAAAGGTCGTTGTGCTGGCTACACATACAGGGTTTTAGTGGCGTTGATCTATGGGACATTTCGCACAGTGCAGTGCCGTTATAACAGAGATATGGATAATACTCAGAACGTATGTTTTACTTTACGCTGATCTTTTCTATACCCAGACCTTTATTTTGTTTAGCACAATGTCGTTTAAGAAGCAAGTATATATGACCTACAAAATACTGTTCCTTATCGATCATTTCCAACCAAGTTTTATTGAAACTGCCGCTTTATCCGGATAGAATGTCCCTTTCCGGCAGCATCTCGGTTGACAAACAATTTCTGTATAATTGACAGTTTTATCGCACAACTTTTGGAGGACACCAAGGATGTGCACACAACCGTTCCCTCCCGTTTTGTAGACATGCGTGTATACACGGGTAATATATTGTTCAGCAAAAATGCTGAATCATGAGTAAATCTCTTGCTCCATTTACACTAGTCCCAGTAAATGGAACTCCCAAGCCTTCAGATCGAGGTTTTTTTCTGGCTTTATAGGAGTCTAATGATAAAACATTACATCAATCGCTGTAAAGCTCCTCTCAACCATCATGCAGCAAAAAGCCTCAAATTCTATCGCAGTAGAACAGTGTCACGTTCCACTCCACACCAAAAAACAACAACCAAGTTTCGTGTGACCTCAATTTTCGAGGTAATAAAACTTAAACCATGTCGAGTTTACACAGGGGACGGTTGTTCATTGCTCTTCCATCCAATCTGCCTACGCCCAACAGCATTACATTAATGGGGAGGTAGCGACAGAACAATTACCTTCCATTAATCAACCATTATGTTGCCAAGGTAATCTTTGTTTACAGAACTTTGATGAATCACCATTTTGTTGTTATTGTCTTCCAGGTCCATGCGGGCCTTTAGTAGCAAATGAAGCGAATGATGAGTTAATCAAATAGTTGAAACGCCCTCAAACGTCGTCTGTCCTACAGCCAAAACATAGGGACAGCTTTTTCGATAGACCACATTTAATATTGTCCGGCTATATTCTGCGGACCTCTCTAGCATAATTATTATATGCTGGCTTTATAAGTATTATATAAATATGCTATTGGGAAAAGTAACCTATGTCCAACCAACTTTTAAAACGTTCTGAACTCAGATTTTTATTCAAATTTGTTCGCTCAATTCCATTTCTCACAATGGCTAATGCATTTTTATAAAAACAAGCTTCTATAACGTAAAATTAAGTCGATAGTTTATATCATGACGACCTCTGTATCTAATGTACTTCCGGTTTATATCCATCGATATTGTTTGATTTCGGCCAAATACTCCACCCTTGAATTCAGTGCGCGGTTTCGACCTTCCCTGAAAATCAGTTCATTGATTGATTCTCAAATTACTGTCAATAACACGCAGTTTGGCTGAAAATAGCACAGGTTTCAAAAGATACTGCCCTGTGCAAAAAACACCCGATACTGTGACAAATAATATCATATTTTCTTCAAAAATCATTCTCTTGTTTCTTCGACTCTCGTACCCAAAGATACCGAGTTCCATTATTCCTTTAGACAAAGTCAGACTAATCTTCTAAACCCAATTGTTTCCAAACAAAATCACTAAAAACCAATGTCTGCATGAACCTTCGATGTAAATAATCTACAACATCAGTAAATTTTCCATCCTTCTTGTTTGGTGGCTGATGGTCCCTTGCAAACCTTGATTTATTTCTTTAACATTCAGCAACTAGGTCACAAAATCGAACTATGCTTCAAATTTCCTTTTATTCTTTAAACTGCAAGACCAGAATATTGATTGAAATAATTCCAAAGAGCCATGGTGAGATCAAAAGACTTTCTCGAAACTGCTTCGCAGTTTTTTTTTGTACTCTCCTTGTTTTGAACTGGAGACAATTTTTAAGAAGAGGTTAATTAATTTATCGTACTGTTTTTAAAAAGATTGTAAACAATGACACAAGAATTTGCCTGGTTACTAGCCATGTGTTAGTCTGACACACATTAGGTCAGTCCAACAGTCTGCCTCGGCCAAGGTGACCAGGAATTGAATTAAGATATCAAGAGTTTTCTTTTACTTTGTAGAGACATAGTGTTGAACCAAGAAGGGCCATGCTGACCCAAAATGGATCTGTCATTCTCTTTGTAAACTATGATCCGTTTTTCGTTTTCAAATTTCCCTTTAGTCTCTAGTTTTTGAGGAACGTATTCCTAATACTGACTTGCCCTGAGGTGCATGGCCCCTCTACGTGGACAGCGTTGAAATTGTCTCAGGCAATTAGACCGTACTACCTGAATGCAACAGGATGAAAATCCGCACTTGAGAAACTGTTTACAAAGCCTACTTTAATCTCATTATAAAGGCATTGCTCTGGCGTCATACCTTAAAAGCAGAATCCTAATTTCGCTGTCAGTTTCTGTTAAATATGAGCGTGTTGTGTTTGCTTCTTTTCCCGCCTTTTTGGAGTGAGTCCCTAGGGGTATGGTTCCCTCACGGGTTGGTTGTCTATATCAACAGGTATATACCTACCGCAGTGGTACAACAAGGACATCAATCATTTATAACTTTCAACGGGAATACCTAGGTATCTTACGAAACAGGTTGATTGGGTGTTGGCAACTATTAATGGACTCCACTCTGGAATAATTTGGTATGCTAAAATTATGTATTTTTAATATAATCTGAATTTTACTGACAATTGGAGATTTTATAAAAACATGACGTAACAGTGAAATGTTGTGTTATTCACTTTGTTGTTTTTTTGTTAGGGGTGGCTTTGTACATTTTTTCCTTGCAGAATTTGTTCAGTTTATTTTAAAACATTTAAAAAAGAATTCCTAAATTTTGAAATGAACTGTGTGTCAATGCAATTTAATTCAATTTATTTTATATTTAACAATGAAAATGTAATCGTTACGTGAGCATGTTGAAATATAATTAAAAAAACTCATAATCAAGGTAATATTTAGTCACTAAAAAACCTAATGATTTCTTTTCTCAAACTGTGTATACAAAGTAATACCGTATAATGCATAGACGTTACGAAATTAAATAAAAATACCCAGTTTAAAAATAAACGTGTCACGGCTTTGAGATTTAAAACCTGTCTTTGGTTTGTTTTCTTGGTGCAGCTTCAATATCAATCTTGCGATCACTTACGAAATTATCAAGGCAATATCTTTAAATTAAGCCTCCATCAAAACCACCACAACTAAAATGTTTTTTCTTTTTCACAAGTCAGCCGTAAATCAATAATATGCTATTCAACACTAGACCCCCATATCATACAATAACCTTCCGGTAAATGAATTAAATTACTGTTTGATGCCAAGAAGCGCATCTATAAATTATTCATTATTTTTTAGGCCGAATTTGTATTGATCAACCTTGAACAGTTTAATATTAATAAAAATATCCACACTCGGATCGGGTTCTGAAAGAGCATTTGCTTTCAAGTAAATACGGTTGTTATAAATTAAACGCGCAGTTTGGTACCTTTTCACACATTTTTGATGTTTGTTATTTCAATCTTCTGCTCGCACAGTAAGATGTCACAAGCCACCATAACGTCGCTATATTCTTTCATCAACACGTACACATTATTGGAAATTTAATTAGATTGCGGGAAAAGTCAGAGAATTAATTCTACTGGAATTTTCGAGAAACACCTTGAGGTTGTTTTCAATAAATTATTTTGCCGTTTCGTGCAAAAGATGAAATTTAATACTACATACTTTTCGTAAAAAGCTGTTTACAAAGTAATATTGATTTATTTCAAAAGTCATGTTTATTGATAAATTCAATAAATTCGATTAATGCTTTCGACATCCCGTAATAATAGTCCGTTTTGATTGGTTGACACGTTTTCTAAGTATGACTCACGTGTGGTTGATGTTGCCCCTGATTGGTTCCTGTGGTTTCTTCTGTTCGATTGTAGTTCCACGTGTCTTCATTTGTCGGGTTACCTTACTGTGTGGTGTCACACGTTGTCAGTTTGGATGGAAATGGCTGGTAATTACATGTAGTGGTATCCGCGTTTCGTTTATCTCATGTTTCCCCTTAAGCAACCATGCACGATTGCTTCATGGGTAACCGGTTCTTAAGTTGTATTGATTCAAATCTGGTTGGTTGAGAATAGTTCACTTGTTCTTGCCGGTGAGTTGGACCCTTATTTGTTCGATTGGATCGTCAATTGAAATTAAAGAAAAATCAGTAGTTGTATGGATAGCAAGCTTGCAAGTCTCGCTGTTCTTCTTGCCAGGCAAAGTGAATGATTTCCTTAATATACAAGTTATATTGCGGCTAAAAGTTTAGTAGCCCGACTTATTAATTTGAGGTCTTCCGTCACCTTCAGTTGATCCCCACATTCTACACAGATAAAACTCGACCACGGCCACAAGGGATTCCAGATTAGACCCGTCACCCAGATCACGGATATTAAGTTTTCTCGAAGTTTTTGCATTGAAAGAGTCAATTTCACCGCAGAAGGTCAAGAGCGGAAGAGGGCGCTATACGCCTTTGAATAGTTGTTGATCCAGCCTCAATTGAAAAAATCAAACAAAGTGCTCGACTGAATGTGCTAAGTTTGCATTGTTTTTAGTGTATCACTTAATAAGTCTTATAAGTCTTCCACCCTTTTTTCAGGAACGACCTACCCCTGGGTCAGGAGCAACGAGTGTCCGAGCAGGCACACCCACTGAGCCATACTAATCCCCCTGCCATCCCTCCACCAACCCCCACCAACATGGACCAACTACGCTCCATCGGGACCCATCTTCGCTCATCCATCCTCCGCTACGGGGTACCAGTTTATGACGCTAAGGGTGAGGATATCGAGCTGTGTACATCGGTTGCCAGCGAAACGACTCTCGGTAGCCTACAGCCTAATGGACACATCTCTCTGGCTGAAACTAAGACTGAGGGCGTACCTCTTGACCCCGATGACCCCGCACACAGAGGTAAGGTCACACCGTGTTCCCTTTAAGTTTATACAATAGTACTGATGACGAAACAGTTTGACGACCAATTGGCTGAAGAGTGTGAAACCAAAAGAGAGTGTCTTTGCACAACAGTCTGAAATGCATGACCCAGTTATATCACTTAAACATTGTGTCCTACAAACTGGACTTCATTACTGCATAGCTATAGTATTACCAAGCATAAAGCCAAAAAGGGCCTGATCAATTATTGTTGCACCGAATGTGTATAGGCCATTCTTTGGAAAGCTGATACCTGTTAAGCCAGATATACCTTAGCTATGAAACGACTGGCTCAATTTCTAAAAAAAATATGTAGTATTTTCTAGCGGATTGTTTTGTAACCAACTTTCTGTTCATCATTTTAATCTAGGCACCAGTTCGGTATGGCAGGCGGGCTGGAATGTAGGCAACTGCATGCAGGGTATAGGTATGCTGAGCTTACCCTATATGGTGAAAGAGGGCGGGCTTGCTGCACTTATAACGATGGCTGTGGTGCTCATCATTGGAAACTACACAAGCAAGGTAAACCTTGTCTGAAGACACTCAAAGATGATACCCCTCTTTTTAAAAGCACAAAACTTGTTCAAAAGCAGGGAGTGTTTTTGTAACTACAATATGCGTCTAATTGTGGGTTCAAATCCCGGCTGAGACAGATTGGCCCGTCACTTCTCGAGTATTTACGGGACTGTGATCATCAAATTAATGATTCTTTTGTGTTTCCCTCTCAATTTTCTTTGTACGCAGATTTTAGTGTACAGTCTCTACGAGGATCAAATAACCGTTCATTCAAAAGGCAAACCAGAAAAGGTACGTGTGCGAAAGACGTATGCAGACGTAGCGGATGCCTGCTACAAATATGGCGGCACAACCCTGAATATTATGCAAATTATTGACGTCATAGCCGTGGCGGCGCTCTACTTGGAATTAGCAGGTTCTCTCCTAGTGGACACTTTTTACATGGCTGGACTCTCGAAGCTCTCCTGGACCATTATATGTGGGATGTTCTTACTGCCGACCATTTTCTTCCGGCATCTGACTAAGATTTCCTGGTTGAGCTGCGTTGCTGTGGTGTCACTTATCATAATGTTCTTCAGTGTGGTGTGGTACAGTCTAGGCAAGAGTATATCCTGGGACATAACAAGTGTTCCTGCCTTCAATCTTCAAAGGTATTCAGTGAGTGCGTCTATTATACTCTTCAACTTCGGGACCCAGTTCATCATGCCTGGTGTTGAAGACAGCATGAGCGACCGATCCAAGTTTAATGTGATGGTCAACTTTACTTACGTCATAACGGGCGTTTTAAACATCGCGTACGCCCTCTTTGCTTACCTATCCTTTGGTTTAGATACCAAGGAGTTTATCACGTACAACATGCCACTCGGGCCGCTTCAGGGCGCCGTGAGCATGTTGTTTGTCATCAAATCCCTCCTGTCCTACCCCTTGATGTTATTCCTGGTCGTGAACTCCGTAGACTCCATGAAGCTGTCCTTCTTACCGCCATGCAGTGGGCCGACCCCAGACCGCATGCCGCCCGCCTGGGCAATGATCTTTCGAGCGCTGCTCGTTCTATTCACCCTCCTTCTTGCCGTAGTGATACCGCACTTCACTCTACTCATGGGTGTGACTGGCAGTCTAACGAGTCCGTGGCTAGACTTTATATTCCCATGTATCTTTTACTTGAAATTGAAACGGAATTCGTTGGCATGCTGGGAGGTGTGTTTAAACTGGTTCATAATAGGTGTAGGTTTTGTTGGTGGGATTGTGGGATTGATATATTCATCAATAGCATTGATCAATGCTTATTCTGAAGACTTCAGCTAAGCACAGTAGGCCTATGTATATACAAGATACAACTCGTCGGGACATGTGGCAATGTTTATTAACTTGTTTCATTTCGTCATCCTAAGCTTCAACACTTAATTTGAGTCTGTATATAATTTTCGGTTCACCCATGGACAGGTAGTTGCAATCTTACAGGTTTCTGTCGATAGAGGGAAGCAACACATTTAAATACAACTCAATGTCTACAGTTTTGCTGTCAGGTTTTCATTCTCAAATGGAACGCCCAGTTTCAGTTTACAAGCATACAGACAATTTCCCCTTGATACTTACCACAGAAATATACTTCTAATTCTTTTTTAACCAAAAAGGAGACACACTATATTTGATTTCCACCTTATTTGGTTAAATTTATTCAGGTGGGAGAAAAACAACATATCCCATCGTATACAAGGTTCGTTCAATCACAAAAACAAATGTAATTACAACCCTTTCCACGAAATATGCTAATTACATTCACGCATGCGCACAGACACTATTGGTGGGCAAACACCATAATCTTAGAGTCGTTTTCCCCTTCTTGTAGTCTTTTAAGGTAAGGCTTATACTATGAGGTTGGTGGCAGATGACTTATCAGCCAGCTAAGGAGAAACCCGGCAAGACAAATTAGAAACTCAAATGATAAAGTGCCAACCAGTGTATGCAAGACATGCCTTCGGTTGTGTGATGCACTAGGCAGACGACAAGACATGCCTTCGGTTGTGTGATGCACTAGGCAGACGACAAGACATGCCTTCGGTTGTGTGATGCACTAGGCAGACGACAAGACATGCCTTCGGTTGTGTGATGCACTAGGCAGACGACAAGACATGCCTTCGGTTGTGTGATGCACTAGGCAGACGCTCAAACGTGTATACAAGACATGCCTTCGGTTGTGTGATGCACTAGGCAGACGCTCAAACGCGTAAACAAGACATGCCTTCGGTTGTGTGATGCACTAGGCAGACGCTCAAACGTGTGTACAAGACATGCCTTCGGTTGTGTGATGCACTAGGCAGACGCTCAAACGCGTATACAAGACATGCCTTCGGTTGTGTGATGCACTATAGGCAGACGCTCAAACGCGTATACAAGACATGCCTTCGGTTGTGTGATGCACTAGGCAGACGCTCAAACGCGTATACAAGACATGCCTTTGGTTGTGTGATGCACTAGGCAGACGCTCAAACGCGTATACAAGACATGGCTTCGGTTGTGTGATGCACTAGGCAGACGACAAGACACGCCTTCGGTTGTGTGATGCACTAGGCAGACGCTCAAACGCGTAGAAAAAGGGCCATGTTCCCTACTATTTAGCTCACCAGTGGTGTGAACCATGCGCATGCGCGGTTCGCAAACATAAGCTGGGGTTTTTTTAACGCGAGGTGGCAACAGACATTACATATAGTTCTTGTACAATGTTAAGTAATTTTCTGGCCCTTTGCAGACTTCCCAAGGACCGTGGATAACCTACCTGCTAATCTGCTGCCATGATTCCCCAAAAGTCTCTCATCCACAAGTTTATATAATGTCACGTGTTTAAAAATTGGCTTTCCCAATTGGTGTGACGTCACTACGTAGTGCACCAACAGCGTTCAATGATGTGACATGCCGATTGAAGGATACGCCCACAAATTGATTTCTATATTGTAGTTCTAGTCAGCGATGTTTTCACAGAGCCCATGTCAACTAATCGAGGTGTTATTTTACTTGCCGTATTATGGGAGAATCTGTTTAGTGTTTTTTTAATTTCGTGTGTTCAACCTGTTTTTAGTCAAATGAGGTTTAGGCCCTATATTGAATGTGTTTAATCCGTATTTTATAGCAATGTAATAGCTTTATTATAACTTATATTTAAAGTATAGTTTATTTCCTTAGATATATCTTATATTTAAATGAAAATATAAAGAGATAGAGGCTTTTTATGATACGTATGTGATATTAAAGAAGGTAATTTTAACGCTGTATACCACCAAAGCTCTAAATATTTCTTTATTATTGAAATTACCCGTTAGTAACCAATCACATGCTCGCCAACATTGTTAAATGTGTCGTTGTTTCAGTATGTCCGTCTGGAAGTAATTATATGAAACATAATTTGTGTTTTGTTTCAATTCGTTTTTAAAATGCAGATAGAGTGTCCACATATGGGAAACATTCGGAAACTTCAATTCTGGCATTTATGTTTGAGCGGATCGAATCCAACCTCGGTAGCAGGGGCAGCGCGCAGTGTAGATATCCATCGTCCCTCAGAGAAATGGCATGGCGAGATCGATCACCCATGGGAACGAGGCTGGGTCAAATATTGCAATAATTTGCAGCCATTATTGGTAATTAAGCTGCCATTGTGGCCGATTGTGGCGTCCAAGGGATGTCTCCTTCGTCTGGCATCCCCAGTCAAATTAAGTCTTTATTGGATGTCAAGATTTTAAAGAGAGGTGTTCCCTGAAACTTAAAATTAGAGTTCCATGTCACAATCCATTGTAAAGCGTAACAACAAAAAAAGCAAAAAAACAATTAATGTAATGTAGACCAATTAATATAATGTTGAATGTAAACAATCCAAACCCGTTTCCAGAGTTTGGTTTGATGGAATGCCTCGCCAAAATATTAGATGAAAAAACGTATGAAACAGTAGCAGTAAAGCTGTACGCACATCGCACAGAATGGGTCAATGGGCTCTGTCTTAGGCTTGCTTCTTTAGTAAATTTGAAGATGTGCATTTTCAATTCAATGACTCGAGGCAGACAGAGCCTACGATGTTGCCGAAAAGCTAGGCTGGAGACACCAAGGAAATGTCAGGATTTGCTCTGTTTTTCCCGTTATATATTTCAACCAGATCAAAGTGCTACTAAAGATTACTTACTAGGGTAAAGGTTAAGGTCAGAGGTTACCCAGCCTCCAGCCATCCCATCAGACTGGGGAGGAAGGTTCATCAAATAAAGCAATGCCGATGTGTGCCTAGCCTTGGTTTCGTAGATTACCGAAAAGGCATGTTTGCAGCAAATGTTGTAGCAAACCTGGATGGGGTAGTAACCACAGCAACCCTCATCTCTGGTTTTCCCTCCAAATTGTCAGTCGTCGTGTGCCCGGCAAAAGGACGTAAGGGAAAGTTCCCGGCAGAAGGACGTAAGCAATTTATGTTAAAATTTGTGTTTCAAGAATTATGAGCGGGAAAGTTTGGTAAATTTGTTGCCATGCAAAAGTCATTCTAGAAAGGTTAAATTCTGCATGGGGAATGGGGAAACATGTCTTCCGGGTAATTCTAGCAAAAGAACAAACAAAAATGACATATTTTTCATGTCAGGAGCCATTTTGTTGCTTACGTCCTTTTGTTACTGGGACGAACTACTTTATGTTCCCGGCAAAAGGGCGTAAGGCCTTACGCCCTTTTGCCGGGCACACGACGCAGTGTACTCTTCGTCATATTTTGGACTATGTGACCTATGACATCACATCACAAAATAGCCACAGATTGGGAGATATACGATACATACAAAGCTCAATGGAAGCAAACATCACATCTTATTGTTGTGATGGACTGCCTGATATATTTTTGTCAACTCTTGGTTGGTATGAAGAACATCTCGAAACATGTTCAGCTTTTATATCGAAATCGTGAATTCATGTGTAAATCATGATACAAGATGTCACAATGTCCACTTGACCAGTGCAGCATCTTGCCTGCCATGAAATGCACTGAAATATAGAAGGTCACTATTTTGTAAACAGCGGTTTAAACAGTTGTTAACGTCTCGATCTTTTTATTCTGTCGCCAAAAGTTAGGTATGTGGCAACATTTGCATTGTGTGGAAGAGAGATTTGATAACGCTGTTGATGCAAGGCTATGTTTATCATCTTTCAATTTGGCAATTGGACCTACGTGGAAAACGTGATCCCGGTATCAATGACAGATTTTTTGGTCAGACAACCAAGGTTGACCCCCTCGAACCCCTATATTACAAATCAGCTGATATAAATGGCTATTGTTTGCATCCTTGTCAGGCGTGGATCCATGTGGATAAAATTTTGACAACCCAATACCCCCCCCCCCCCACGTTACGCGAGCAAAAACGTGAACGTTAACGTCAGAAAGTTTGTTGTAAACATCTTACTTGAAGTTATAATTTCTCAAGTCGGGACGTGCAGACGTCTACGTGAGCATGAAATAAGCCCAAAGTGGTGACATCACCAACAAACTTTCTGACGTTCATGTTCCCATTTTGGCGCACAACGTGCAGCTTAACCTCACTCTTAAGCCACATAGTGTGTGACGTGTAACCCCCCCCCCCCCACACACCTACCCGATACAGCAGCGTGATGGATTTCTTATTCATCCTTTATGCCATTCACATTTTTTTCTTTCTGCCAAAATGAATCTTTCATGCATTTAATTTGAGAACAACGAAATTATTACCAATGGTTAAGGCATCTTTTGATCAAGAGGTACTGTGACAACAGACTAAACTCAGCATTCATCACGTGTAATCTGCACCTAATGCTAAATCTCTTACACACGTTGCGCAACCTTTCGGATATTATATATCTGAAAACAAGAAACTGGAATAATTACGTTAAACAAACAAATTTGTTTACTACGTGAATGTCAAAGTCGGCTTGATCCTAATCAAGCTAAGCAGTACAAAGCTCAGCATATTGTCCATTATTGTGTTCAGGATACTTTTGGTATTCATTTCATCTCAGATCAGGCCCCTTTTATACACTTACAGATGCCCCAGTTTCAGAATGTGTTTGTTGCGCCTCAGGCCTGTCAAAGCATTCAGAAGGTTTCCAAGTTTGCTTTAACCATGGACTAGGCGCTGATGTGTTCCTAATGTTTAAACCTTCTTGTCCTCAAACTTGTTTCATAACTTTTAGTAAAATGACCTATAAAACAGCCCCCTTTAGCCTATTCTGCCGCGTTCTGGTTGCAGATGACATTATAGGCTTCTGTTTAACGCAAGAAAAGAAAAACACCACACGGTTCTATACCCGATTATTAAATTGTCTTATATGCTCCCTTTGTTAGAGTCTCTGCTATCGGTGGTAAAAATGGTATATGAATTGTCAACATGAATATAGTTTTGGGGATAATTTGATTGATTGTTCAAGTCATCGGAGTTGAAGTTAACCTGCAATGGCGTTCAAGTAGGCCAATCAGCAACCTTCTTGTTAGCCCAGGGTGCCCTCTCAAAAAAGGTCTACTGATAACCCCTTGCCCGCACGATGTGTGGCCAGCAAGAACGGTAAACATGCAAAGACCACGTCACCTCAAATTCGCACTTAAGAAAACACAATGGACATTGACCACCAACATGGCGAAACCAAGATTATTGTGGTGATGTCAGCAGCTGAATGGGTTCAAACGAAGAAAAATCAATAATCTATGGTCAAAACACTTCTTGGAATTTGACAAGAAGTTGTGTATATAATTTATTTTGTTCATAATCGGCGACCCATTTGTCGCTTTCTCGCTAATGGTATAACAAGTTTAAGCTGAAAGGTTGACAGAGTATACCGTGTATGGTCCGCGTATCTCAATAGTTCCACACTCGAGTTTTATCTGTAAAAGAGTTGAATCTGTTGACCTAAAGGGCAAAGTGCCTAGTAAAACTAATAGCGACTATAACTGTCAACGATTCTAGATCATTATGAAGAACTAGTGTGCATCTGCTCAACGCCTTTCACGGCGACCCGTTCAACACGGGAAATTCCCTTCAAATTCACACACTCGGGAGACATTTTCATCAGTTTAAGAAAAGTGATTTTGTTAAACTTACAAAGTCGCTCGGCATCGTATAGTATATATATTCCTCTTTTGAAACAGTACCCTTTTTATATAAATAAGAGCCAGTAAAGAGGGGCACTTTTTGATTGAAAAAGATGCATTTTGACTAAAATAATCAGTTTCCTATGGAGGTCACACCACATTTTGTCATTTTTTGCGGGGGTTGTCCCACTAAATTCAACGGCAAACTCGCTAGCAATCTCGCACCACCAGAAGTCGCATGGTTTATGAAACTAGATGAAATAAGCTTTCCATCCATGTAACAAGTTTTGTGATTGGTGGACTGCAAAAAGGGGCACTTTTTGTGTCAAATCATGAAGTCCGTTAGAGAGATTGCACCCCCATAGTCTGGACTACGAGCCATATGGGTAGTGCGTTATGTGGCGGAAAGCTAGACCTCTTCATACCGCGCGAAGCACAAACATCGTTTAATCGGAAGCAGAATACGTCGTTTGGCAAAGCTTTTTGCTGTTTTAATCCATCGTTCTTTATGCTCAACAATAAATTTATATCTAAGAAGCATTTTGGTTCATCAATGTAGCGTTTTTAATGTCCAAAGGTATATTTGAATCGTGGAATTTTGTGCTTTTCTTCGACTCGAAAATCACTCGACGTGGCTGGATTAGTTAATAGGGGTGTTTTTTGCAGAATATGTGGTGGGCATGCCAAAAATGCTAATACTTCGTTAACAAAATTGCCAAAAATATGGGACCACATAAAATTATCATTCAACACATTAGTAGAAGGGTCCCATGTAATTTTTTTGTTAAATGATGTACAGAAATATCTTGACGAATCAATTTAGTTTGTTGTGTAACATTAAACAATTTTTGTCATTGTTTATGTGAACTATATGTTCAATATTTCTGTATAATCTACTCTACATTATGCGACTTTCAATTAAATTGATTTATTACTCCTACTAACTGCAATGTTTTTGTTTAAAATAAACCTTGTGCTTCCTGCCACTTCTTACGAAGTCTAGAAGTTTGATCCCCTAAAATGTAAATGAATTGTTCCATTCCTGGCTGTGCACTCAAGCCGTTACACAGTCGGCTCACACACAGCGTGAGGGATTATCTGCTCAAAACGGGGCCAAAGTTCTTCATTATGCAACTTTTTTGTTGCCAATAACGTGTGGCAACAAGCCTTTAGACAAATAAAACTATTTGAACAGGAGCTGCTGTTTACCACAATAAAAAGCAAACTTTGAGTTCTGGCGTAATCACTGATTTAAAAAAACAAGGGACCTTCCGATAATGGGAGGCAGTTGCTGTCGTGTGGATGAAGGGTACACACGCAACTTTTTCCGGGTGTCCAGGCTCTGGGTGTGACTGAAGAATCCCAAAATCCAGTTGCTCCATCGAGCTTCTAAGCGTGTTAGTCTCAGTTTGACTGAGGGAATTTTAAGTAACTTTGAGTAGGGTTACCGACCCGTTGTTTTCACTGTTTCTTCGGTAATAAGGAAGTGAAGAGGAAGTCATGAAGGGGCGGAGCCTCCTCCTCCCGTTTCTGCTTCTTGTCCTTCCAGTGGTTTATGGAGGAGTCATACCGGAACCAGGTAAGTTTGAGGACAAGTCGGCCTAAGTTTTTTGTTTTTGTTTTTTTTTGCCGTAAAGCGCGACAAAGGCCTCCGATTGCACCTGCGGCAGGATGTCGGAGAGCGGCTTTGTGTAGTCTTGGTGTAATTCGTTATTGTTGAGTTAGTAAAAACCTTACAACACTACGTCGTGTGCCCGGCAAAAGGGCGTAAGGCCTTACGCCCTTTTGCCGGGAACATAAAGTAGTTCGTCCCAGTAACAAAAGGACGTAAGCAACAAAATGGCTCCTGACATGAAAAATATGTCATTTTTGTTTGTTCTTTTGCTAGAATTACCCTGAAGACATGTTTCCCCATTCCCCATGCAGAATTTAACCTTTCTAGAATGACTTTTGCATGGCAACAAATTTACCAAACTTTCCCGCTCATAATTCTTGAAACACAAATTTTAACATAAATTGCTTACGTCCTTCTGCCGGGAACTTTCCCTTACGTCCTTTTGCCGGGCACTTGAATGATTATAACAACAATGTCTTGCACCAAGGCTATAACCTCTGTATTTAGAGGTTTAAATGCACGAGGGCACACGGCTGTTATAAAGATTTATGATAGATATTCATCAAACTGCCCGTTTTCCTTTTTGCGTTTTTTTTTCCATGGGAGAGAAGTTTTCGCCCGAGGGGTAAGCTCACACCGAGCATGAGATGGATAATATTGAAGTTTTAAAGTTACTCCAAAAATATGGCGAAAGAGTGAGGTTCTTCGTCAGTAAGTCTTAGTAGTAAACAGTCATGTAGTTGATATTCAGGAAACACATTTTCCGATGAATCATTAAATTGTTAGTCTAGGATGGAATTTAACTTGAAAGGAAAAAGAAGACAATCAAATCTTGTATTCAGCGCCGACGCCAATGGGGCCAGGGAAAAAAAAAAAAAAAAACTTACACGCGCAGCAAAACAAAACTATAGAGGGCGCTGTGTAAAGAATCTTGTGCGTGAGAAAAACGTCGCGGAACATTCAATTTCAAGAAGCAAGTTTGGCAAACTTTTGACGAAGAATATTTGAGGTAATTATATGCAACTTCTAAAATAGGGATACTGGAATGGATGGTAGACTACGTGTTTCTATTTTTTGGGAAAGGTGGGTATAAAAGTGTTCTCCGGCATGATAGGGGAAGACGACAGTTGACCCAGACTCGGTTCGTAAACACAAGATAAACTCACGTAGAACGTACAACGTGAGGCCTCCCCTTCCTTGAGTCCCTCTTTCTTTAGTCCTAGACTATAACATGAGGTTCGTTCCACTATCGTTCCCACGAACACGAACCTCATAGTTCTAGGAGTAAGTCCTCCCAAACTGCGCCTCTCGTCGCACACATTGTCTCCGGCTTTTTACTCGCACCTGTACATAATTCTATCTGCACCTGACACAAATTCCTGTTGCCTAAGTCAACACATGCGCTCACACGCAGTGCGTACACCTTCAACCATTATTTGAAGGCTGCACTTTATAAGGAAGAAGAAGAATAATGTGATGGGTGTGTGCATCCATGATTCAGATTAGGGGATTGCATACGGATAACTTTCCGTATGGCGCCACCACTTTTTCACTCATTTTTACAAAAAGGGATATCTCATTGAGGTCAATTAGATACTGTTTTTATTTCATTTCGAATGAAAAAGTGGTGGCGCCATACGGAAACTTTTCCTACATTTTCTAGAAGCGAAAACCTTCCGAGTCCTGCTACCATTTTCTTACTCCTACCTAGAACAATGAGGTTTGTTCCCCTAACTTTTTGGACTTTGTGGACATGATAGCGGAACGAACTTCATAATCGTATTTTTTTTTCCCCCCTTTTTTTTCTTCTCCAGAAGACGATCAGAGCATACTGATCGAAACGTCGAGTTAAACCAAGGGTTCTTTTCAGATCCACCCCAACTCATTAGAGATAGTCATTACATGGTGCTACCGTAAACCTTTCCATATAATAATAGACAAATCTGCCCCTTGACTAAAATGGCAAAATTTATTACTGATTTGTTACCAAAACTTAAAGCAGTTGGTTGTATGTAATCAGCATATTTACTCATTATTACTATTACCCATAAATAAGAAATTAAATTAAAGCATGCTGTTACTGCACCATAAAAACTTTTGGCTTCGGTATTCAATCATGTCATTGTGTACCTATCATTTACAGAATTCTATCTCTCACCTCCCCCCCCCCCCCCCCACCTCTGCTAAGCACAGAAAATCTTGCTTTTAGTAAAATTCCACGCAGGTAGGGACTAGAAAACCCAATCCACTTGCAAGGCTCCGATCCAGGAAATGAAGCGGGGTCCACAGATCGGAAGGCAGGGCAGAAACCACGAGCCAACTTGACTGGCCTTGATTTCTGTTGAGTTAACATTGCAGAATTTGTCCAAACATGTTACTGATAAGGTTGAACGATATCTAGCCCTGGTAGGATGTCAGTGCAATAGAGGAGTCCAACCTGGGCTAACTGATATCATACTTGGCTCATTGGCCTAGAAGGATTGTTTGTATTTGAGCTCATCAAGGCTCTCTTGTTAACAACACAATCATCCACAGATTAGAAATCTACATTGTTGACACAAACCAAAGGTAGAAAAATACATTGAAGGACCATGTTCAGATAGTGCACTAAAGTTAGACTGTCTAATATGAGTAATGGACCTCATAGATTTATGATTACTCTTTATTGAGCTCCTCTTTCACCTCCCAAACTTAATTTTATCGTTGGTTTTTATTTTTCAGAGCCCACCCCTGGCTTTGAGGTACAACTGATTGGCGGTGAAACCCCGAGCAAGGGTACTCTACAGGTAAACTGAAACATTTCCTGACCTTGCACCTTGCCACCTCAGACACAATAGGAGTTCACCTCATCTGTCAAAGATCATCTCTTGTGCCTAAGGCTATGTCCGAAACGGCCACTTAGGCTGTAGCCTACTGCTAACTCACGCTGTTTTTCAATACTGACGAGACGCACTGATCTAGCTGTAGCCGAAATCGCTGTTTCAGACACGGCCTAATAACAAAGCATTCATTTCTGTTTCCAGTAAACATGCTCGGGGGATTAATTGGGTTGGTAGGGAGGAAAAAGAGTTTTAGGAAATTGTTGAAATGTGCACATTGAGAAGAAAGGAAGTGATGGGTGCAAATGATTTAAATTGATTTCTAATTACATTGTGCAATCAGATTTGATAGAATATTTTAGTTGGGTCTTGAATTGTGGTTTGAAGTGAAACGAGCAGTTGGTCAGGAAACTTAAAACTATTGATACTTTTTGGGGGGTTGGCAGGGTTTTAAACATTTTGATTCTTTTCTTGTAAAAGCAGTTCTGGTCCAGTAAACATTTTGAATAACAAACTTGTCTTGTGGACTTTCCTACCAAATTCATGCCACATACTTGATCACTGAGGTGCACTTGATGTCATTGGTGTACCTATTTTCCTTTTCTTTCCAGGTACGTCATAATGAAACATGGGGTTCTGTCTGTGCAGACGGCTGGTCTAGAGAGTCTGCTAGCATCCTCTGTAAACAGTTGGGCTTCTTCGATGCCCTAACTGCCATCACCCTGTCACCCTCTGAAGGGGATCTGATCTGGTTAAATGGAATCACCTGTTCTGGATCCGAGACTGAGTTGGATGAATGTATCTATGAAGACTTTGGAACACCTGTTACGTGCGACAGCGGAGAAGTGGCTGCTGTTGTCTGTACTATGGGTAAGCTTTGAATGTGGCCATCTGGCGGAATATAGCTGTACCTTAACAGGGGCTTCCCTTAACTTTGTATTTCACTCACCAGCCAGATGAGACAACAACATTTTTGGGTCACCCGCCCGCAAGATTTTTTTCACTAGTCCACTTGTTTTCACTTGCATTTGCCGACTGAGGGACCGTTAATTTTGAGCCCATGCTTATCTTGATTCAAGATATCCCTTGGCAGCATTACAACGTTGCTACCATTGCTATACCTTACATTGATTAAAGAGAGCAAGCATACTGGTAGCTACAGTTGTGTCCATGTAACCACCCGTCTTACTCTGTTCAGCGCTTTGATTTTTTTTGTAAAGGCACTATATTATCATTGTTGTTATTATTGTTATTATTATTGTTATATCTGACCACAGAGCAGCCAATGGTTCGTCTAGTTGATGGTGGAACTCCACTAGAGGGTAGAGTAGAGGTACGAATCAACGGTGAATGGGGAGAAGTCTGTAACTTCCTGTGGGACATTGAGGATGCCAACATCCTCTGCGCTTATTTAGATTTCCCCTACGCCTTGGAGGCATCCAAAGACAGGTGAGTTTTGGGGATCACAGAGATTTCCTTTTTTTCTGTGTTGGTTTTGATTGAGATATTTCAAATAATATTAGTCGAATTGGATACTTGGTTCTTTTGTCCGAGTCCTGTGTAAAAATGTAGGCATGGAAAAGGGATCCGTTTTTGTTAAACTGAGAAACTGCAATCACTATTGGGACATGGACCATGACAGAGACAGTGGTACAAGTCAATGGACTCTCTTCTTTGTTGTAGCCAGTAGATCACTACCACCAAGTCCTATGACAAATCAAAACCTCCGCCCAAACTTACTCTTTCATGTTTTTCAAAGTCAGCACCTCGCATTATTGTACTTCAATAGGTTTTTTTTGTTTGAATTCAGAATCCATGACATTCAAATAAAAGACTATTCCTGTTAAACACAGGTTTCAACCAACTGGAGAAACTGGACCCAATCTACTTGACTCTGTGACCTGTTTGGGAGAGGAGAAATCATTCTTTGACTGTAGCTTTAAGTACAAACCAACAGAATGTGGAGGACATGCTGGTGTGGTCTGCCAGTCACGTAAGTCATTCTTATAGAAGTTTTTGTTCATTGTTTCCAGCGGTTGGCGAAGCCACCGAAGGAGCGTACTGTTTCTGATGCAACTTTCCATGTGATCCTCTGTGAGTGCCATTTTGGTGTCTTTTTCTGATGCGACTTTCCATGTGATCTTCTGTTAGTGCCATTTTGGTGTCTTTTCTGATGCGACTTTCCATGTGATCTTCTGTGAGTGCCATTTTGGTGTCTTTTAAACAATTGTACAATTGACCCCTCAATGGAATTTATTGTTAAACCTGGAACCCACAAGGGCAATCTTGACTGCTCTTATTGACTCCCCAGTTATTTGAAGAAAGTTTGATTGTTCTCACTTATCACAGCTGCCAGAGATGAAGTACAGGTCAGATTAGCTGAAGGGCGTGGCTCGTTCCAAGGCAGGGTGGAGCTTCTTCACAACGATGTCTGGGGCACAGTTTGCGACGATGGCTGGGACTTGGAAGATGCCCATGTGATCTGTCGCCAGCTCGGGTTCACCGGTGCTGGCGAGGCAGTCTTAGGGGGAGCATTCGGTGAGGGGAAGGGGCCAATCTTGTTGGATGAAATCGCTTGTCAAGGAACGGAGAGGGGCCTTGAGTATTGCGGCCATAATGGTTGGGAGCAGAGTAATTGTGACCATAGTGAAGATGCTGGTGTGGTCTGCCTGCAAGGTAATGGTCTGTCCATCCAATCTCAAGCACTCTTTCAATCAATAAAACATTTATTTCCACATTCACATCACATGGAGGCGTCATCCTAAAAGCCGAGGCTTGTGGCGGATGTCCCTGTTACAAGATTACAGAACAAAACAGGAAAACAGCACTAAATAGACGAATAAATAAATACATACCACTAACGGTATCAATATATCCGTTTTGCTTATACAGTGGATGAAGGGGATTTCTCGTTTAATATTAACAAAGTGAAGTGAATTATTCTCAACATTTTGACTAACCTGCACTAGTCATCAGTGGGAGACATAAATCTACTCCACAGAGCATTAGTAAGAGAAGTTTTCAGGAACAAATCCTCAAGTAGATACATGTACACAAGGTGTCACTGCAAGTTAAAACGCACCCTTTATTTTAATTAAGACCAGCTTGTTTCTTGAACAAGACATTTGAAGAATTAACGCTTGTGTTTGCTCTTTGTAGAGGGAGATCTGGCTGTTCGTTTAACCGATGGAGCAAGCCCTAACCAAGGCCTCGTTGAAGTACTCATGGACAACGTAAGAAATTATTGTTCCTTATATGAAGGAAGATATGACCATTCTTGAATTGTGGTTGTCTCAACCGAAATCTTCTTTTACCCAAACCTATCGGATGTCTTTTGAAGATCTTTGGATGTAATTAAATTCCAATCCCTACCCTGGGTTAACTTGACACACTGAAAGAGAACCAGCTACAAACACTGTGCATAACACAATGCTTTGCCTGGTATCCTGTTTCTGCCAAGCAGTGCCTTTTGTGCCTTGTACATTTGCCATTATCTACTTTGGGACATCTTAGTTTTTGTCTTGTAGAAGTCTTTTAACGAGTAATCCCAATTTGATTTGGAACTTATAGGAATGGAGAACGGTCTGTTTTGCATATTCCGGCTCTGCAGACGCTGAGGTGATCTGCCGACAGCTGAAATACTCCGGGGCTGTGTCTGCCCTCAATGCTGAAGACATGGGTATAATAACGCCAACGAACACCGATGTGCTAACTCTGGTCTGTGCTGGTAGCGAGTACAAGATACAAGAATGCAATACTTACTTTAAGAATAGATTCTCCTGTGCACCAGAGCTTACTGGCGCTGTTATTTGCTCAGGTAAATAGATTCTCCTGTGCACCAGAGCTTACTGGCGCTGTTATTTGCTCAGGTAACTGGTAGCGAGTACAAGATACAAGAATGCAATACTTACTTTAAGAATAGATTCTCCTGTGCACCAGAGCTTACTGGCGCTGTTATTTACTCAGGTAAATAGATTCTCCTGTGCACCAGAGCTTACTGGCGCTGTTATTTGCTCAGGTAAATAGATTCTCCTGTGCACCAGAGCTTACTGGCGCTGTTATTTGCTCAGGTAAATAGATTCTGCTGTGCACCAGAGCTTACTGGCGCTGTTATTTGCTCAGGTAAATAGATTCTCCTGTGCACCAGAGCTTACTGGCGCTGTTATTTGCTCAGGTAAATAGATTCTCCTGTGCACCAGAGCTTACTGGCGCTGTTATTTGCTCAGGTAAATAGATTCTCCTGTGCACCAGAGCTTACTGGCGCTGTTATTTGCTCAGGTAAAGTTCAATGGTTGGTTGGCTTACACGTTTTATCTGGGCACACTTATATAGAGCTGCTTAAGCACAAACAAATTATGCTTACCAGAACAGGGTTACCAGCCAAACTACCATGTCACATGGACAATTTGTGACTGGTATCATGCTCATTTCTGCTGGTCCAAAGTGAGGTGGAAGGCAGGGTAAGATTATCATTCAGCCAACCCTATCATCTTTTACTACCTTATTAGGGGAAATTGTTGATGACACTCCAGATGTTCCTGTTCGTCTGGTGAATGACGGCCCTGAACCCAGGACTGGAGAGGGCCGGGTTGAGATCTACCAGGATGGTGAATGGGGCAGTATCTGTGATGGTGATGATTGGACACTAAGGGAGGCAACCGTTCTCTGCAAGCAGCTTGGATTTATTGCAGCCGTCAGGGGTAAGAAGGCAGTCATTTACCGCACTGTTGAAATGGCTGTGCCTGCAATTTGTAGGCATAATATTCTTATTACTTTAGTATGTTTACCGATTTTGAGCCACTCGATGATTGCACCAAGTATGGATGCCAAGGAACTTATGAAGTCTAGTTACTAGACACTGAAAAATGCTTTTTATTGTATATAATGCAGGAGCAAAGTCGGAAGAATACGGTGATCCGACTACAGGGCCTTTTTGGATGTCCGCAATCAGTTGTGACGGCACAGAGGACAAGATAAATGACTGTCGCCAGGAATCGTGGGCCAGTAATTGCCCACTTGAAAACAACATTCCTGCTACGGCTATCTGCATTACAGGTAAAGATGGATAGTTTTCTGAGTTCTATGACAAATCCCCTCCCTACCCCCTCCTTTCTGTCACGATTTAATATACTAAAGGATGGGGTCAACAATTAACAACAAGTTTAACAAGGAAACATTTTTTTTTTTTTTGTCATGAAAGGCAGGCTTATATATGTCAAAGTCCTTTATCCTCGATTGGGCCAGTTTATGCATTTATTAACAAACTTTCACAAATGTATGCTCAACTGATCATCAAAGTTGTAAGAAAATAATGAAAGAAAAAAGAAAGATAAACTTTGCCGGCATACATTAGGATTATAATGTGGTGAATGCATCTTGTTTGTGCACAGTTGTACTATCATGCACCAACAGTTGACTGCAGTTGAAGTTTGCAACATCAGCAGCAGATTTCAAATGAAGGGAAGAGCGAATTACTTGTTAATTACGATATTGTCATACTACTGAAGTTCAATTCATTGATGATAATAATTGCAGAACCACTGGACATTCGTCTGGTTGGTGGTTTGACAAAGTACGAAGGCACTGTGGAGGTCTACTTCAGGGGTGAGTGGGGGTCTATCTGTGATGATCTGTGGGGCATAGAAGATGCTAAAGTCGTCTGTCGACAGCTTCACCTTGGTGAAGCTGTGTCTGCTAAGACTCGGGCGTACTTCGGGAGAAGCGAGCTTGAACCGATCCATTTTGATGATGTTGAGTGTCAGGGAGAGGAGTCTACTTTATCCGAGTGCCTCATGGATGCCCTTCAGATCTGCAACCACTTAGAGGACGCAGGAGTCGTGTGCAGTGGACACGGTAAATTTGCTTTCTCTTGCCATTTAAATTTTATTTAAATGTTCCAAATCAACCCTACGTAGCTGGTCTCTGGCCTCAATTTTGTTTGAATGTTTTTTTTATGAGCCTTAATCACTGATTGTTACAAAACAACTGCAGATTATACTAAGCTCTTAGATTATACCCATATACAACAATTTGTGTTAGCATTGTGTACTCAGTATTTTCCTGAGCTCTGGGAAAAAAATCACAGGCATATTGTTCTCGAGTGAGATTTGAAACCAATGACCTTTGCAATATTAATTGCCATTTATTAAACTGCAGATTATTTTATCATTGTTTTTTTTTTTGGGGGGGGGTTTCAACTAGGACACCTTTGTGTTGTTATCAAGTATCTGAACTGATCTTTTGAGTGCGTCTAGTTTCAAGATTTAGATTTGTTCTTTCATATAACTAGGACACCTTTGTGTTGTTATCAAGTATCTGAACTGATCTTTTGAGTGCGTCTAGTTTCAAGATTTAGATTTGTTCTTTCATATAACTAGGACACCTTTGTGTTGTTATCAAGTATCTGAACTGATCTTTTGAGTGCGTCTAGTTTCAAGATTTAGATTTGTTCTTTCATATAACTAGGACACCTTTGTGTTGTTATCAAGTATCTGAACTGATCTTTTGAGTGCGTCTAGTTTCAAGATTTAGATTTGTTCTTTCATATAACTAGGACACCTTTGTGTTGTTATCAAGTATCTGAACTGATCTTTTGAGTGCGTCTAGTTTCAAGATTTAGATTTGTTCTTTCATATAACTAGGACACCTTTGTGTTGTTATCAAGTATCTGAACTGATCTTTTGAGTGCGTCTAGTTTCAAGATTTAGATTTGTTCTTTCATATAACTAGGACACCTTTGTGTTGTTATCAAGTATCTGAACTGATCTTTTGAGTGCGTCTAGTTTCAAGATTTAGATTTGTTCTTTCATATAACTAGGACACCTTTGTGTTGTTATCAAGTATCTGAACTGATCTTTTGAGTGCGTCTAGTTTCAAGATTTAGATTTGTTCTTTCATATAACTAGGACACCTTTGTGTTGTTATCAAGTATCTGAACTGATCTTTTGAGTGCGTCTAGTTTCAAGATTTAGATTTGTTCTTTCATATAACTAGGACACCTTTGTGTTGTTATCAAGTATCTGAACTGATCTTTTGAGTGCGTCTAGTTTCAAGATTTAGATTTGTTCTTTCATATAACTAGGACACCTTTGTGTTGTTATCAAGTATCTGACCTGATCTTTTGAGTGTGTCTAGTTTCAAGATTTAGATTTGTTCTTTCATATAACTAGGACACCTTTGTGTTGTTATCAAGTATCTGAACTGATCTTTTGAGTGCGTCTAGTTTCAAGATTTAGATTTGTTCTTTCATATAACTAGGACACCTTTGTGTTGTTATCAAGTATCTGACCTGATCTTTTGAGTGCGTCTAGTTTCAAGATTTAGATTTGTTCTTTCATATAACTAGGACACCTTTGTGTTGTTATCAAGTATCTGAACTGATCTTTTGAGTGCGTCTAGTTTCAAGATTTAGATTTGTTCTTTCATATAACTAGGACACCTTTGTGTTGTTATCAAGTATCTGAACTGATCTTTTGAGTGCGTCTAGTTTCAAGATTTAGATTTGTTCTTTCATATAACTAGGACACCTTTGTGTTGTTATCAAGTATCTGAACTGATCTTTTGAGTGCGTCTAGTTTCAAGATTTAGATTTGTTCTTTCATATAACTAGGACACCTTTGTGTTGTTATCAAGTATCTGAACTGATCTTTTGAGTGCGTCTAGTTTCAAGATTTAGATTTGTTCTTTCATATTCTGCGCCTTGAACACCCAGCAGGGTGGATATGTGCGCATTACAAGTCTTATTATTATTATTATTATTATTATTATTATATAGATACAGAACCTGAAGTACATATTCGTTTATCCGGCGGTGATGACACCACTGAAGGACGTGTGGAAGTCTACAGTGAAGGGAAGTGGGGAACAGTTTGCGACGACGGCTTTGACATAAGTGACGCGGAGGTTGTCTGTAGGCAGCTTGGTTTCCCCGGTGCCCTACGTATCTCTAGTCAGTTGGAGTTTGGTAAGGGTAATGGCCCAATACTGCTGGACGAGGTACAGTGTGAGGGAACCGAGGAACGTCTACTGGATTGTGAATCGGCCGTTGCGAATGATATCAACTGCGTACATGAGGAGGATATTGGAGTGGTCTGCCGAACGGAAGAAGGTACTGGAAGACAGTTTGATTTTAAGGAAATTGTTAGTAGTGGCCTCGTGTACAGGAATCATATCCTCTCTGGTGTGTCTGATCTGTATAGTCTTGGTTTAGCCACTTGTCTCCTTTAAGCAAGACACTTTGGATGGAATGTAAAGCTGTAGGTCACTAATAGAAAGAGTTTGCCCTGATGTATCTGGTGTTGAGTGGTGAATGCACAGCAGCACCTTACAAGGTGCTTCATAAATGGGTCTCAAAACCCTGTCTTTAAAAAAATTAATAATAGATGCTTTGAGCCAGCCGTAGATAATGCACTTTATAAAAACTAGTTATTTCTATTATTATTATTTTATTTATACCAAATACCTTCCTTAGAGACTGGACCAGAGACCTTCATACGTCTTGCTGACGGAGGGGCAGATAACCTTGGCCGTGTTGAAGTCTACGCTGATGACACCTGGGGATGGGTGTGTAGCCTAAAGTGGGATAAGATCGATGCAGACATAGCGTGCATGGAGCTTGGGTTCACCCAAGGGGCGTACAGAGTATCAGAAGAAGGCGACTTCGGTGAGGGTATAGGACCCCTACTCATGGAACAGGTTCATTGCAGAGGAGGTGAAAGAAGATTGACTAATTGTGAACATTTGCGGTATACGTCGGCAAATTGTGGGAGTGGTTTCGCAGCCGGCGTGGTGTGTAGACCAAACACAGGTATGTTATCCAGTCAAGTTTCATTCTTGACACTCTCAAAGTTTGCATAATGGCTTTAGGATAAAACCTTAAACCTCATAAACCTTACTTAAACCAGAAAACAAAAATTGGGTTATAAAGGTAGTGTGAGAGAGCACGGCTGTTGATCTGGAACTTGAAGTAGCTTGATGGGCTCTTCCTCCAGCTGTACACAGACACATAGTCCTAGATATAAGGAACTGTTTCTGGTAGGGGAAATTTTCAGAAATCCATAATTAAAATCTTACCTGTAAGATGCAACTGATCTCATCAGATTAACATCTCATGTTTACACACGATTTTTAGTAGTGGGTTTGGAAATGAGATATTCCTCATAAATAATCGGCTCTCAACTCATCATGCAAATCTATCTGAGTGTTTGCGCTGGAGCCAGTAATGCACACTGCAGTATGAGTGTTTGCGCGGAAGCCAGTACTGCAGTATGCACTTATTCCAAATATGCGTCACCTGACTGTTCTGACGAGCTATTGTGCATGCACACACGCCCACGACAGGCATGTTTTTTTAAACTAAGAAAAATAATTGAGAGCTTAATTTTTTACAAAAAAGACAGATTAGTGAGGAATATCTGGCGTCCAAAAACAACCGCCAAAAAAGAATGCAGCCTTGGAATATAAATTTGGTAAGATTCTTACAGCTAAGATTTAAATTATTTCACCCTTGAAACGGACCTTCACATGCAGGTCGTCACGGTAGTATTTATAAGGCTAGGTTTGAAGTTGGTTTTACAGAGCATTTTGGATTCATATTGGATTGATTGATTGATTGATTGATTGATTGATTGATTGACTGACTGATTGATTGATTGATTGATTGATTGATTGATTGATTGATTGATTGATTGATTGATTGATTGATTGATTGATTGATTGATTGATTGATTGATTGATTGATTGATTGATTGATTGATTGATATTTGATTGGCTATGTGTACATTTACCAGAGCCCGAGATGCCCATCCGCTTAGCTGGTGCCCAGTCGGAAAATACTGGCCGTGTTGAAATCTACCACGAAGGCCTGTGGGGAACCATCTGTGATGATTCTTGGGACCAAGTTGACGCAGACGTTGTATGCAGACAGTTGGGATTTAGCCAAGGGGCTGTCAGGGCTGCTGTGCAAGCTGAGTTCGGAGCAGGCATCAACACAATCCTGCTGACCGATGTGAACTGTTATGGGTCTGAGCAGACTCTGGAAGATTGCAAGAAGTCAGAGTGGGGAGAGAATAGTTGTGAGCACAGCCAGGATTCTGGAGTTGTATGCATCAATCAACTGGGTAAGACTGGAATTCATATTCATAAAAGCTCAGAAACAGCATTGAAACAAGACACAAATTTACTCATTTTTCTTAAAGAAATGAATTCAGTAAGTTGTAATGCTCACTTTTGGTTATTTAGATATGCAAATAAGATGTTGAATCATATCGTTCTGTTTTTTGAAAAAAAGTGTAAATTTTTTTTTGCTTTTTATTTTTTATCTGACAGGACCTGATGAACCAAGTGTGCGCTTGGTGAGTAAGGGGGAACGAACCAATGCTGGTTATGTAGAGATTTACCATGATGGAGAGTGGGGTACCATCTGTGATGATGACTGGGACTTAATGGATGGGGATGTGGTTTGCAAGCAGCTTGGGTTTGAGCATGGTGCTCACTCAGTTATCGACAGAGCGGGACTCGGTGAAGGAATGGGTCCAATCATGCTAAGCAGCATCAACTGTGGGACTGAGGAGACGATGTTGGAAGATTGTCCAAACAGTGGATGGAAGACTCACTCCTGCAGCCATATTGAAGATGCGGGCGTGATTTGCCGAACAGATCCAGGTAGAAATTCATTTACAAGAATAACTGTCAATATATCATCCGTGGTTCCCACCCCCAAAATATGCTGAGTTTTTTTGCACTACTGAGATGTTTGAAACCTTTTGAGGAGAAAGTTAATCAGTGTTCAAAACAGTAGAAGAAACAGTCAGAGTTGAAGAAAAATCGCCTCTTTTTTGTGTGATCTTTTATTTGATTATTTTAAACCTGCATTCCATTTTTAGAACCAGAGATTCCTGTTCGTCTAGTTGGGGGTGCCGTGCCCAATGATGGTCGAGTTGAGCTGTACTACGAGGGAGAGTGGGGAACCATCTGCAACGACGGTTGGGACATCGACGATGCCAATGTTGTCTGCCAGCAACTTGGTTACCCCGGTGCTGAGAGGATCTCAGATGGAGAGTTCGGGCCCGGTACTGGAACCATATTACTGGATGAGGTGGCTTGTGATGGGACTGAAACCTCATTGGAGAACTGCGGTCACGACGAGTGGAGAGTTACAAACTGTGTTCACTCTGAGGATGCTGGGGTCCTCTGTAGACAAGAAAGTATGTTAGAATATTAAACTGTGGTCATTGTAGAAAATGGCGTTAGTGTGAGCCTCAGAAATGGCTTATGCCCAAACATGCCGCTCAGATCTAGTATGGTACTGACGTGCATTACCAGTGTTTAGTTGAGCTTTTGTTACTCATTGATCCACCCAAACAGTAGCCAAGGTTTTCATGGATTTAATCTGGTAAAAGAACCCAGTGCACTTATCGAAAAGAGAAGGGGTTTGCCCTGGTGTTCCTGGTCTGATATGCAGCATATTGTCCCACAGCACCGTGTAAACAATAACATCCACATACCTTGCAAGAACAAATACTGAGCTCTTTGATATACCCCTAGGGAAGTTATTATACACATAATGAATGTTTATGAGTGCAATGGTGCGAATATGTTCATGAGTTGAAAGATGGAATGTTCCATTCAACGAGGCGGAGCCGAGTTGAATGGAACATTCCAGCTTTCAACGAATGAACATATTCGCACCATTGCACGAATGAAAAACATTCATTATTTGTTTTATATAACATCCAAGTAGATCTTTGTCATTTTGATTGAAAGATACAACTTTCAAAACAAACAATTTCAACTGTAGAAGCTGAATGCTAGTAATTTTACTATGCCTTCTTGCAGTAACACCTGCTGCGTTACCAAAGACACGCGCACGCAGTGATGTTTTTACTCAGCTCTTTCGTTCCATCCGAAAAGTACCATTGCACGCTGCCAGCGTGCAATGGTACTTTTCGGATGGAACGAAAAAGCACGGTGAGTGACTCAGTGTGCAATGGTACTTTTATTTTCTATCACGTGACGGACAATCCTCCAATCAAATGGCAAGGATCTGCTTGGGTGTTATATAAAAAGCTCTATTTATGAACCTTGTATTATTATTTTGTTAAAGCTTGGTAAAAAATGTAAGTTGTAATTTGAAGAGAATTACAATGTGATCATAAAAGGAGCGGAATGCCAGTAATAAAAGTAAATCCAATTTCCGCTGCAGATGGTGAGGATTCTGGAGCTAGCGGCAGTGGGGGCAGTGATAGTGGTAATGTCCGTCTTGTTGGTGGTTCCTCTAGTGCAAGTGGACGTGTTGAGATCTATCATCAAGGACAATGGGGGACCATTTGTGATGATGAGTGGAACCTGGATGAGGGATATGCTGTCTGCATCCAGCTTGGATTCTATGGAGTGACCAGGGTGATGGGGGAAGGGGAGTTTGGTCCTGGTGATGAAAACAGCCCAATCATTGAAGCTGTGGATTGTGACGGCACACAGACTACACTTGAAGACTGCCAGATCATAGGCTGGGGAACGACAACCTGTCATCGTCAGGATGCTGGTGTGGAGTGTCTGACAGGTATATGAAACCACTCAAATCATTCAGATACTTCAGAAATGTTTTCCTTTAAGAAAGTCAGCAATCAAAAACAGCTTCAAGTTTTGTAGATTGTTATTAAAGTTTAATATTTTGGTTGTTTACCCATACACCGATGTGTGTACCGATGTGTGTATGGGTAAACAACCAAAATGAATATTCTTTAGCCCCGATGCAAATGTAACATCTGTTATTAAACTTATTGAACTCATCCTGCACAATAATAATAACAAATTCTTATATAGCGCATTTCACAATAAACAGTATCAATGCGCTTTACATTAGTCCCCTGGTCATTGGGCCAATAAACATCCCTTTAATCTTTCTCAGCTCCCATTAGGGAGTATACAGCCCCGAGCTGCCGTGGCGCTCCGAAAGCTTTTCATTCACAATATCAACCTCTACCCTCGCAGGTACCCATTTATACCCCTGGGTGAAGAGAAGCAATTATAGTAAAGTATCTTGCTCAAGGACACAAGTGTCACGACCGGGATTCGAACCCACACTCCAATCTTTTCCATTATTTAGAGATTAAGGAAAATTCATGCCATTTGGGTCAGATTTGAAAATTTACCAACATAAGCTTTTCAATGTTATCTTCACCTCTTAAAATAAAACTCAATTAATTTGACTTGTTTCGAATGCAATTGATCTGGATTTGTCGATTGAAAACTTTAGAGCCACCACCAGAGGTTCCTGTACGACTCGTTGGTGGTTTGAGTCCAGCGTCTGGCCGACTGGAAGTCTTCAGAGATGCCATTTGGGGGACGGTGTGCCGTGACTTCATCGACGAGACTGATGCCACATTGGTTTGCAAACAGCTTGGTTTCCCTGGACTCCTAAGTATTGAAGGAATTGAGGCTTATGGCCAAGGGGACTTTGGGATGCCTATTTGGGCAGAGATGCGCTGCACTGGAACTGAGCTCTCTGTAGAGGAATGCACATGGGGTGACAATTTAGGAGTTACTGGCTGTAACCATACCAAGGATACTGGTATCAAATGCCAAACAGGTAGGTTTAATTTTATTACTTAGCAACAACCACAAAAGGTATCTGTTTCTTGTACACTTACAATCACCAATAGGGTTGTTACCGTGCTTGGACAGGAAAGAAATTAGTGGTGGAGTTTGAGGAAGTAAAACATTAAGTGAAACCCTTAAAGGAAAGAAATATCAGGTATTTTTGTTCCCTCTCCATCTTACAGAGGAAAGAACTGTATCTGATAATGTTAGACTGGTTGGAGATGAACCTAACCTGGGGCGTGTTGAGGTCCGCATTGATGGGGTAGAATGGGGAACCGTCTGTGATGACTTGTGGAACCTTGATGATGCTGAGGTGGTGTGTCGAGAGCTTGGTTTTACCAATGGAGCTGTACGTGCTGCAGTTGAAGCTGAGTTTGGCCAAGGTAGGGTTGACAACTGTTTAACTTGTATTTTGTTGCAATTTGAGTATACTACCCTTACACAGATATGTATTACTTTACCGCGTTTTATGAAAAAATTCCACACTCAAATGATGATTAGAAAAGTGTAATTTTATGGAATAACAAGTCCTTTTTTCAAGGTATAATTTGAATAAGCTTAGGGACCAACACAAAAGCAGAAACAAAGCCAATCTTACTTCACCATCAGATTTGTAAAACACCGCACCCACACTACAGTTTGTGGTTTAAGGATTCTTATGGATGATGTTGAGTGTATTGGTTTAGAAATGTCAATTCTTAACTGCATCTTATTGTTGGTTGTTTATCCTTGTTTCAAACAGGTACAGGTTTAAGGATTCTTATGGATGATGTTGAGTGTATTGGTTTAGAAATGTCAATTCTTAACTGCATCTTATTGTTGGTTGTTTATCCTCGTTTGAAACAGGAACAGGTTTAAGGATTCTCATGGACGATGTTGAGTGTATTGGTTTAGAAATGTCAATTCTTAACTGCATCTTATTGTTGGTTGTTTATCCTCGTTTGAAACAGGAACAGGTTTAAGGATTCTTATGGATGATGTTGAGTGTATTGGTTTAGAAATGTCAATTCTTAACTGCATCTTGTTGTTGGTTGTTTATCCTCGTTTGAAACAGGAACAGGTTTAAGGATTCTCATGGACGATGTTGAGTGTATTGGTTTAGAAATGTCAATTCTTAACTGCATCTTATTGTTGGTTGTTTATCCTCGTTTGAAACAGGAACAGGTTTAAGGATTCTTATGGATGATGTTGAGTGTATTGGTTTAGAAATGTCAATTCTTAACTGCATCTTATTGTTGGTTGTTTATCCTCATTTGAAACAGGAACAGGTTTAAGGATTCTCATGGACGATGTTGAGTGTACCGGTTCAGAGATGTCAATTCTTAACTGCATCTAACTGTTGGTTGTTTATCCTTGTTTCAAACAGGTACAGGTTTAAGGATTCTTATGGATGATGTTGAGTGTACCGGTTCAGAGATGTCAATTCTTAACTGCATCTTTTCTGGGGAGGAGAGTCAGAACTGTGGGCACTCTGAAGATGCTGGTGTTGTCTGCCGGATAGATGAAGGTACAATTGTATGGGGTGACCCTTCTGAAAAGAAAAAAATCTCAAACACTGTGTTCTTAAAATTCTTCAATAACTTTATTCCTTAATGTAATAATGTATGGCCCTTTTCACACTATTCTATTCCCCCTGATTTCCCTTGAGGGATAATGGCTGGCCTTTTCACACTGATGATATCTGCCTCCGGTCTTCCCTCGCAAATGATAAACACCAGGGAATAGCCACCCCTGCTTTGGAATAGGGGTAACTATTAAAACCCTGGGGTGTTTCTTGAAATGTGCAACTGGAACTCTGTGGAATAGGGACGCAGTATGAAAGTGCGTTGGGGTAAATGTTTGGTAAAAAAAAGGTCTTGGAGCCTCCCCAGGGCTATTGCCATGGGGATAAGAAATACAGTGTGAAATGGCTCAAGATACATAATGACCCCTAACCTTCAAATTGGAATGACTAGGTTCGGTTCGGTTATAGATGTGGGTGATTGTGTACCCTGACTCTAGTGTATACTTATGGTATCATGGCTTGATAAAAATTTTGAAAAAAACTTCATTGTTTCAGGTGAATTAGGATTGCCCTCGACTTATATGAAAGCGTAAGGAGTGCATCACAGGGAAGTTACACATTATTGCATCTGCCTCGCCTGGTTGAATGCAAACTATTTGGATGTTCTTTTCAAGCTAGTGTCACTAATATCAGTCCGTACCAGTTTATTCTTGTCTATACTGGTTCAAACCGGTTCACTTTCTAACTTTGACTCGTTGTGGATTTAAACTAGAGTTGACAAGATCTCTTGTCTTGTAATTTTCAGTGCCAGATGTAACTGTACGCCTTGTTGGAAGTGAGAACAGTTACGAGGGTCGTGTTGAAGTCTTCTATGAAGGTGAATGGGGAACAGTTTGTGATGACTATTGGGACATCACCGATGCTAATGTCGTCTGTAAGCAACTGGGCTTCTCTGGGGCTTCTAATGCTTCTTTAGGATCTGGCTTTGGGGAAGGAGTGGGAGCAATTCTCCTTGATGATGTACAATGTACAGGCAATGAAGAAAGACTTGAAGACTGTCCCAGTGGAGGTTGGAGAGAAGAAAACTGCGAGCATTCGGAAGATGCTGGAGTCATCTGCATTGGTAGGTATCCAACATATTTGAGGTTATTAAGAAGAAATGTTGACTTGTAGCCATCTTTAATGAAGATACATGTAGCTTACAGTAAGCTGATCATCAGCTAGGCTGGTCTCCTTTCTATTTCCACAAGGATAAATACATGCACTGCAGCCTCGCTACCATGGGCAGCGCACCAGATCAATGCCTCTCCTCACTAACCCCTGGAAGGGATGTACTAAGAAACAACGCTGATTGGCTCATGAAATGGTTATGCATTAGATGTAAAGTGCGTGGCGCGGAGTTTTAAGATATTTACATATTGATCACGCTTTTTTATGGACAAACACGCTTTTGAAAAACAAAAACAAAAACATTCTTTAAGACGAAAGACATGCATGCACGCCTAGACAGTATGGAATACAGGCGTTTATTAAAATGTGCTAGATTCTAGCACATTTTTAATTAACCAATTGTAGGGGTTATGAACGAGCAAGGCATGCTGGGAAAAAATGGTGTGGCGAGTTCGATCACCCCTGGGAA
Organism: Asterias rubens; assembly: GCF_902459465.1. NCBI lineage: Eukaryota > Metazoa > Echinodermata > Asteroidea > Forcipulatida > Asteriidae > Asterias > Asterias rubens. Next base: position 474,078 of record NC_047065.1, read on the forward strand.
TGAGGTTGCATGCACTAGGCTTACAAACCCATGGTTTTATTAAATGGACAAATACATGCAATGATGTACAATGATGTACAACCACTTGTCTGACAAAAATACTCCAAACACAAGGTTGGGGTTTTGCATGGTACACATTAAGTAACCTTACACACACACAGTATCATGGCATCCAAGGTCAAAGGTTAAAGGGTGGCTGCAGTGTTTTTTTACTCATTTAAACGATTAATCATGACTTTTTAAACCTGAAATATTTATTTTTATTTTGTAGTAAATGCGGAAGTGTTTAAAAAATGGTTTTCAAGAGATTAGGGGAACCCACCCCGCCCCTAAAAGGGAGCCTTCATTTGCACAAACATGACATCATGTCGGTAACCCGAGCCGCTGGGCCCCCTGGCTGTATGCATATAGAGACATGTGCACTGTGTGGCCTGGTACCTAGGCGCGTGTAGTTAGGGGACCAGACTCTTTTTGCCGACGATATGTTTGAATTCCCGAAGTGACGTCGATGGTAGGGGGCGGTAACAAAAGGGGGGGGGCATGACTTATTCGCTAATTACGCAAGTCAGATATGTTGGGAAAATATGTTTTATTTGAATTCACTGCAGCGTCCCTTTAATCTGGCAGGTATCCACCAGGCTATAAAAGCTGGTATTCTTAGAATTAGGAATTAGAATGTTTTAGAATTAAATTTAATTTTCTTTTCTTAATAATTCAGCGGAACCTGCACAAGTTGTAAGACTCATTGGACCGGAAGCCCACATTGGACGCGTTGAGGTTCGTATTGATGGGAGTGACTGGGGAAGCATCTGTGATTCCGAATGGGAGTACGAGGACGCTAACGTGGTTTGCAAACAGCTTGGTTTTACCAGCGGAGCTGCGCATGCCATAGGGGGAGATAGATTCGGCGAAGGTAATTATAACAGTAAATAAGGGTTGTTACGCAAGTGTGAGAAATCGGTAATCACCTACTTTAATGTGTAGCACATGTATCTGTAAAAGTGAAGACTGTGACGAAGCAGTCTTTCTAGTCTGGTTCTAGTGTAGTTCTAATTTTGTTGTTTTAATTTGTCTCTTTGCCTAGTACCATTATGTGCGTGGGTTTTTTGTGTGTTTAATCCATCTTTTATCCATCTTTAAATTGCCGCTTTTGTTGTTGGATGTTGTATGAAATAAAAATTAAGAGAAATAAATAATATAAGTTGACTGGTAAACATAATTAATTACACCTGCTGCTGAGTTTAAAAACAATTAGCTAAAATTATACTAACCCTTTACTACAAGAATAATTTCAGAATCCTTATGAAGAGTAATGCCCAACTAAGAATGGCTTAGCAAACCAAGTAGTCACGGCGCTAGAGTGTTAAAGCACTCTGCCTAGAGTTCATCACCAAACCCTGTGTGCTTGTTTTGATTTGTTACAGCTACCGGCGATATACTGATGTCTAGTGTTCAATGTACGGGTTCCGAGACAGCAATAATAGACTGCCCTCGTGCTGCTGAGGGCGAAAGGAACTGCGGCCGCAGTGAATTAGTTGGTGTTATCTGCTGGATGAATGAAGGTGCAACTTAACGAATATTCAGTTTTTATAATCTGCTTCAATACTTACATAGGGAGAGATTGGAACCTGCTTATACCTGTTCATTCTTGTTTGAACTGGTTTACACTGGTTCCTTATTGGTTACAAACTGACACCAAGAGTTGAAAAAGGCAAACGCCTATTAGATTTGGTCTTGTCTCTAGGATGTTAAACTGAAAACTAAATACATGCTATTCTCTCAGAGCCCTATTTTAAGCAACTATTTTCCCTAAATTTTCAGTGCCAGATGTAAAAGTACGCCTTGTTGGAAGCGAGAACAGTAACGAGGGTCGTGTTGAAGTCTTCTACGAAGCTCAATGGGGAACAGTTTGTGATGACCGTTGGGACAGTACCGATGCTGATGTCGTCTGTAGGCAGCTAGGCTTCTCTGGGGCTACTGATATTTCTGTAGAAGCTGGCTTTGGGGAAGGAGTGGGAGCAATTCTTCTAGATGAAGTAGGTTGTACAGGAGATGAAGAAAGACTTGAGGACTGTCCCAGTGGAGGTTGGGGAGTAGAAAACTGCAACCATTATGAGGATGCTGGAGTCATCTGTGCTGGTAAGTCGCAGAATATCAGAACAAATGTTAGGGGAGACTTTCTGAAACAATAACCTGAGTGAACCCTATTCAAAGCATGAGACCATGCAGAGTAAATGCTACACAGTGAACCTTCCCAGGAAGTCAACATGCTATTCGCTGTTAGACTCACCTCACTCAAAGTGTCCTGAGCGGGTTGCCACATCAAGCCCTGCACACACACACACACACACACCCCCACACGCACCCCCACACATCGTAAGGTGTACATAGATATATACGTAGGCATATTGTTTCAATTTAGAAGACTGTTTTGCATGGTTTTTTGTTTTATTCTGTATAGCTGAAGTCCTTGGTGGTGATGGTGATCAAGTGACATCCACAATCCGCCTGGCTGGTGGCCCAAATGAAAATAACGGCCGTGTTGAAATCTACCGAGAAGGTGAATGGGGGACCATCTGTGATGATCAATGGGGTCGTAGTGAGGCGAGGGTCGCTTGTAAACAGCTTGGATTCACCGGAGTGGAGCGAGTCGGAGAGTTTAAGGAGTTTGCAGACACTAGCCTTGTAGGTGTCCCCATTCTGTATAGTGTGGATTGTGTTGGAATTGAAGGCTCACTAGACTATTGTGAAAGTACTGATTGGGGAACAACAAGGTGTACTCATGCTGAGGATGCTGGTGTGGTCTGCCAGACAGGTAAGAAACAGTCGTCATGCTTCATTATATGTACATGTACCTACATACATGTACTAGCAGCATTAATCAAAGCTAGTTACATGTCAACATGTCAACAAAAAGGCATTTATGAATGGGAGTAAAAGAGGAGTGACTCGTTCTTAAACTGATGTTTAAAACCTTGCAAGGTCAGGCCTTTCTTCTGCCTCATTCTTGTTTTTCTTCGTCCATTAGAGTACGGTCCTCCATCTGATGTAAAGAACGTTATTAATTCAGAGCATTTATATATAGCGCTATACGAAGAACAGCATTTATATATAGCGCTATACGAAGAAGAGCATTTATATATAGCGCTATACGAAGAAGAGCATTTATATATAGCGCTATACGAAGAACAGCATTTATATATAGCGCTATACGAAGAACAGCATTTATATATAGCGCTATACGAAGAACAGCATTTATATATAGCGCTATACGAAGAACAGCATTTATATATAGCGCTATACGAAGAACAGCATTTATATATAGCGCTATACGAAGAACAGCATTTATATATAGCGCTATACGAAGAACAGCATTTATATATAGCGCTATACGAAGAACAGCATTTATATATAGCGCTATTCGAAGAACAGCATTTATATATAGCGCTATACGAAGAACAGCATTTATATATAGCGCTATACAAAGAACAGCATTTATACATGTATATAGCGCTATACGAAGAACAGCATTTATATATAGCGCTATACAAAGAACAGCATTTATATATAGCGCTATACGAAGAACAGCATTTATATATAGCGCTATACGAAGAACAGCATTTATATATAGCGCTATACGAAGAACAGCATTTATATATAGCGCTATACGTAGAACAGCATTTATATATAGCGCTATACGAAGAACAGCATTTATATATAGCGCTATACGAAGAACAGCATTTATATATAGCGCTATACGAAGAACAGCATTTATATATAGCGCTATACGAAGAACAGCATTTATATATAGCGCTATACGAAGAACAGCATTTATATATAGCGCTATACGAAGAACAGCATTTATATATAGCGCTATACGAAGAACAGCATTTATATATAGCGCTATACGAAGAACAGCATTTATATATAGCGCTATACGAAGAACAGCATTTATATATAGCGCTATACGAAGAACAGCATTTATATATAGCGCTATACAAAGAACAGCATTTATACATGTATATAGCGCTATACGAAGAACAGCATTTATATATAGCGCTATACAAAGAACAGCATTTATATATAGCGCTATACAAAGAACAGCATTTATATATAGCGCTATACGAAGAACAGCATTTATATATAGCGCTATACGAAGAACAGCATTTATATATAGCGCTATACGTAGAACAGCATTTATATATAGCGCTATACGAAGAACAGCATTTATATAAAGCGCTATACAAAGAACAGAGCTTTTTACAGGAGACAAAAAAACAAAACAAAACCACCATGTAATGACTATCTCTTAATGATTTGGGTTGGTTCTGAAAGAGATAGGGATAGTCATGTGTTACCGCGAACCTTTCCATGTCGTATTTTCACCATGCAAAGTTTCAAACAAAACCAAACAAAAAACGATTAAGGATTGATTGTGGAACAGGAATGTCTTTGGGAGATGTTCAAATTTAGGCAACCAGATTGCTTCTCTCAGACCCACAGGAAGCTCATTCCATAGACGCTGGAAAGCCAGGTCTGATCAGCTGATGATCAGAGTCGAAGACTCTTTACTTATCATTGGACACTGTTGGGAAATCTTGTTAAGGCATTTTTTATAAAGTCAGTGACACCATTGATAAAGGCAGATGTCCCTGTAAAGTTTATATCTCATTTGAAGTTGCAGCTAGCCTCGGTGAATGTGCCAAGGCAAGTTCTAGATCTACACTAATTTGTGTATTGCTTAACTGACCCTTGTAGAACCATCACCCGAGGTAGGGGTGCGTCTTGTCGGTGGTTCAAGTCCAGAGTCTGGTCGAGTTGAGGTTTATAATGACGGTGAATGGGGAACAATCTGTGACAATATCTGGGACCCAGCACATGGAGCTCTGGTGTGCAGAGAACTCGGCTACAGTGAACTCTACAGTAATGATGGCATAGCGGAGTATGGACAAGGAGAAGGTCCTATTCTTGCTGGTGTAATATGTACTGGATATGAAGCAAAGCTAAAGGACTGTGGTTGGGGACTGTGGGATACCCTTGCTTGTACTCACTCTGAAGATGTAGGAATAACTTGTCAAACAGGTACATCAAGTTTTGCTTTTCAATTACAGCTTCTATTCCATTGTCAGATTGAGAGTTTATTATATGGCGTAGCATTACACTTTACTTGTCACCTACTCACACAGATTCTTGTCCATGGTTAGATTGAGAACTTATTGTTTGGCATAGCATTGCAAACAACCCTTTGCTACCAGTCACACACCTACTGACACAAACTCTTGTCCATTGTTAGATTGAGAATTTGTTATTTGGCGTAGCATTGCAAACATAATTAGCCCTTTCCTTATTACCTAGTCAAGGCAACACACACAAACAGTTTATGAACAGACAGATTATTTTAAGAATCCAGAGATGCCAACTGAAGACAAACATGTCGAGGCATTCCATTGTGAACATGCAGTGTTTGAACTTAAACACAATGCATTGTGATTACCCTTCATTACAAAGAAGGGCAACTGGTACTGAACTTTATACTTCAAACTCTACCTTTTTCTGTGGCTTTGGTGTTAAAATCTTGTAAACAATTTTGAGAAAGTTTGTTGTCAATACTCATGGTCAAAAGATTCCAGAAATTTTGTGGAAAAAAATTCTGCGGTTGAGCACGGAAGTATTCGTAAAATTTAGGAGTAAGTGGTAAACAATGGCTTTGTTTTAAAAACTTACTTTATAGGTTCTCCCTTCTCTTTCAATAAATATGCACAGGTGCAGCCGGTGGTGGTGGTGAAGGCGATGAAACAGGTAAAATTGATCACATTACTTTACTTCCCACAAAATGCAGAGAATTTATCTTAGATGTTATTACATCATCCATGAAATGTATGATTTGGGTATTGATGTGAAAAGCGTGAAAACAAAGTTTTCTTCTCTCAGAAAATTGTAATGGCGACCTCCTATGCAATACACAAAATTAAAAAGCTTGATAACCAAGCTACAAAGCTCAACAACAGAGGAGGATCAAAATAAATACTGGCTCTCAAATGCTGCGTCTTTTTTTGTCAAATCAACTCCACATTGGTATAGAGGCACTATGTGTCACACAGTCAAGAAAACATGACAATGGTAAGGAAGCGCTTGCAATGCGCTCCTCATTGGTATAGAGGCACTACGCGTCACACAGTCAGGAAAACATGACAATGGTAAGGAAGCGCTTGCAATGCGCTCCTCATTGGTATAGAGGCACTACGCGTCACACAGTCAGGAAAACATGACAATGGTAAGGAAGCGCTTGCAATGCGCTCCTCATTGGTATAGAGGCACTACGCGTCACACAGTCAGGAAAACATGACAATGGTAAGGAAGCGCTTGCAATGCGCTCCTCATTGGTATAGAGGCACTACGCGTCACACTGTCAGGAAAACATGACAATGGTAAGGAAGCGCTTGCAATGCGCTCCTCATTGGTATAGAGGCACTACGCGTCACACAGTCAGGAAAACATGACAATGGTAAGGAAGCGCTTGCAATGCGCTCATTGGTATAGAGGCACTACGCGTCACACAGTCAGGAAAACATGACAATGGTAAGGAAGCGCTTGCAATGCACTCCTCATTGGTATAGAGGCACTACGCGTCACACAGTCAGGAAAACATGACAATGGTAAGGAAGCGCTTGCAATGCGCTCCTCATTGGTATAGAGGCACTACGCGTCACACAGTCAGGAAAACATGACAATGGTAAGGAAGCGCTTGCAATGCGCTCCTCATTGGTATAGAGGCACTACGCGTCACACAGTCAGGAAAACATGACAATGGTAAGGAAGCGCTTGCAATGCGCTCCTCATTGGTATAGAGGCACTACGCGTCACACAGTCAGGAAAACATGACAATGGTAAGGAAGCGCTTGCAATGCGCTCCTCATTGGTATAGAGGCACTACGCGTCACACAGTCAGGAAAACATGACAATGGTAAGGAAGCGCTTGCAATGCTCTTCTCATTGGTATAGAGGCACTACGCGTCACGCAGTCAGGAAAACATGACAATGGTAAGGAAGCGCTTGCAATGCGCTCCTCATTGGTATAGAGGCACTACACGTCACACAGTCCGGAAACATGAATTGTCATGTAAGGAAGTGCTTGCAAAGCGTGGTCGGATGAACTTGACGATGGTATTATAAGGGTTAACTGATCAGCTTTATGAGTCATTCTGCAGTACACCCTTCAGGTTATCGTGTGTATCTTGCTGACATGCTTAGAAGAGGGTAAGCAAATACAATTATTTTTCTCTTTTTGTATAGATACACCTACAGAAGAAACCTCCCCTACAGAAGCAACCTCAACTGGTGATGTCAGACTCGTTGGATCAGTTCCAAACGCTGGGCGTGTTGAGGTCCGCATTGATGGGGGTGAATGGGGAACCGTCTGTGATGACTTGTGGGACCTTAATGATGCTAATGTGGTGTGTAGACAACTTGGTTTTACAAGTGGAGCATTCAGGGCTGCATTTAGTGCTGAGTTTGGTGAAGGTATTACTCCAGTGTTTTTTTTTCTTATGACTGTATTCCTAGCCATGGCACATTGTAACAGCAAGCAGACGCCTGGGGACTTGCATTCATCCAAACATTTCCTATGCAAAGAAAAAAAGGATGCCTCACAGACCCGGTATACAAATGTTCTTCTGATGCAGTTGGCAGACGTTTAAACACATCTGAACTATTTTTAAAAATTTAATTTGGGTGGGGGGGGGGGGGGGTCAAGCACGATAGTTGGTGTTATTTTAACATGAATTCGGAGGTAAGCAGAGCCATGAAATTGGGCCCAGGTCTTTAAGCTCTTGTTTTTTTAAATATTTGATATTAATCATATGGGGAGCACGAACACATTTTGGGTTACTCCTGAGGTCATTGGTTCAATGTATTTGAGGCATGATTTAATGTGAACACTGGCATGATGCCTGATCAGTAAATCTTGGTAATAAAATACTTTTCATGAACCTTTATGTGTTGTGTTTTATCTTTTGAAATAGGCGAAGGTTTGATTCTCTTGGATGATGTTGAATGTACTGGTTCTGAGACGACAATTGCAGACTGCTCAAGCTTAGGACCTGGAGAAGGGAACTGTGGTCACTCTGAAGATGCTGGGGTTGTCTGCCGATCGGATGAAAGTAAAACTGGGTTATTTGAATACAATTTACAGCTGTTAAGAAAACATACTTACTGGTTCCTACCAGTCTATACTGGTTCTAACTGGTTCATCACTTGGTTTACCAAACTGGTGCATCACCTGCCACCAATGAAGCCTCTTTAGGGTGCATTTTTACCTGTCCTATATAATAAAATCTTTTCAATACTGGTGAAAACTAGTTCAAACTGGTGAAAACATGTCAGTCCCATGTTGTGGATGTAAATTTAAGTAATACAATTTGAACGTGCAAAGCTGTTAGAAATTCCACCCTTCTTTGACTGTAGTGAACTGTTTATTGTCTCTTAGTTGTGAAGGATTAAGAATACAAACTGATCAAATAGTTTGATTGCTAGGGAGCTTTTACTTACAGAATATCATCCCTCAATTTTCAGTGCCAGATGTATTTGTACGCCTTGTTGGAAGTGAGAACAGTTACGAGGGTCGTGTTGAAGTCTTCTATGAAGGTGAATGGGGAACAGTTTGTGATGACTATTGGGACATCACCGATGCTAATGTTGTCTGTAGGCAACTGGGCTTCTCTGGGGCTTCCGATGTTTCTATAGAAGCTGGCTTTGGGGAAGGAGTGGGAGCAACTCTCCTTGATGATGTACAATGTACAGGCAATGAAGAAAGACTTGAAGACTGTCCCAGTGGAGGTTGGAGAGATGAAAACTGTGGACATTCGGAGGATGCCGGAGTCATCTGCATTGGTAAGTTGCAAGAGAACCATCAAAATGATAATATACAAACCCTGCTGATGGATACTCTGCTTGACACATTTCATTCCCTTTTTTTTATTAAATAGAAGCTGGTGGTGGTGAAGGTGTTGATGGTGGTGGAGGTGTTGATGGTGGTGAGATGATAACCACACTCCGCCTGGCTGGTGGTCCAAATGAAAATAGCGGCCGTGTTGAAATCTACCGAGAAGGTGAATGGGGGACCATCTGTGATGATGAATGGGGTCGTAGTGAGGCGAGGGTGGCTTGTGAACAGCTTGGATTCAGCGGAGTAGAGCGAATTGGAGACTTGGGAGAGTTTGCAGACGTTAGTAGCTTTGGTAGCCCCATTCTGTATAGTGTGGATTGTGTTGGAATTGAAGGCTCACTTGACTATTGTGTAAGTAATGATTGGGGAACAACAAGGTGTACTCATGCTGAGGATGCTGGGGTTGTCTGTCAAACAGGTAAGAAACAGTAAAACACTTCATTATATGTACCTACATACATGTACATTGTACTAGCAGCATTAATCAAAGGTAGTTACATTTTAACATCCGACCCAGAAAGATACCATATCCCCATTGAAACAATCAAATAGCAAAACCAGGATTTTGGAGAAGGTGATTTAACGACCTTTGTCGGTAACCTTGGTTGTAATCAACTCAAGAGAACGATTCTTATTCAGCTAGTTACTTACCACTTACTTGACTTATTCTTCCTCACTTTTCTTCTTTCATCAGAATACAGTCCTCCATCTTGTGTATCTCTTTACTCATAACGCCTCTTTTGTTGTAAGCTGTAGGGGAATCCAGTCTAAGAACTAAGACCATTTTGTTATAAAGCTGCTTTTTTAAATGTAGCTGTAAATTTCAACTGTGACGTGAAGTTGCAGCTAGCCTCGGTGAATGTGCCAAGGCAAGTTCTAGATCTACACTAATGTGTGTATTGCTTAACTTACCCTTGTAGAACCACTACCTGAGGTAGGGGTGCGTCTTGTCGGTGGTTCAAGTCCAGAGTCTGGTCGAGTTGAGGTTTTTAATGACGGTGAATGGGGAACCATCTGTGACAATATCTGGGAACCAGCAGATGCAGCTGTGGTGTGCAGAGAACTCGGCTACAGTGAACTCTACAGTAATGATGGCATAGCGGAGTATGGACAAGGAGAAGGTCCTATTCTTGCTGGTGTAATATGTACTGGAAACGAAGCAAAGCTAAAGGACTGTGGTTGGGGACTGTGGGATACCCTTGCTTGTACTCACTCTGAAGATGTAGGAATAACTTGTCAAACAGGTACATCAAGATTTGCTTTTTAATCACAGCTTCTTTGATTTTTTTTGAATTGCATAAAGTTTGGAAATATTTCAACATCAATCGTAGGAAAAAGATCACTTTTTGTATTAATTTTTGAACTATTTTAAAGTCCCTAAAATGAATGCTCCAAACGTGGAAAATTTAACAGATGTTTAATATCGGTTAGTGGTGTCATTCTGTGCTTTTCACCTCAGTTGCCTTAAGTTTAAGTCTGGACTGGGAATGGAGCCTTCTATGTGGATTGGGTTTGTCAGTTCCTACCTGATTGCATGGATGTTCCTAATTTGCAATTTCATCCCATGCAATTTCAAAAGCAAAACTTTCCACACCAGCCCATATAGACAAAAAATCACTTGGCAAGTTAAATAAAATAAATGAATAACCGATTAGCTTGATGAGTCATTCTGCAGTACACCCTCCAGGTTACCATGTGTGTATCTTGCTGACAGTTTTAGGAGAGGGTAAATAAATACAATTTTGTTCCCCTTGTTGTGTAGATACACCTACAGAAGAAACATCCTCTACAGAAGCAACCTCAACTGGTGATGTCAGACTCGTTGGATCAGTTCCAAACGCTGGGCGTGTTGAGGTCCGCATTGATGGGGGTGAATGGGGAACCGTCTGTGATGACTTGTGGGACCTTAATGATGCTAATGTGGTGTGCAGACAACTTGGTTTTACAAGTGGAGCATTAAGGGCTGCATCTAGTGCTGAGTTTGGTGAAGGTATTGCTCCAGTGTTTTTTCTATTGGTATTTAATTAGTTTCCCTGGGTTGACCCTGTTGTGCTTATCTTGGTGGCCTTTTTCTTTTTTTTCCGGGACGAACGTGTGCAGATACTTACTCAATAATTAATCTTCCTGCAAACAAAATATGCATCTGGGTGAGTCCCTGCCATGAGCTAATAGAACGATCACTCACCCTTATTGTGGTGACGTCAGTGCACTTCGAGCCAGCCCCAAGTGACCCGATCCACAATCTTTGTATCAAAAACGCTTTTCACAAACCTTTGTGTGTTGTGTTTTCACTTTTGAAATAGGCGAAGGTTTGATTCTCTTGGATGATGTTCAATGCACTGGTTCTGAGACGACAATTGCAGACTGCTCAAGCTTAGGACCTGGAGAAGGGAACTGTGGTCACTCTGAAGATGCTGGGGTTGTCTGCCGATCAGATGAAGGTAAAACTGGGTTATTTGAATACAATCTACAGCTTGTTTAGAAAACATACTTACTGGTTCTTACCAGTCTATACTGGTTTTAACTTGTTCATCACTTGGGATACCAATGAAGCCTCTTGAGTGTGCATACTTACCGGTTCCTACCATTCTATTGTCGGTTCTAACTGGTTCATCACCTCGTTTACCAATGAAACCTCTTTAGTGTGCATACTTACTGGTTCCTACCAGTCTACACTGGTTCTAACTGGTTCATCACCTCGTTTACCAATGAAACCTCTTTAGTGTGCATACTTACTGGTTCCTACCAGTCTACACTGGTTCTAACTGGTTCATCACTAAGTTTACCAATGAACCCTCTTTAGTTTGCCTTTGTACCTGTCCGATAGCAGTATACAATTCCAATAATGGTTCAAAATGGTGAAAACTAGTTCAAACTGGTGAAAACTTTTTCCCGTTTATTGTGTCACTCACCATGAGCATCTTTAGATGGATACCGGCGCATTATAAATTATTATTATTATTAATAAAACATATCAGTCCCACAACGTGGACGTAAATTTAAGTAATACAATTTGAACATGCACTGACCATTCTGAAAAAGATCAATGTTTAAAGCTGTAAAAAATTCCACCTTTCTGTGACTCTAGTGAATTGTTTGTTGTCTCTTAGTTGTGAAAGATTAAGAATACAAACTGGTCAAATATTTTGATTGCTAGGGAGCTTTTACTTACAGAATATCATCCCTCAATTTTCAGTGCCAGATGTATCTGTACGCCTTGTTGGAAGCAAGAACAGCAACGAGGGTCGTGTTGAAGTCTTCTATGAAGGTGAATGGGGAACAGTTTGTGATGACTATTGGGACATCACCGATGCTAATGTCGTCTGTAGGCAACTGGGCTTCTCTGGGGCTTCCGATGTTTCTATAGAAGCTGGCTTTGGGGAAGGAGTGGGAGCAACTCTCCTTGATGATGTACAATGTACAGGAGATGAAGAAAGACTTGAAGACTGTCCCAGTGGAGGTTGGAGAGAAGAAAACTGTGGACATTCGGAGGATGCCGGAGTCATCTGCCAAGCAGGTTAAGAACAATCACTTTGTACCTAATTGAAAATAATAACAATGAAAAACAGCAACAACATGGCAATGAGAAAACTAACTGTAAATATGCATTGCTCTATGTATGTTTTAGCTGTTGACAAATCATGAGAAGGGAGGTTTAGTTGTTAACCATTTCCAAAAATTAATTAACCGGCGGGGTTTTGGGTGGGATACATATTGGAATTTTGCTTGGAGTTTTGCCACATCTTAGAAGAATTATTTTGAAATTCCAATAGGATATTGATCGATTGCTGGATGATCAAACTTGAATCCCAGTTGATCTTGTAAGAAACTGGGATGTTGGCGGATTTTTCTCTCCATCCAGGTTACCCTTTTTGTACCTTACTGACGGGCTAGGGAGAAGGTTACAAACTTATTTGTTTTTCCCCCCTCGCAGAAGAAACCCCCTCAGAAGAAACCTCCTCTACAGAAGCAACCTCAACTGGTGATGTCAGACTCGTTGGATCAGTTCCAAACGCTGGGCGTGTTGAGGTCCGCATTGATGGGGGTGAATGGGGAACCGTCTGTGATGACTTGTGGGACCTTAATGATGCTAATGTGGTGTGCAGACAACTTGGTTTTACAAGTGGAGCATTAAGGGCTGCATCTAGTGCTGAGTTTGGTGAAGGTATTGCTTTTTTGCTTTTATTTGAACTGTATTCTCAACCCTGTCAAACGCAAACACCTTGGGACAAGGATTATTGCAAATATTTTCTGTGCCATTAAAAAGGCTTCCTGATCAACCCATTTTTACAGTGTAAGTTTTTCCATGATGGAACTATTTTGGGAGATGAAGTTTAACAGTTTTACACGGTTAACAAACCCAGATTTTCCATTTTGGAGACAGTTTTGTGCAAGCACTTAATAATCAAAAACATTATTCACATCTCATGTGTTGTGTTTTCTCTTTTGAAATAGGCGAAGGTTTGATTCTCTTGGATGATGTTGAATGTACTGGTTCTGAGACGACAATTGCAGACTGCTCAAGCTTAGGACCTGGAGAAGGGAACTGTGGTCACTCTGAAGATGCTGGGGTTGTCTGCCGATCAGATGAAGGTAAAACTGGGTTATTTGAATACAATCTACTGCTTGTTTAGAAAACATACTTACTGGTTCCTACCAGTCTATGCTGGTTCTAACTGGTTCATCACCTGATTTTACCAATGAAGACTCTTGAATGTGCACCTGGTTCCTACCTGTCTTTACCGGTTCTAACTGGTTCACCACCTGGTTTAACAATGAAGCCTCTTTAGTGTGCATACCTACTGGTTTCTACCAGTCTATACTGGTTCTAACTGGTTCATCACCTGGTTAACCAATGAAGCCGCTTTAGTTTGCATCTGGTTCCTACCAGTCTATGCTGGTTCTAACTGGTTCATTACCTGATTTACCAATGAAGACTCTTGAGTTTGCACCTGGTTCCAACCAGTCTAAACCGGTTCTAACTGGTTCACCACCTGGTTTAACAATTAACCCTCTTTAGAAAGCATACCTACTGGTTCCTACCAGTCTACAGTGGTTCTAACTGGTTTATCAATGAACCCTCTTTAGTTTGCCTTTGTACCTGTCCTTTAGCAGTATACAATTTCAATACTGGTTCAAACTGGTTCAAACTAGTTCAAACTGGTGAAAACATGTCAGTCCCACGTCGTGGATGTAAATTTAAGTGATACATTTTGATCATGCACTGACCATTCTGAAAAAAAAAAACGTTTAAAACTGTTAGAAATTCCACCCTTCTTTGACTGTAGTGAACTGTTTGTTGTCTCGTTGTTGTGAAAGATTAAGAATACAAACTGGTCAAATAGTCTGATTGCTGAGGGAGCTTTTACTCACAGAATATAATCCTTCAATTTTCAGTGCCAGATGTATCTGTACGCCTTGTTGGAAGCGAGAACAGCAACGAGGGTCGCGTTGAAGTCTTCTATGAAGGTGAATGGGGAACAGTTTGTGATGACTATTGGGACATCACCGATGCTAATGTCGTCTGTAGGCAACTGGGCTTCTCTGGGGCTTCCGATGTTTCTATAGAAGCTGGCTTTGGGGAAGGAGTGGGAGCAACTCTCCTTGATGATGTACAATGTACAGGCAATGAAGAAAGACTTGAAGACTGTCCCAGTGGAGGTTGGAGAGAAGAAAACTGTGGACATTCGGAGGATGCCGGAGTCATCTGCCAAGCAGGTTAAGAACAATCACTTTGTACCTAATTGAAAATAATAACAATGAAAAACAGCAACAACATGGCAATGAGAAAACTAACTGTAAATATGCATAGCTCTACAATGTATGTATGTATTAGCTGTTGACAAATCATGAGAAGGGAGGTTTAGTTGTTGACCATTTCCAAAAATTAATTAACCGGCGGGGTTTTGGGTGGGATACATATTGGAATTTTGCTTGGAGTTTTGCCACATCTTAGAAGAATTATTTTGAAATTCCAATAGGATATTGATCGATTGCTGGATGATCAAACTTGAATCCCAGTTGATCATGTAAGAAACTGGGATGTTGGCGGATTTTTCTATCCCTCCAGGTTACCCTTTTTGTACCTTACTGACGGGCTAGGGAGAGGGTTACAAACTTATTTGTTTTTCCCCCCTCGCAGAAGAAACCCCGTCAGAAGAAACCTCCTCTACAGATACAACCTCAACTGGTGATGTCAGACTCGTTGGATCAGTTCCAAACGCTGGGCGTGTTGAGGTCCGCATTGATGGGGGTGAATGGGGAACCGTCTGTGATGACTTGTGGGACCTTAATGATGCTAATGTGGTGTGTAGACAACTTGGTTTTACAAGTGGAGCATTAAGGGCTGCATCTAGTGCTGAGTTTGGTGAAGGTATTGCTCCAGTGTTTTTTCTATTGGTATTTAATTAGTTTCCCTGGGTTGACCCTGTTGTGCTTATCTGGGTGGCCTTTTTCTTTTTTTTCCGGGACGAACGTGTGCAGATACTTACTCAATAATTAATCTTCCTGCAAACAAAATATGCATCTGGGTGAGTCCCTGCCATGAGCTAATAGAACGATCACTCACCCTTCTTGTGTTGACGTCAGTGCACTTCGAGCCAGCCCCAAGTGACCCGATCCACAATCTTTGTATCAAAAATGCTTTTCACAAACCTTTGTGTGTTGTGTTTTCACTTTTGAAATAGGCGAAGGTTTGATTCTCTTGGATGATGTTCAATGCACTGGTTCTGAGACGACAATTGCAGACTGCTCAAGCTTAGGACCTGGAGAAGGGAACTGTGGTCACTCTGAAGATGCTGGGGTTGTCTGCCGATCAGATGAAGGTAAAACTGGGTTATTTGAATACAATCTACAGCTTGTTTAGAAAACATACTTACTGGTCCCTACCAGTCTATACTGGTCTTAACTTGTTCATCACTTGGGATACCAATGAAGCCTCTTGAGTGTGCATACTTACCGGTTCCTACCATTCTATTGCCGGTTCTAACTGGTTCATCACCTCGTTTACCAATGAAACCTCTTTAGTGTGCATACTTACTGGTTCCTACCAGTCTACACTGGTTCTAACTGGTTCATCACTAAGTTTACCAATGAACCCTCTTTAGTTTGCCTTTGTACCTGTCCGATAGCAGTATACAATTCCAATAATGGTTCAAAATGGTGAAAACTAGTTCAAACTGGTGAAAACTTTTTCCCGTTTATTGTGTCACTCACCATGAGCATCTTTAGATGGATACCGGCGCATTATAAATTATTATTATTATTAATAAAACATATCAGTCCCACAACGTGGATGTAAATTTAAGTAATACAATTTGAACATGCACTGACCATTCTGAAAAAGATCAATGTTTAAAGCTGTAAAAAATTCCACCTTTCTGTGACTCTAGTGAATTGTTTGTTGTCTCTTAGTTGTGAAAGATTAAGAATACAAACTGGTCAAATATTTTGATTGCTAGGGAGCTTTTACTTACAGAATATCATCCCTCAATTTTCAGTGCCAGATGTAACTGTACGCCTTGTTGGAAGCGAGAACAGCAACGAGGGTCGTGTTGAAGTCTTCTATGAAGGTGAATGGGGAACAGTTTGTGATGACTATTGGGACATCACCGATGCTAATGTCGTCTGTAGGCAACTGGGCTTCTCTGGGGCTTCCGATGTTTCTATAGAAGCTGGCTTTGGGGAAGGAGTGGGAGCAACTCTCCTTGATGATGTACAATGTACAGGAGATGAAGAAAGACTTGAAGACTGTCCCAGTGGAGGTTGGAGAGAAGAAAACTG
Source organism: Asterias rubens (assembly GCF_902459465.1). Taxonomy (NCBI): domain Eukaryota; kingdom Metazoa; phylum Echinodermata; class Asteroidea; order Forcipulatida; family Asteriidae; genus Asterias; species Asterias rubens. The sequence goes on from NC_047065.1 coordinate 490,804, forward strand.
TGGACATTCGGAGGATGCCGGAGTCATCTGCCAAGCAGGTTAAGAACAATCACTTTGTACCTAATTGAAAATAATAACAATGAAAAACAGCAACAACATGGCAATGAGAAAACTAACTGTAAATATGCATTGCTCTATGTATGTATTAGCTGTTGACAAATCATGAGAAGGGAGGTTTAGTTGTTAACCATTTCCAAAAATTAATTAACCGGCAGGGTTTTGGGTGGGATACATATTGGAATTTTGCTTGGAGTTTTGCCACATCTTAGAAGAATTATTTTGAAATTCCAATAGGATATTGATCGATTGCTGGATGATCAAACTTGAATCCCAGTTGATCATGTAAGAAACTGGGATGTTGGCGGATTTTTCTCTCCATCCAGGTTACCCTTTTTGTACCTTACTGACGGGCTAGGGAGAAGGTTACAAACTTATTTGTTTTTCCCCCCTCGCAGAAGAAACCCCCTCAGAAGAAACCTCCTCTACAGAAGCAACCTCAACTGGTGATGTCAGACTCGTTGGATCAGTTCCAAACGCTGGGCGTGTTGAGGTCCGCATTGATGGGAGTGAATGGGGAACCGTCTGTGATGACTTGTGGGACCTTAATGATGCTAATGTGGTGTGTAGACAACTTGGTTTTACAAGTGGAGCATTAAGGGCTGCATCTAGTGCTGAGTTTGGTGAAGGTATTGCTTTTTTGCTTTTATTTGAACTGTATTCTCAACCCTGTCAAACGCAAACACCTTGGGACAAGGATTATTGCAAATATTTTCTGTGCCATTAAAAAGGCTTCCTGATCAACCCATTTTTACAGTGTAAGTTTTTCCATGATGGAACTATTTTGGGAGATGAAGTTTAACAGTTTTACACGGTTAACAAACCCAGATTTTCCATTTTGGAGACAGTTTTGTGCAAGCACTTAATAATCAAAAACATTATTCACATCTCATGTGTTGTGTTTTCTCTTTTGAAATAGGCGAAGGTTTGATTCTCTTGGATGATGTTGAATGTACTGGTTCTGAGACGACAATTGCAGACTGCTCAAGCTTAGGACCTGGAGAAGGGAACTGTGGTCACTCTGAAGATGCTGGGGTTGTCTGCCGATCAGATGAAGGTAAAACTGGGTTATTTGAATACAATCTACTGCTTGTTTAGAAAACATACTTACTGGTTCCTACCAGTCTATGCTGGTTCTAACTGGTTCATCACCTGATTTTACCAATGAAGACTCTTGAATGTGCACCTGGTTCCTACCTGTCTTTACCGGTTCTAACTGGTTCACCACCTGGTTTAACAATGAAGCCTCTTTAGTGTGCATACCTACTGGTTTCTACCAGTCTATACTGGTTCTAACTGGTTCATCACCTGGTTAACCAATGAAGCCGCTTTAGTTTGCATCTGGTTCCTACCAGTCTATGCTGGTTCTAACTGGTTCATTACCTGATTTACCAATGAAGACTCTTGAGTTTGCACCTGGTTCCAACCAGTCTAAACCGGTTCTAACTGGTTCACCACCTGGTTTAACAATTAACCCTCTTTAGAAAGCATACCTACTGGTTCCTACCAGTCTACAGTGGTTCTAACTGGTTTATCAATGAACCCTCTTTAGTTTGCCTTTGTACCTGTCCTTTAGCAGTATACCATTTCAATACTGGTTCAAACTGGTTCAAACTAGTTCAAACTGGTGAAAACATGTCAGTCCCACGTCGTGGATGTAAATTTAAGTGATACATTTTGATCATGCACTGACCATTCTGAAAAAAAAAACGTTTAAAACTGTTAGAAATTCCACCCTTCTTTGACTGTAGTGAACTGTTTGTTGTCTCGTTGTTGTGAAAGATTAAGAATACAAACTGGTCAAATAGTCTGATTGCTGAGGGAGCTTTTACTCACAGAATATAATCCTTCAATTTGCAGTGCCAGATGTATCTGTACGCCTTGTTGGAAGCGAGAACAGTTACGAGGGTCGTGTTGAAGTCTTCTATGAAGGTGAATGGGGAACAGTTTGTGATGACGTTTGGGACATCACCGATGCTAATGTCGTCTGTAGGCAACTGGGCTTCTCTGGGGCTTCCGATGTTTCTATAGAAGCTGGCTTTGGGGAAGGAGTGGGAGCAACTCTCCTTGATGATGTACAATGTACAGGCAATGAAGAAAGACTTGAAGACTGTCCCAGTGGAGGTTGGAGAGAAGAAAACTGTGGACATTCGGAGGATGCCGGAGTCATCTGCCAAGCAGGTTAAGAACAATCACTTTGTACCTAATTGAAAATAATAACAATGAAAAACAGCAACAACATGGCAATGAGAAAACTAACTGTAAATATGCATAGCTCTATGTATGTATTAGCTGTTGACAAATCATGAGAAGGGAGGTTTAGTTGTTAACCATTTCCAAAAATTAATTAACCGGCGGGGTTTTGGGTGGGATACATATTGGAATTTTGCTTGGAGTTTTGCCACATCTTAGAAGAATTATTTTGAAATTCCAATAGGATATTGATCGATTGCTGGATGATCAAACTTGAATCCCAGTTGATCATGTAAGAAACTGGGATGTTGGCGGATTTTTCTATCCCTCCAGGTTACCCTTTTTGTACCTTACTGACGGGCTAGGGAGAGGGTTACAAACTTATTTGTTTTTCCCCCCTCGCAGAAGAAACCCCCTCAGAAGAAACCTCCTCTACAGATACAACCTCAACTGGTGATGTCAGACTCGTTGGATCAGTTCCAAACGCTGGGCGTGTTGAGGTCCGGATTGATGGGGGTGAATGGGGAACCGTCTGTGATGACTTGTGGGACCTTAATGATGCTAATGTGGTGTGCAGACAACTTGGTTTTACAAGTGGAGCATTAAGGGCTGCATCTAGTGCTGAGTTTGGTGAAGGTATTGTTCCAGTGTTTTTTCTATTGGTATTTAATTAGTTTCCCTGGGTTGACCCAGTTGTGCTTATCTTGGTGGCCTTTTTCTTTTTTTTCCGGGACGAACGTGTGTAGGTACTTACTCAATAATTAATCTTCCTGCAAACAAAATATGCATATGGGTGAGTCCCTGCCATGAGCTAATAGAACGATTACTCACCCTTCTTGTGTGTTGACGTCAGTGCACTTCGAGCCAGCCCCAAGTGATCCGATCCACAATCTTTGTATCAAAAACGCTTTTCACAAACCTTTGTGTGTTGTGTTTTCACTTTTGAAATAGGCGAAGGTTTGATTCTCTTGGATGATGTTCAATGCACTGGTTCTGAGACGACAATTGCAGACTGCTCAAGCTTAGGACCTGGAGAAGGGAACTGTGGTCACTCTGAAGATGCTGGGGTTGTCTGCCGATCAGATGAAGGTAAAACTGGGTTATTTGAATACAATCTACAGCTTGTTTAGAAAACATACTTACTGGTTCCTACCAGTCTATACTGGTTTTAACTTGTTCATCACTTGGTTTACCAATGAAGCCTCTTGAGTGTGCATACTTACCGGTTCCTACCATTCTATTGCCGGTTCTAACTGGTTCATCACCTCGTTTACCAATGAAACCTCTTTAGTGTGCATACTTACTGGTTCCTACCAGTCTATACTGGTTCTAACTGGTTCATCACTAGGTTTACCAATGAGGCCTCTTTAGTTTGCCTTTGTACCTGTCCTTTAGCAGTATACCATTTCAATACTGGTTCAAACTTGTGAAAACTAGTTCAAACTGGTGAAGACATGTCAGTCCCACGTCATGGATGTAACTTTAAGTAATACAATTTGAACATGCACTGACTATTCTTTAAAAAGATAAATGTCTAAAGCTGTCTAAAACTACAGCCTTCTTTTACTCTAGTGAACTGTTATTGTCTCTTAGTTGTGAAAGATTAAGAACTGGTCAAATGGTTTGATTGCTAGGGAGCTTTTACTTACAGAATATTATCCTTCAATTTTCAGTGCCAGATGTATCTGTACGCCTTGTTGGAAGCGAGAACAGTAATGAGGGTCGTGTTGAAGTCTTCTATGAAGGTGAATGGGGAACAGTTTGTGATGACTATTGGGACATCACCGATGCTAATGTCGTCTGTAGGCAACTGGGCTTCTCTGGGGCTTCAGATGTTTCTATAGAAGCTGGCTTTGGGGAAGGAGTGGGAGCAACTCTCCTTGATGATGTACAATGTACAGGCAATGAAGAAAGACTTGAAGACTGTCCCAGTGGAGGTTGGAGAGATGAAAACTGTGGACATTCGGAGGATGCCGGAGTCATCTGCATTGGTAAGTTGCAAGAGAACCATCAAAATGATAATATACAAACCCTGCTGATGGATACTTATAGGAGCTTGACACATTTCATCCCCTTTAGAAGCTGCTGGTGGTGGTGAAGGTGTTGATGGTGGTGAGATGATAACCACACTCCGCCTGGCTGGTGGTCCAAATGAAAATAGCGGCCGTGTTGAAATCTACCGAGAAGGTGAATGGGGGACCATCTGTGATGATGAATGGGGTCGTAGTGAGGCGAGGGTCGCCTGTGAACAGCTTGGATTCAGCGGAGTAGAGCGAATTGGAGACATGGGCGAGTTTGCAGTTGTTAGTAGCGCAGGTGTCCCCATCCTGTATAGTGTGGATTGTGTTGGAATTGAAGGCTCACTAGACTATTGTGAAAGTACTGATTGGGGAACAACGAGGTGTACTCATGCTGAGGATGCTGGGGTTGTCTGTCAAACAGGTAAGAAACAGTAAAATGATTCATTATCTACAAACATACTAGAAGCATTAATCAAAGCTAACTACATTTTAACATCCGACCATTAAAAGATACCATGTCCACTTTGAAACAGTCAAATATAAAAACCTGGAATTTAGAAAAGTTGATTTAAAGACCCTTTTCTCTTACCTTGGTTGTTATCATTTTTAGAATATGATTCTTGTTTAGCTAATTACTTACCACTGAGGACTTATTCTTCCTCACTTTTCTTCTTTCATCAGAATACAGTCCTCCATCTTTTGTATCTCTTTACTCATAACACCTCTTTTGTTGTAAGCTGTAGGGGACTCCAGTCTAAGAACTAAGACCATTTCGTTATAAAGCTGCTTTTTTAAACATAGCTGTAAATTTCAACTGTGACGTGAAGTTGCAGCTAGCCTCGTTGAAAGTGCCAAGGCAAGTTCTAGATCTACACTAATTTGTGTATTGCTTAACTTTAATACCCTTGTAGAACCACTACCTGAGGTAGGGGTGCGTCTTGTTGGTGGTTCAAGTCCAGAGTCTGGTCGAGTTGAGGTTTTTAATGACGGTGAATGGGGAACAATCTGTGACAATATCTGGGACCCAGCAGATGGAGCTGTGGTGTGCAGAGAACTCGGCTACAGTGAACTCTACAGAAATGATGGCATAGCGGAGTATGGACAAGGAGAAGGTCCTATTCTTGCTGGTGTAATATGTACTGGAAATGAAGCAAAGCTAAAAGACTGTGGTTGGGGACTGTGGGATACCCTTGCTTGTACTCACTCTGAAGATGTAGGAATAACTTGTCAAACAGGTACATCAAGTTTTGCTTTTCAATTACAGCTTCTATTCCATTGTCAGATTGAGAGTTTATTATATGGCGTAGCATTACACTTTACTTGTCACCTACTGACACAGATTCTTGTCCATAGTTAGATTGAGAACTTATTATTTGGCATAGCATTGCAAACAACCCTTTGCTACCAGTCACATATTACTTTTTTTCTCATGCTGTAAAGGTGAAGCCGGTGGTGGTGGTGGTGGTGAAACCGTTGTTGGTGGTGTTGATGGTAATGAATTGACATCCAGAATCCGCCTGGTTGATGGACCAACAGAGAATAGCGGCCGTGTTGAAATCTACCGGGAAGGTGAATGGGGGACCATTTGCGATGATCAATGGGAAGAAGATGAAGCGATCGTTGCTTGCAGACAACTTGGATTCTTTGGACTGGGTCGACTTGCAGCAGTAAATGAGTTTGGGGGAGTAAGCACAGACAGCCCCATTCTGTATGCTGTGGATTGTTCTGGCTCACAGAGCAGTTTAGAGGAATGTGAGTTTGGAGAGTGGGATACGGGAAGGTGTACCCATAGAGAAGATGTTAGTGTGGTCTGCCAAACAGGTACAACTTAGTTTCACCTCGGCTATGACTCCTTAAGAAAGGGTTCTAGTCATTGCTTTTGTTTCATTTTAGTTGGAATTCTTCCTAGTTTAGGTGACAATGGGTATATTTAGAGATTGATACATTTTTATCGGATAACTTTCCAACGTGTGTACTTAGACTGGTTTGTCGGACTGCCAGGGAGTCCAATCAGAGCATATTCACATAAACTGGATTGTTTCAGAAGTGTGATAATAATACTGTGTACTCTTAATAGCGCACATATATAAAGTAAAATACTCAAGGCACTTGAAGCAACAAAGATTTGAAGAAAGATGTATGATCGCCCATTTAAGGGTTGACAAGGTTTACAGCCACTGCTAGTCCATAGGTTTCACGACTTCCAATGTGCAGCCAATTTTATGTCTGAGAGCACTGATTGAGAACTTGGAGGTTGTTTGAACCCATAAGCTCTCATAGCAGGGAACGAGCTCGTCCGGCTAATTGGCTGGCCAAGTAGTTAAAGTGGACTGTTTTGTGCCTACTGAGTACTAACCTTTGAGTAGCCACTTTGGGTCCAACATTCAACAAACGATCCATGTTTGTTTGTAGCACTTGTTTGTGCAAGACTTAGTCAATCTCTCTAGTATAGAATGAATATTCACTAAACATTGATTTCATGATGGCAGTCATAAAGACAGGTACGTGTACAGGTTACTTACAAGTACATTATTATGTAGGTAGGTGTGAATTATGTAGGTCAGAAAACAGACAAAGCAACAAAAACACAAAGCTTTGAAAATATCAAATACCCTTCAAACATATAGCATTACACAATCATGGTGATAGTTGATGAGCAATAGTCGGTTGATGAATTGACCAGAATTCTTGGTGTATGTATTAGAGTCAACAGGCCCAGACAATGCTGTTGTGAGGCTTGTCGGTGGATCAGACTCTGCTGGACGTGTTGAAGTCCGAGCTAATGGCAGTGAGTGGGGAACAGTCTGCGATGACTACTGGGATCAAGACGACGCTGATGTGGTTTGCAGACAGCTTGGTTTCAATGGAGCAGTGAGGACTGTAGCGTTCTCGGAATTTGGCCAAGGTATTATTACTGCTTAGATGACACCTGTGTCTTTAAGCACTAAACCATGTTTGCTTCATAAAAAATGGGGGTAGTGCTTTCTGCTCTACCTGCCAGGCTTCTGATGGATGATAGTCCAAGTCTACATCACAACGGACTGTAAAGGGGGTAACCCTGTTCCAGTCCCAGGAGTAGGTGGCAATGGCCCATGTAAAAAATGGTTGATTGTAGTCCACACCTTGAAGTGGCCTTCAACAACAAAAATAATAATAATAATATTAATAAAAAGTATTTGTTTTTATACCATCCATTAACTGATTCGAAATGTGCCTCAGGGGTCCATACTTGGTCCACTTCTTGTATTTTGTTTGAGTGTCGTCTCTATACTGTTGTAATACTTGTAGGTTTTGGAGATATTCTGTTGGATGATGTTGAGTGTGTGGGTACGGAGTCAGCAATCGCAGACTGCCCCCACGCAGGATGGGGAGTTAGCAACTGTGCTCACTCTGAAGACGTTGGTGTTATCTGTATGTTGAATGAAGGTACGACAATAGGATCCCCTGTGCTGTCGATCTCATTTGATCCTATTGAATATGTCTCAAATTCCACACCAATCTCATTGAATCCCATTAATTCCATTCAAATTTTCAATGGGATCCCATTTTATCTGGGTGTGCACTACTCCCTGCTTAAGCCCCAATGCCCCACAACAAAAAACACCCGAGCCTTAGCTCAGATGCCATTTGTTAAAAAGTTGTAGTTTTGTCCACATTCACCCTCCTTACAAACTTAGATTGAGTCTCACTAAATCATTACGCCACCACCATGACTCAACTATCTCACCGCGACAGACCATAAACGACTTGCCACAAGTCTACAACTACACAGAACTGTTGAGCAGGTTGCGTTGCAAATACCCACACACAAACAACACTGGCATTTGGTTTTGTTTTAACTGTTTTTGTAGTGCCTGAAGTGACAGTGCGACTGGTGGGTAGCGAGAACAGTAACGAGGGTCGCGTTGAAGTCTTCAATCAAGGTGAATGGGGAACAGTTTGTGATGACTATTGGGACATCACCGATGCTTATGTCGTCTGTAGACAACTGGGCTTCTCTGGGATTTCCGATGTTTCTTTAAGAGCTGGCTTTGGGGCAGGGACAGGACAAATTTTCCTTGATGATGTACAATGTATAGGAGATGAAGAAAGACTTGAAGACTGTCCCAGTAACGGTTGGGGTGAGGAAAACTGCGACCACTCGGAGGATGCTGGAGTCATCTGTAACAGTAAGTGACAGATATATGCAAGAAAATAAAACTATGACCCTTGTTTTGTATAAATGAGAATTATCACTGATACTGCAAACAGTTTTTTAAGGGAAATTTTTCTCCTCACTTGGGTTTGATATATTTTCACTGGTCTTTTACTTTGTTTTAGCCCAGTCCGTTGCTTTTGAAGTGAGACTTGCTGGACAATCGGAGCCTAACCTTGGTCGAGTTGAAGTCCGCAGGGGAGACGGTGAATGGGGAACTGTCTGTGATGATCTATGGGATCAAACTGAAGCTAACATAGTTTGCCGACAGCTTGGTTTTAGCAACGGAGCAGTCAGGGTGGCAGCTGATGCTGAGTTTGGGGAAGGTATTGTTTTTAATTTGCTTGTGATGTTCGTGAATGTTAATCTTGTTTTCAGGTGTTCCTCAAGGGTTGTACTTGGTCCTTTATGTTGATAGTTGACGGGTATAAGTGGTACCAGTTTCAGGGAGGATCTTAATCCTGTGTATGTTTCCTTTCAAGATGTCCATGAATCAATCTTGATTTCCCAGGTGTTCCTCAAGGATCTATACTTGGTCTCTCATACTGATGATTATCAATATTGCTCTTAAATCCTTTCAATAGGTGAAGGAAACATTTATTTGGATGATGTTGACTGTGAAGGAACAGAGACATCAATTGAAGACTGCCCGAACGCAGGATGGGGAACTAATAACTGCGGACACTCTGAAGATGTTGGTGTTGTCTGTGCAACTGATGACATGGTACAAGGTACAAGAACTAGAATAGTAATGCATTTTCATATAGTATTTAAGCTCTTATCGAACGGGTTCCCATACACCCATGCCTATTTGTTATGCCAATTGTTGCCCTTCTAGTGCCCCTCTTATCGAACGGGTTCCCATACACCCATGCCTATTTGTTATGCCAATTGTTGCCCTTCTAGTGCCCCTCTTATCGAACGGGTTCCCATACACCCATGCCAATTGTTGCCCTTCTGCCCCTCTTATCGAACGGGTTCCCATACACCCATGCCAATTGTTGCCCTTCTGCCCCTCTTATCGAACAGGTTCCCATACACCCATGCCTATTTGTTATGCTAATTGTTGCCCTTCTAGTGCCCCTCTTATCGAACGGGTTCCCATACACCCATGCTTATTTGTTATGCCAATTGTTGCCCTTCTAGTGCCCCTCTTATCGAACGGGTTCCCATACACCCATGCCAATTGTTGCCCTTCTGCCCCTCTTATCGAACGGGTTCCCATACACCCATGCCAATTGTTGCCCTTCTGCCCCTCTTATCGAACGGGTTCCCATACACCCATGCCAATTGTTGCCCCTCTGCCCCTCTTATCGAATGGGTTCCCATACACCCATGCCTATTTGTTATGCCAATTGTTGCCCTTCTAGTGCCCCTCTTATCGAACGGGTTCTCATTTTTCCTTCTGCCCTCAAAGAGTCCATCATTACTCCTGTTATTAAGAGGAGTTCTTTGGATAAAAACTCTCTCAAAAACTACCGGCCCATTGCCAACCTTCCTTTCCTGTCCAAAGTCATCGAGAAGGCAGCGTCACGTCAAGCAATGGCCCATGTGGACAGCAACAATCTAGGTGAGCCCTTCCAGTCTTCGTACAAGCGTCACCACAGTACGGAGACAGCCCTTCTGAAGGTGAAAAATGATCTGCTGGGTTCCCTTGATAACAATAAGGCTGTCCTCATGGACCTTCTTGACATGTCCGCTGCCTTTGATACCGTCGACCACGACATCCTTCTGGCCAGGTTAGAATCCAAATTTGGTATTGGTAGCACTGTTAAATCTTGGTTTTCCACCTACCTCAAGGATCGTGTCACTAAAGTCTCCATTGATGGCGAATTCTCCTCTGATCATGTCATGCGGTACTCCTTACCGCAGGGTTCTGTTTTAGGCCCACATGGGTTTATCTTATACACCTCCCCAATTGGTAATATCATCCGCGCTTTCAATATCTCATTTCATGCTTACGCGGATGACATACAACTTTATGCCGAGTTTGATCCCAAATCAAATGGTGACTGTGAACAGGTGCTTGCAAGGTTATCTTCTTGTATTGGTGTGATCAACGAATGGATGATTCAAAACACGCTTCGCTTAAACCAGGATAAGACTGAGTTCTTTCTAATTGCCAATAGAAATGTCTCTGCTGCTCTTCCTGATCTTCGTCTGAGCGTGGGCGCTTTATCCATTCGGAGATCTACATCAATCAATTTGATGAATCTCTCACCATGACTAGTCAAGTTAATACCATATGTAAGTCCGTCAACTTCCACATACGTAACTTGTGGCGTATTCGGCGCTTCATCACCATTGACGCCTGCCATCATGTCGTTAGAGGACTCGTCCTATCCCGCCTGGACTATGCTAACTCCCTTCTTAATGGGGCGCGTGAGGCCGATCTTACTCGTCTGCAACGCCCTGCAGAACAAAGCAGCGAGGTTAGTTATGGCTTGTGGACGGGACGTTCCCTCTATCGACTTACTAAGGGAACTTCATTGGCTCCCTGTCAGACAAAGAATTGCTTTTTAACTCATGCTGTATGTCTACAAGGCTATCAACAACCTTGCCCCTAGTTATCTTTCTGCCAATTGTTGCCCTTCTGCCCCTCTTATCGAACGGGTTCCCATACACCCATGCCTATTTGATTTTCTTCAGAGTCGACCCTCAACTATGCAGGTAGTCCATACAAGTTTGTAAATGTTCCAACCCCTAACATCAATTTATCGAATGATTGTTTTTTTGATTGGTCATTGATTTTCTAATGGGCAATTGGCAGCTCGCCATGGCAGCCTTGCGTTTTAGTTTTTAAAATCCTCACTTTGGGTGGTTTTGGTTGTGTTTAAGAGCCTGGTGTGACATTGCGTCTTGTTGGAAGCGTAAACAGTTACGAGGGTCGTGTTGAAGTCTTCTATGAAGGTGAATGGGGAACAGTTTGTGATGACTATTGGGACATCGCCGAGGCTATTGTCGTCTGTCGCCAACTGGGCTTCTCTGGGGCTTCTGATGTTTCTATAGAAGCTGGCTTCGGGGAAGGAGTGGGAGCAATTCTCCTTGATAATTTACAATGTACAGGAGATGAAGAACGACTTGAAGACTGTCCCAGTAACGGTTGGAGAGAAGAAAACTGTAGTCATCAGGAGGATGCTGGAGTCATCTGCATTGGTAAGTGGCAAGATCAAACATAATAAGTAACCTGGATACTCCCATTCTATTCACTGTGGATTGTGACGGGACAGAGAGTAGCTTGGAGGACTGTGTGAGTGGTGAATGGCATACCTTAGCCTGCTTTCATTCTGAAGATGTAGGAATATTGTGCGAGGATGGTAAGAGAACAAAAACATGATTGTAATAATTGATTTTTCAAGATGATCAACTTGCTTCAGTTAGTCGCGTCAGGTGAACATGTTGTTGAGAAAAGCGATAGTTGAAGATAGAAAAGGTCTCTGTGCAAAATCATGGTATTTTGTCCCCATATTTGTTATATTTGTGACTGTAAATTGTTACAATTCAGTCTTTGTGATGGGAGGACAGATTTTCAATAAACCATTTTATCTATCTACATGTATCTATCTATCTATCTATCTATATCATTACAATATCAGCAATTATAATGAGCGCGTTGCAATTATTTTACACTTTCAAACTTCAGTGTAATTTAAATGTTAAATTTGGAGATGGACAATAGTTTTCAGGAAAAAGACAAGTTCTCAGTGGTTTGAGTCTTGTATAAAAACAAATTTATGGTCAACCAGTAAAGCCACATCCCTGCATTCTAGTACAAAGAAAGCAATAATAAATTTTGATACATGTAGGTCAAACTTAAATACAGAACATAAACAATACATGTTATTATAATACTCTGTACAATAGATACAAATATATAACAAATTAATATCGCCCCCATTTTACATTAGGAAAGCAATCATTTATTTGTTTTGCCCAATAGAACATCCGCAGGCAATGCTTACAGTACGACTTGCTGATGGCCCTTTACCCAACATGGGACGTTTGGAAATATTTAAGAACGATACATGGGGAACCGTCTGCGATGATCTGTGGGGTCAAACAGATGCTGACGTGGTTTGTAAACAGCTTGGATATACCAAGGGAGCCGTACGCACAAGTGTGTTAGCAGAGTTTGGACAAGGTACAGGGATGGGATTTCTGTGTATCAAACTGGAAATCTAATTTTTGTTTATATTTCAGACAGTTTTATAAAATATGAAGATAAAATCATAGTATAGAGAACACCCCAGATTGCAAAGTAGGGTTCTTAAAACCAAACACAAATATATGTAAGCAGGCTTCACGCTTGAAAGCTTTCATGCTTTGCGCTCACAGGTTTTTGTTCAACAAGCTATTACATTCGTTAGAACAACAGTTGCAGCTACCAAACTCTCTGCTTACTAGATAAGACACTTGCTCATTGTTCTTGGAGGATAGTCAGCTCGTTTAAACACTCCTACTATCCGTACAATTTTTGAAGAAATCTGACAGTTTAGGTTCACCTTGACTCTGCGTTGAATATCTATGCATGTGTTGAGCGCTAAGTAGCTCCTCAAACAAGTTTTGAACTTGTGCGAGCCAAAAATGCGACCTGCCAACAGAAAAGAGACTAAAAACTGTACGTGCTCTGGGCAGTCATCTGATAGCACCCTTTTTTGACTTTATAAGATTAGGTCATGTTTAATCTCATCGAACTGTAATAAACATGGCCAAATGTTTTCCTCTGGACCAATCAGAATGTTTTATAATATGTATATATGCTTGCATCAGTGACTTGAGCACGTACTAACTTGACGCGTAATGCGACCGTGCGCTTGTTTTGAAATAAGTTCAGATGCTACTTGTATTCTATTTTCGTCGTTCTTTTGATGAGTGCCTTATGGTATGAAACAGTCTGTCCAGAAGAAAGAAGTTTCTTGTCATAAAGCTATACAGAAATGTATCGAGCACTGTGATTTGTGATAGAAAACAATTTCATTTGATACATATATTTTCTTGTCTTTTTGGTGGGAAGGTACCGGTGAGATATTACTTGATGATGTTGGCTGCCAGGGCTTGGAGTCGAGGATTGAAGAATGCCCAAGTGCAGAATATTCTGCGATTAACTGCAATCATGCGGAGGACGCTGGTGTGGCTTGTAGACTCAATGAAGGTGATCATAAACTCCAAAAAACATTTGGGTACAGACCTTTCGCAGACGATGTCATTATTTTATCGCTTGCCATGCTTGAGTACACAAACTCTACTTTTGTGGAGACATCTTCTGTTCTTTTCTTTGTCTCTGTAGTTAAGAACCTCCATTAGACTTTACATACAAGTGCCCACTAGGACTAAAACTCCCACTTAAACCCATCAGAATCACCAGAGCTTTTAGTCAGGTGTTCTTCCGCTCGTTCTTTGGTCATGACACGCCACAATGGGAAGGATGGAATTTAATAACATACTAACTGATAGAATGTTAATTTTTACACAGAGCCTGAGGTGGTAGTACGACTTGTTGGTGGCAGTGAGCTAGAGGGACGTGTCGAGGCTTTCAATGGAGCTGAGTGGGGTACAGTCTGTGATGATAGCTGGGACCAGACTGATGCTGATGTGGTGTGTAGACAGCTCGGCTTCACTAACGGAGCAGAACGAGCTACAGTTGCAGCTGAGTTTGGACAAGGTCAACATTTTACAAGCTTTACATTTTATAGAAAAGTTCAGAGGAGGAGTCTTCATGACCCTTTAGCAAACTGATAATAAAAAGTAATAAAAGAAGATATTTTTAAAAACAACACTTTTCTTTTGAAGGCGCTGGGAGTGTGGTAATGGATGACGTTGCATGCTCAGGATCCGAGATGACATTAGCGGAGTGTTCGGGAGTAGAGGCATCGGGAATCAATTGTGACCATAGTGAAGATGCTGGGGTTGTCTGCCTGCCCAATGCAGGTAACTGACTACACTCCTTGACATATCTCAGTGGGCCCACGCACCACGGCCCCAAGCCCCCTTTCAATATTTGCTCTCATTGCCCGAACTTTGGTGCTCAGATCAACATTGAGATGGGGGACGGGTGAGATGTTTATTGTCACGAGGGAAGTGGACAGGGAATGTTTATGCTGTGAATGGGTGGCCCAAGCATTTTGGCCGATATTGTAGATTAAGGGTATTTATAGCCGAGTGTCATGAACCAGCAGTCGAGTTACTCAAGTTCTTGTGGCCAATTAGGTGTCGGTTTGAATCCTGGTCATGACACTTGTGCCATTGTATAATTGGACTATGGCAACGCACTTTTACTTGGAGCAAACACAACTCAAATTAATAGACTTCAACATCTTCAGAATTGGGCTTCCAAACTAATATTTTGTGCTTCTAAACATGATCATGCAACTCCTTTTCTCAAAAAGCTACATTGGCTCCCGGTGAAAGGTCGCATTCAATTCAAAATATTGGTGCATGTGTATAAATGCTTAAATGGACTTGCACCAGCATATCTTTCATCTTGTTTTTCTTTTCACATTCAAACCAGGGCTGGGCTTCGCTCAGCATCAGACAAAACCCGTCTTGCTGAAAATAAACCGAGCAGCAAATCTCTTCAATCCGCTGCATCTACATGTAAATCATTTTCCTTAGCTGCTCCAGGACTGTGGAACCATCTTCCTATCACCATACGCACCTCAATTTCACTGCCTATTTTCAAGAAAGCACTTAAAAAACATCTTTTTCCTTAGTGTCTGTTTATTGCTTTATTGTTCATTTGTTGTATTATCTGCATTGCTATTGTTCGTTTAAAGCGCTGTGGTCTAAATGGAATGGCGCTATATAAAAACCCATTGTATTGTATTGTATTGTATTGTATAATGCACTACTCTTCACCCGTGGCTAAAATGGGTAGCCGAGAGGGCAAAGATGGTTCTTGTGATTGATTGAGCTTAGTTTGGGGTAGATGGGTCGGGCGGTTGGGTTGGCATCGTGGTATCTTTCCTCGCCTTGCACCTGTAGGACCCAGGCTTGATCCCAAACTGGGTTTTCAATCCCTACCTGATTACGTGGGTTTTCCCTTTAATAAATCTACTGGGTTTCCTCCCATATCCGCAGAGTCACTCTATTAACAACTACACTGACCCATTCATAATGCAGAATCTACTTATGGTGGGGTATCAAACTTCTATCATTTAGAATCACCAGAGTCTGATTTGATGTTACGCCTCGTTGGAAGCTCAAACACGTACGAGGGACGAGTAGAAATCATCAATGGTGGTGAATGGGGAACCATCTGTGATGATTTGTGGGATAAAGCTGATGCCGATGTGGTTTGCAAACAGCTTGGTTTCGCTAATGGAGCTGTGCGACATTCTAAGTCTGCTGAGTTTGGTGAAGGTAATATTTAATTAGATTTGGTTTATTACTAATTATGCAATAGAAATACATACAAATGTGCTAAGAGTCAATTTAGTCCAGCTGCTAAGGCCCATATGTGGACAAATTGTGCACTTTGTGGTAAAAGCATGAAACTTCCTGCAGTTGTTATATACACCCTAAAGATCATTTTAAGACTTGGACCCATCTTGGATCTCACCCATTTTAGGGGTGGGGCTACGTTTTAAGAAAGTGGGGGGTAACAAATTTAATATGTCAGTTTTGACTATTTGAAAAAATATTCTGCTCATTTTTTTAGACTAAAATACATGATAACAGTTCAATAATTGTTTGAAAATTATTAACTGTCTTGAATTCTGCCCATTTTGTGGGCGGAGTCAAATTTTTAAGAAAGAAGGGGGGTAAAAAATATAATAATGTTAATTTTGACTAAATTTGCTTTTCTCTGCTAATTTGTTTTAGACTAAAATACATAATAACAGTAAAATAGTTATTTAAATAGTCTTTATTTCTGCCCCTTTTGTGGGGGGAGTCACATTTTTTGAAAGTGGGGATAAAATAAAACATGCCATTCTAGCCCCTTGATTGTTGTACTGATGCATGCAAAACCATGTAAATACATGTATAGACATTTAATTACAATATGTCTACATTTTCAGTATGCACTGAATAATTGTTTGCAGTAACAGTGTTTACAATTTACTCACAGCACTTCTTTGCTCCCTCTTGAGAGTAAACGATTGGGTGCTAAACAAATCGAACCAGCAGTGATGCCTTGATATTGAGTATTCTTATACAGTTTTTGCCTCTCCAAATTCCCACAAGAGCTCATTCGAACTGATGATGTGGCCCGACTCTACCTATCAGCCCCCAAAATGCTATACAGATACCTCAACCAGCAATACCCAAGCATCAAGTTCACCATGTTCACAATGGGACAAGGGCAGTCTGGCAAAAGCTGTCTAGATGCCTGATCCCCACCACAAAGAAACAAGACAACACCCTCCACCACAGTTTCCAATGAAAATAACCAACATTGACCGTTGTACACCAGTTCTTCTTCCATTACCCTAGCATCTAAACACACCCTCTTGTTCAAGGTTCCTACAACTTGTGTCTCTGGTGTTCAATATATAGGACAGGATAGCCTTTGTCGGAGTTGTGAGTTGGTCTGTTGGAGTTGTGGGTTTGCCAGTCTGAGTGATTCAACGCCGCCTTTCTGCTTTCTTTTGTCATGTCGCTCGCCTGGCTGACAACACCCCAGCTAAAAAGGCTCTTCGCATCGCCAGCAACTCCAGGGGAGGCCTAGCACCAGCTCCTGGCTGGAAAATATCCAGAGGCCGTCCAAGATCATCTTGGGGTAAACAACTGCCTGGCCTATTGAAATCGACCACAAAGCTCTATAGGACGTGGACACAGGAGATCGGTGCGACTGACCCTTGCTGTCTCTGCAGTTGATTAATTGAGTCAGAGTGAAGAGAATTGGCTAGTTGGAGTGACGAGTTAGTGCGGAATCGGTTCAGGAGGTACATTTTACCATTCGGAAGGTCTATCCCCGGGAACTGGATGGTGCGATCCTATTTCATCAGGAACTTGTGCCGTCTGGACCTTGCCACTGCGTGCGCCGCTTTTCTGCTTTAGCTTTGCAGAACCATCACTGATATGGCACACTCTCTTTGGATCATCTGAATAGGGAAATTTGCCTTACTCAGGACTGGTAGCCAATCAGTCTTTGTGCAGCTAACAGCACCAGCGATGGTCCTCATGGTGCTGTTCAATTGAATATCGAGTAGGCTTGAGAGTTTCTCCAAACTGGATCACAACACTCAGCCCACAGTGGCAGATAGCTAGCGCCGATGAGCAAAGTGTTTCGGCATTTGCTACCAAGAATTTACCAGTGAGATTGTGGATCATATTGTTTCTGGTCCCAATTTTGACAGCCACCTTCTGCAGAGGAGTTTTAAAGGCAATTGTAGGGTCACCGCAATGGTATGGACAGTTTCAACCAGATTAACACCACCAAGCCGCCCTAAACTTAACTATATGTTTCCCATACCCAAGGTCAACCACATACCACTACTCACTTTCTTCCGTGTATGTTCAATCAAGCAGGCATAAGGCCAATATACCCTCCGCTCACAAGAAACTTCATCATAAAATGAGGGATTCTTTAACCGACCACCGAATTGACTATAGTGCTGCAGAGCTCATCACTCTCATTCAGCCTTTTATCTCTGTAATCGAGAAGCCAAATGCCAACTGAACGTCTCCTGGTCTGGGGCTCTTCTTGAAAACTGTGACCCTACAGTGTATCTAGGTGTCACCCTAGACCGCTGCCTCTCCTTTAAGACCCATGTTGCGAAGACCAAAGCCAAAGTCTGTGCAAGAAACAACATTGTCAGCAAACTTACTGGGAACAAGATGGAGTGCCATCCCAGACACTCTTCGATCAACAGCCTTAGCCCTTTGTTTTTCATCTGCAGAGTATGCGTGCCCAGTCTGGGAAAGATCTACCCACACTAAGAAGATTGATCCAGCCATCAATGCTACATGCCGACTCATCACTGGATGCCTCAGACCAACACCAACTGATAGCCTGTACAAACTTTCTGGTATAGCCAGACCACGAGCGAAACCCTCCATTCAGCCACACACCTGCTAAGAATAGACTCGGTCCAAGAAAAGCTTCCTCAACAAAGTCAAACCAAGTGCAGAAGCCGGAGCTCTTCGAACTGCCATGTGACATGAGAGACTTGGTAAACTTCCACCTAGAACATCCATGGACATAAGTGATTCGGAAGAACTCCTCCCTGATGCTGACTCAGGTTGGGCTGAATAGAAGTGCCTCAACAAACTTAGAACATCAACTGGCCGGTGCAACGTGTCTCTCAAGAAGTGGGGATATCTAGAAGACGTTACCTGCATATGTAAGACAGAGCCACAAACTATGGAGCAGGAATACAGAACTAAGGACCTTGCTGAAACACAATATATAGTGTGTGTGGACACGATAAGAAGAACAAGAAGCCACGAATGCCACCACGAATGCCTTGAGAGGCCATTGAAATTTCACGACACTCTTCTTCAAAACATCAGCCTCCACCTAAATGACATTTGGCTTCTTCTCTTCCTGACCATGGATATCGACCCTCTATCCACAATACCTTTCCTAAACCCCCATTAACTTGGGTCGTACTGGTAGATTTCAATGGCCTCTCTAATGGCCTCATCAAATACCAACTCACCACTTTTCTTTTTCCCTGTACATGTTACCTATTTCAGTATTCCGACATGTATGCTACAGCTCAGTGATCATTCCAACACATCCCAACCGAATAACTACACTGTATGAGTGGATTCATCGCCAACCTGCAAACCTTTCTCAAAATTGCAAAAAAACTGCTAATATAAATTTTACTTATTGTTCTGGCCTGCATGGCATGGTGCCAGATCAGACTGTGTGGGTATAATGGCGTGATTTGAGAGCTTGAGTTTGCCATAGCCATAGCATACATAACCGACGATTTTACAGCACATGTATGTCTGATGTCATTACTATGACAGAGTATCAGATTTTGCCGGCCCAGGACATACTTTCATTCCTGTATTGTTGATGAGATTGTTGGCTGCTTGTGCATTCTTGGCTGTATTACACATGTGTAATTTAGACACACCCTCGTTTACTACTCTGGCCCCGCCCACAAAAGAGGGGATAAATAAAGAAACTATTTAAACTCATGGGAAAAATGTATTCTTTTATAGTATTTCTATTCAAATAACATAAATCAGCTTAAAAAACAATTAAAAAACAGTAATAGTTCACTGAAGATAAAACTTTGTTTTTAAAACGCCCACTTTTAGAAATATTGAAACTCCGCCCACAAAAAGGAATTTTTTCACTAATTTATGTTCTAACTTATAATTATGATTTTCAAGTTTATATTTCTGGTCCAAAGAACAAAAAAATTATTCTAAGTATGATTTTGCCCAATATTTATATCAAAGACCCCCCCCCTTTTTATGCAAATGAGGCTCCGCCCCTAAATAGGCGAGACCCAAGGTGGGTCCCGGTCTTAAATTGTTAATTAGCCCAATACCAACCATCATAGCAAATTTCATGCTTTTACCACAAAGTGCACAATTGTTCACCTTAGCAGCTGCACTAATTAAGAAATGTTATTAAGACATAGTAAGAATTTTTGTTTTGAAATGATGTTATTTGTCCTTTTTCCTTTGTCCAGGGGATGGATTGATTCTACTTGATGATGTGGAATGTACTGGTACAGAGACTACCATTATGGACTGTATTAGCTCTGGATGGGGAGTTAACAACTGTGGGCACTCTGAGGATGCTGGAGTCATCTGCCATTCAAGCCAGGGTATGCAAACTAGTGTATTCTAATAATATTATAAGAATAATAATACTTTATTTTTTAATATTTTTTTTTAGCCTTTGATGGGAAAGACCCGCTGGGGACGAAACGTCAGGCCATTGACTATTTTTGTAATAATAATATTTAAAACACTTTTTAATGATATTAAATAATTAACCTCAAGGGAACCTGTCTGGGTTTATTTTAAAAGATCACGTTTTGAACAGAGAAAAATTGACTGATATAAAGATTCAAACCAACAACCTCTAGATTAAGTTGTGTGTGAGTTTATTAAAAACTAAAGAATGAAAATGAAGTAACTTTTCCATGAAATTACTGTTACTATTTAAAAAACCAAAAATTCTTCTTTACCAAATATTTAGATGAGCCAGAAGGTGGAGATTCACCCGGTAAGTTTAGTCATTTTGTTTTGTTTTTAATTTCTGTGTTTTGTGATTGCATAGTTAAAGCGCCTTCAGTGTCACTAAGTGACGAATATACCCTCTATATAAGAAACCACAATTATTATTATTATAAGATAATGATGACTCACAGCAGTTGTATGGCGCCGTATATCTATTGCAAAACTATTCAAAGGCGCAAGCTTCTTCCATAAAGTTAGTAAATAAATGTCTGATGGGTCCAGGTTGACCCTGCGGTGCTCATTCGGCGGAGCTCCTGCCAAGAGCTAATCAAATGATCACTCGCCCTCTCGTGGTGACGTGATGCACCTCGGGCAGCCCCAAGCAACCCGTTTCTAGGGAAGCTAATCGAATGCACCCACTGTTTGATGTCTAAGCAGCTGTTTACACTGATTTTTTTTATAGATTCAGTGACCTTACGATTGGCCAATATGGAAGGTGTCGATGTAGTAACTGGTAGGCTGGAGATATTGCATGATGACCAATGGGGCACTATTTGTGATGACTCTTGGAGTGTTATCAACGCTAGGGTGGCATGCCGTCAGCTAGGCTACCCCGGGACTGCAGGCTATGCAGCAGAGGGTCTAGGTAGTGATCCTATCTGGTTAGATCAGTTGATGTGTAGCAGGGAGGAAGAATCTCTAGAGGAATGTCAATCTGATGGATGGGGTGTTCATGATTGCTCTCATGCTGAAGATGTCAAACTATCCTGCTTCACTGGTAAGCTTACTTCATTTATGGATTTCTATCTTGCTTCACTGGTAAGCTTACTTCATTTATGGATTTCTATCTTGCTTCACTGGTAAGCTTACTTCATTTATGGATTTCTATCTTGCTTCACTGGTAAGCTTACTTCATTTATGGATTTCTATCTTGCTTCACTGGTAAGCTTACTTCATTTATGGATTTCTATCTTGCTTCACTGGTAAGCTTACTTCATTTATGGATTTCTATCTTGCTTCACTGGTAAGCTTACTTCATTTATTGTGAAGCCAAGGACTCTCAGAAAGTTTTAGTTTTTTTCTGGTTGTCATGCCAAGGACTCTCAGAAAGTTTTAGTTTTTTTCTGGTTGTCATACCAAGGACTCTCAGAAAGTTTTAGTTTTTTTCTGGTTGTCATACCAAGGACTCTCAGAAAGTTTTAGTTTTTTTCTGGTTGTCATACCAAGGACTCTCAGAAAGTTTTTTTTTTTCTGGTTGTCATGCCAAGGACTCTCAGAAAGTTTTTGTCTTTTCAGTACTCTTGTGAGTCCTGTGAAAAAACTACATCAATATGACTAGGAGGGAATTTGAACCCACGACCTTTGCAAATCTACAGCAGTGTCTTACCAACTAGACCACAGAGATTGCCTGGTAGCTAGAGGCAGTTTGATTCCTATATTTTAGCAGCGGGTACCGGTATGATTTAGTAGATGTTAAATTTTCATCCTGGATAATGAAGAACAACTTTTGGTTTTACACCAATGTGTGTTAGCACTGTTAGTACTTGATCAGTACTATCCTGTAAATTCTGAAAATTACTCTAGACTGCTCGGCCAAAACACCCTCCGCCTCATAAATAAGTAAGGAGAGTTATTATCAAATTTGGCTTGAAGATTTTCGCCTTTGATGTCAAACCCTCCTTGTCTTTTCATTGATTGTGTTCCTAAACGTGAAAATCATCACAATTACTTTCCTGTTTCCAGATGCAAGCATTCAGCTTCAGCTTGGCGGGGACGGGGCAACCGCCTCTTCGGGTCGTGTGGAGGTCTTGTTTGACGGTGTCTGGGGCACCATCTGTGATGATGACTTTGGTTTGCAGGATGCTGATGTCATCTGTCGACAGCTTGGGTTCGACAGGGCCGTGGACATTGCAGGTGAAGGCAACTCGTTTGGACCTGGCGGAGAAAGCTCCCCAATCTACTTTGATGACTTGGCTTGTGATGGAACTGAAGAGAGTTTGATCTATTGTCAGTTCCCTGGACTGAAGATCACTAACTGTCAACACTCTGAAGATGTAGCGGTGACCTGCCTTTCAGGTAAGTGAAGACTGCTGGCAGATGATGATTTCTCAAGATTGTGTTTCATATAAAAAAATTACACGTATATAGCCCGGTTCATACTTCCTGCGAATGCAAATGCAAAACAATTTTTTTACGTCACAAATTTGCAACAAATAATTTGCAACTCCTGCATGTCACGTTGAAATTCGCTTCCCAATAGCATACGTTGAAGTATGAACCGGGCTTTACTCATTTAGTCTTCAAAACTAAAGAGGTGTGAATTTAAAGGGTTTAATGTGTATCATCAGACATCTAGTAATTAAACTAAAACTCATTGCATATTTTCCATAAAATCAAAGTGTTGCTCTCAGAGTGGGAGAAGGCGTTTCCTTTTTTTGTATCAAACAAACTGGTGTCTGTATGCATTGGGGGACCTACCCAGCCCCCACCCCCTCCGGATTGAACTTTGACACTCTGCGTTGTCTTTCATTGAAATATGAACTTCAACACCGTTTTCAAATTTTAAGTCAAATTTTTACGCCTTGTTTTCATCTTATGGGTAGCACCATGGTGTTGTCAAACATAAAGGCATTATGTGAGTATTATTGTTATATTTTTTCAGAGGACCAACTCGTGCCCTCAGAGGTCATTCCCAAGTTGGACTCTGACGAAGGTGAGGTGCGCCTCGTTGGCGGCTCAACAGACTCTGAAGGACGAGTTGAGATCTTCCACAATGGTCGCTGGGGGACAGTATGTGATGATTACTGGGACCTGACCGATGCAAACGTTGTCTGCAAACAGCTTGGCTTCATCAAGGCTATCCAGGCAGTAGGATCAGCTCGAATGGGGCAGGGGGTTGACCCGATCTTCTTAGACGATGTTAAATGTACCGGATTAGAGCAAGGGTTAGCAGAGTGTGATTCTGCTGGTTGGGAAATCACTAATTGTGGACATTCTGAGGATGCTGGGGTCATCTGTGCAGCAGGTAGGATACTCACCAACTTTAGACTTTTCAATTTAAACAACTTTTGTTGAGTGATGACATTTTATTCAATGTTGTTGTTTTTCGTTTTTTCTTCTGTGCTTTCTCAGCTTTCTGAAAAAAAGTTGTTTTAACAACTTAAAGCCCAATTCATAGAATTGCTTAAGCAGAAGTTTGACATTTTTCTTCTCAATACCTGTCATAAATTGTACATGTGACATGGTAGTTTGGCTGGTAACCTTAATATAATAATAATCAAAGTCTTATATAGCGCTGGTATCCACCAATACAGGGCTCAATTTCATGGCTCTGCTTACCGTAAGCACAGAAGCGGCGCTTACGGAAGCAGGGAATTCTGAACTTACGGTACGCGTATTTCACGGGTTAGCGGCGAATTTTGGCTTCTTGGAGTGCGTACTTCACATTACTAGGTATTCTACGCTTACAAGGCTAGCGCAGAAATTCGGCGCTTGCACGTAAGCGGGGAATCGTGTTTGTAAGCACAGAATTCGGCAGTAAGCAGAGCCATGAAATTGGGCCCTGGTGCTCATGGTGATTGCTCTAAAAATCTGCACTCTTGTCATCTGAGCTCCAAGTGCACTGCTTGTGATATCTAATACAATAGTTATAGTTATTATTATTAGCTACTATACACAATTTGCTTAGCTACTTCATGTGCTTAAGCAGCTTCATGAAATTGGACCTTGGTCAAAGTCATATTTTCAAATACTACCTTAAAATGTAACTGAAGCATGGAGGATTTCTACAGTAACCTCTTTTACTTAAACAATGAAACCTATTTGAAAATATATGATGTCCAAGCATTAAACGCCACCACAAAGTTTTGTTTCTTGAGCCTTTATTTTGATTCAATTACTTTCTATCCAGCCACGGAGGGTGAGCTTCGACTACGCAACGGTGAGGCACCCAACAAGGGGAGAATAGAAGTCTTCCATGACAATCACTGGGGGACCATATGCAATGGCAATTTCGATTTGGAAAGCGCCAATGTGGTCTGTAGGCAACTGGGTTATCCTGGCGCTGCTGAAGTGAAGAACATGGCATACTTTGGGGCAGGCACTGGCCCCTCCCACATGCTTGAGGTGGATTGTTTAGGAACGGAGTTAAGATTGATTGACTGTAGTGCTGCTGATTGGATTGAGGAGAGCTGTGGACACGAACAAGATGTCGGAGTGGTCTGTAACTCAAGTAAGAAATCTTTTTTAGTTAGCCTTCAAGAAAGACTCTCCTAGAGTCAAAATGTCAGGCCATTAACTCTCCTTCGATGTTAGTTAAAGCCTTGCTTCACTGCTCCACTTTTTAACTCCTGGCTTGTGTGTTACAAAGTAATGTATGTATTTAGGAATTAATAACTCATCAACAAAAATTGCAAGGTTGAAAACATATTGATAGTACTTTATTGTATAAAAATAAGGGAATAAAAGGGTAGCGACGAGTTCAAACACGGCTGTTTAAAGCCGGCAGGGTCGAATTGCCGTTTGTTAAAGGCCGGAGCCAAAGGCGAGTGCCTTTATCGCACGGCAACGACCCTGCAAGGTTTTTACAATTACAGACACTTTGACAGTTGAAAATTCGAGGTTTGAATATTGATAGTATGTGCGCGTGGGTTGTGTGTAAGCACGCGCGCTTAGAAATAGATTACGCGCACATGCTTAGAAGTAGATTACGCGCTGTTACTAATAGCTATGAGATGCATTCCGCGTGATAAACAGCCGGTTATAAACACTGGTCATTATCAACCGTTGAAACACTCCCACGTGACGTTCTCTCCACCAATAGGAAAAGAGAAACTGTCTGGGGTATTTATGAGTTCAGCTTTATTTCTACTGTAAATTTTAAACAAAAAATAATAAGCAGTCGCAAGAAAAACAGTTGAAAATTAAGGTAAAACTTTGGCTGTAGAGAATCATCCGACACTTTAAGAAATTTCAAACAATACCCCATATCGATATTAAAGAAACATAACACTTACTCTTGTAATAATTCTGGCGATTATTTTGTTATAGTTGCGGATGGAACGGTGCGCCTGGTTGCAGGGACCTATGGCCCACATGAAGGGCGTGTGGAGATTTATCACGATGACCAATGGGGAACAGTCTGTGATGATAGCTGGGACATCAACGATGGAAATGTCGTCTGCCGTAATTTGGGTTACGCTGGTGCTAAGGAAGTGAAGGGGTTGGCGTTCTTCCAACAAGGTATCGATCCGACATGGATGGATCAAGTAAACTGTGCCGGAGATGAAGCTTTATTGGCTGAATGTCTTTTCGACGGTTGGGGAATCAACGATTGCTCACATGCCGAAGATGCTGGAGTTGTGTGTAATATTGGTGAGTGTTTTCAGC
Organism: Asterias rubens; assembly: GCF_902459465.1. NCBI lineage: Eukaryota > Metazoa > Echinodermata > Asteroidea > Forcipulatida > Asteriidae > Asterias > Asterias rubens. The sequence goes on from NC_047065.1 coordinate 516,754, forward strand.
GTTAGTGCAGATTGGACGCCAAATAAGGGTGATTATTTGTACCATATGCAAATGATTCCCTTTTCATATTTTGCTCAGCAGAAGATTAATTGTTAAGCACTGTTGTCTGCTAGATAAGCAGCTCTATGAAATTGCACCTTTTCCATAGCTGAAGCCAAAGTCATTTTTCAAAGACGGCCGTAAATTCAAAAGAATTGTAACTGAAGCGTAGAGGATTTGTACAGTAGCCCCTTCTACTTACACTATGAAACCCCTTTGAAACAAAATTATGTCTTATCATTTAACACCATATTGAGCCCTCATATTGATTACATGACTTTCTATTTAGCCATGGAGGGTTAACTCGGACTACTCAACTGAGAGACGTACCACAAGGGTAGAATTGGTTGCTGTGTGGTGCAACTGCATTAGTTTGTCTCTACTCTTGGGGTGATGAGTTGAATAATCAGCTCAAAAATTACTATTTATAGCTGACCTAGATGATCCTCTTAGAAAGGTCAAGGTGATGTTGCGAAGGGCATTTTGAGGCATACAGTGAAGGGAGCACCAAGGCGAGCACCAGGGGCATCAGAGGCCTTGGCTTATGTGGCCTCCATACAAAAACAGAGGTCCAATTCAAAAGAGCTGCTCAAGCACAAAAAGTAGTTGAACAAAATGATGCTTTACTACTAGAAAACGGTCACCAGACAAAATACCATTGTACAATCGATGACTGATATCCTGCTTGTTTTTGCACAGCTGAGAATTCTTTGTAAGCAATATTTGTGTGCTTGAGCAGCTCTATGAAATTGGGTGTAGGGTTGATTTTCTGATCATCTGTACTTTACGAACAAGCATTGGTGTAAATTTCTCTGTCTCGTTTGTTGTCCAGAATCAAACAACGAGGGTGACATTCGACTGAGTGGAGGATCATTGACGAGCGAGGGTAGAGTTGAGATGTTTCTGAACGGACAATGGGGAACGATCTGCAACAATGAATGGGATGATGCCGATGCGTTGGTCACCTGCTTGCAGCTGGGATATATCTCTGCTGCAAAGGCAACCATTGGCTCCTCCTACAACGTCGGTGAGACGCTGCCCATACACCTTGACATGGTTCGCTGTTTTGGAGGCGAGGAGCGTCTTGTTGAATGTGTTCATAGCACCACAAGTCTGAATTGTTCCCCGGAGCAGAGTGCAGGAGTTCAGTGCACCACGGAGCCCTAATACACTGGTTCTCTAAAAACACGGTGCCGCAATAACTCTAAATACTTGACATTGAAAAGGCTTACTGATTAATTTTGTTACAACAAATAGAATATCTGATTTTATGGCTAAAAGTGCCTCAAATACTTCATTATATCATGACTACTCGCAGCTAATATTTGTAACATCTTCAGCCCCTGTTCAAATACAATGGCTCGTTCTAAAATCAATGCTTTACCATTCTATCAAAAACTAAAATTTGCTTTTAGTGAAAACGTTGACTCCCAAATCTGTTCTGGCCTGGATTCGTTAATCAGGCCATCAGACAACTGTGCTTTGACCAATCAGGTAAGTGCTATTTTTGGGCGGGGCTTAGTGAGTAGCCTATTGTTGGACTGATTTTTGCTAAGATACTGTTTTGGTGGCCTAAAGTTATGAGTGTTTTGTTTGGTCATAGTATCATTTTTGTTTCTAACCTAGCAGGATTTCTAGCTAACGGAAGAAATGTCTGTTTTGTTTTCTTTTGGCTTTTCATATAATCAAGTATCAAGTTCTTCTCATCTTCTTCTGATTTATGTTCTTTCTTTGCCTTGAAAAATCTGTTAAAATCATTTTATAAAAAGCCATGTGTAGGTCAGTTATTGTACTAAAAATTGAAACTGTTCCAGTTTTCTCACAGACCTTCTTGCATGCCTGTAAGACATATTGTAAGACGTATTGTACTTGACATATTTTCTGTTTTAATGCAGTTTATGCAAATCCAAGTGTTTGAGAATCCACAACAAATATTTTTTGAATACTTTATGACAGGTTTTGTTCAAACAGTGAAATGTACGTCCATATTTTAATAGATAGATAATAGATTAGATTTCTTTAAAGATGTTTACAAATGTTTAAAAAAGCAAAATTTTATTTTGAAGGACAGTTTGTCCACAAAAAAAATAAATGAAATGTACACATTCTCTTGAGATTGTGAATTAAGACGATGTTTACGTACTTCAGAATCATTCAGGCTCAGATAATATTTTGTTTGAGCACCAATAAGTAACTTTGTAATGCATACTTAAAGAACCTCCAAAATAGTGAATAATAATTTCCATTTTTACACCTTCTTTGGTATTGTCGCATCATCTATATTTTGAGGTTATGGCAAGTATTTCCTGATCTTAGTTTATACCTCAATTTGTATTTCCTGATCTTAGTTTATACCTCAATTTGTATTTCCTGATCTTAGTTTATACCTCAATTTGTATTTCCTGATCTTAGTTTATACCTCAATTTGTATTTCCTGATCTTAGTTTATACCTCAATTTGTATTTCCTGATCTTAGTTTATACCTCAATTTGTATTTCCTGATCTTAGTTTATACCTCAATTTGTATTTCCTGATCTTAGTTTATACCTCAATTTGTATTTCCTGATCTTAGTTTATACCTCAATTTGTATTTCCTGATCTTAGTTTATACCTCAATTTGTATTTCCTGATCTTAGTTTATACCTCAATTTGTATTTCCTGATCTTAGTTTATACCTCAATTTGTATTTCCTGATCTTAGTTTATACCTCAATTTGTATTTCCTGATCTTAGTTTATACCTCAATTTGTATTTCCTGATCTTAGTTTATACCTCAATTTGTATTTCCTGATCTTAGTTTATACCTCAATTTGTATTTCCTGATCTTAGTTTATACCTCAATTTGTATTTCCTGATCTTAGTTTATACCTCAATTTGTATTTCCTGATCTTAGTTTATACCTCAATTTGTATTTCCTGATCTTAGTTTATACCTCAATTTGTATTTCCTGATCTTAGTTTATACCTCAATTTGTATTTCCTGATCTTAGTTTATACCTCAATTTGTATTTCCTGATCTTAGTTTATACCTCAATTTGTATTTCCTGATCTTAGTTTATACCTCAATTTGTATTTCCTGATCTTAGTTTATACCTCAATTTGTATTTCCTGATCTTAGTTTATACCTCAATTTGTATTTCCTGATCTTAGTTTATACCTCAATTTGTGTGTACGAGACATACCTACTTTACCTCAAAAGTTTTTAAGAGGTGGCAGTATTTTTAGGAGAATACAATTTTTTGAAATCTGTGTATGTAAACCTGTGTCAAACATATTTTGTTTTAGTTGAAGAAGTTGAGTGAAGCAGTCTTGGGCAAAGTGGCAAGCTCCTGTGGTTGAGTCTTCAAAATGTCAAGTGTTCCAGGAAAGATACCAGTCAGAAAGGGCTTCATGTCTTCAACCATAACTCCATGTGAGGGTACAGACAGTAAACATTGAATATGGCAAATCAAGAAAGACTTTGTAATGCATAGAAGCTCAAAATGATTCCCATCTAATGAAAAGTCTTCTTTGTGAAATCAAGCTATGCTGTTTGACCGCACCCTGGGTTCAACTCCATAGAGCTGCTTAAGCAGAAAATGATACTTAACAAATGTTTGCCTTGCAGAAATGAGCAAATTGTATATGTGACAGTTTGGCTGATATGCACAATTGTATTGTGCTTAGCTCATTTTTGGGCTGATTCAGCTTTATGACATTGTCCCCAGGGCTTAATATAATTGGAGAGAGACAAACAAATCATATCAACAGACACACCTTTTTAACTTTTTAATTTTTATTTATTTGTTTAACTTAATTTCCCCCATCAACCCCAGATATTGGCTGTGAAATGTGTCGCGCCCCCCCCCAAAAAAAAAACACCTTAATTTTGTTATTGGAAAAAAATAATATTGGCCTACTAAGAGATCAGTGAAATACTTGAACCCACTAATATTACCCAAAAGTTTGTCCAAATTTTATTTTGTGGTTTTCTTCAACCCTGTTTACACTTTTTTTTCCAGTTTTGATTAATTTGTCCTTTAATGATTTGTTATCATTATCATTTAAAAAAAAGTATGAAATTTATTTTATTTTAATTACTTTAAATTAAAAAACAATATTTAGTTTTTGATACAAAATGCAAAAGAAATTAATTTTTTTTTTTTTGACTGACAGGCGCAAAAGTGTCATTATTGAAATTTCCAGTGCAATTTAAGCAAACTTATTATGCATCACCCGTGTTAAATGTCTTGTTTAACTTATCTTCTGAAAATGTGTTTTTCCTTTGTAGCAAAGGACAGAAAAGGTCCAAAGAGACATTAAAGCAATTTGCCTCGACATAGAAGTCATGATTCACCTACCATGAAACCACAAAGGTATTTCACACAAAAAACTAACGCAAGTTAACCCCAAAAAGATTTTGTTTTTTGTTTTTGATTAATTTTGATTTTTGTTTAAACCATAGAAATTGAACAGGGAATTTGCTGACTGCATCAGAGGATATTTTTTGTTGGCAGCCATTTTTGTTTGTATGGCAAAATGAAGCAGTCCCATGTGTCATTACAGGGCCTTTCTTTGGCTTGTGCTCTGCTCCAGTTCAGGCTCTGCTCGCTGTATGAGCAGGAAGCGCAGCGAATATAAACTAGCCTATACATTTTTGGAGCAGCGTGTATTTTGCACGCGATGGATTAAACAGCAGCTGGAGCCGGAGCCAAGCCGAGGTTTGAGAAAGGCCCCTGGTAAGGTCTGCCATAGGCTTATGTCACCATGGCCAAATTTCATAAAGCTGTTAAGCAGAAAATACTACAAATTTCTTAGCTAAGCAAAATTGAGTGGGGCACCAGTGACAACAATGTACATGTGTTGTGTAAACTTAAAATAATTTTGGCTGGTAACCTGTTTCTGTTAAGCAAGTTTGTTGTGCTTACAGTCTTTATGAAACTGGGCCCTGATGTTGATATTTCTATTATTTTGCTAACATGACAATACACTAAGGAGACATGAATGAATAAGATGCACAGCATCTTCCTTGATGCATTTCTATGTTACCAATTTTGTATTGAGAAGACACGGGTGATGCATTTTTAATGAGAGTCACTCTTCGAGTGAAAAGATGATATTTTACCCCCATTTTCCTATGAACTACCCCCATATTTTTGGGGGGTTTTACTGGTTAAAAGAAGTTTTTGATGGATCAGCCACAGAAGATGGAGGTGGTATTTTATGGTCATTATTACTATGATCATCAGGCGATTGTCTACTCCTAAATCTGGCATGTTTGGCTCTCTCTAAGAACTGCTGCCTTCTGGTCTTCCTGTCCCCATCCAAGCGTAGACATAAGGAGCTTGATGAGGTTGAACCTGGATGCTTCCTGCCTTGTGAGCTTGAGAAACCATTTGGTTTATCAGGCAAGATGAATGTCACACTCTTCCTAGGTCTTTCAAATCTGAACTTCAATTCTGGTTTTGTCGTCGTCACAGAACCTTTGTTGTTTGAGTTCAGCTGTTGCATGAGCTCTTCAGAGTTGGCCGATGCTTGAAAGTGGAATACCTTCCCTGGTTCCTCTTCATCAATTCCTTTGTTGTTTGAATTCAGTTGCAAAATGAGTTCCCTTTGGAGTGTTTGTTGCTTGTCGGTTTGCTGTTTTGACGGGATATTCTTAATACTGACTTCTTCCTTTGCCAAGTCGATCGCTTTGGTCTCCTGCTTCCGGGCTTGTTCTTCGATCATTTTCATCGTCAACGAGATGTTATTCATGTCCTTCTGGAGCATCTCACCATCATCGTCATCCTCAAGCTCAATGCCTCGAAGTTGTAACCTTGCCAGTCTGGCACGATCCTTTGCCTCATTTCTCCTTTTTTGTCTTGACTTCGCCAAATCATGTCTGTTTACGGTGAGATGTGGGCTGCTTGGTCTTACATGGCTACTTCTCCCACAATTCACTGCATCACCTCCTTCCTCGACGAGTGGAGCTACTTGGAAAGTTACTCTCCCATTTGGTCGGACATATCTGAAGGTCATTTCCCTGGGAAGAACCAAGGGAGCTCGTGGGCCATCCAAATTTCTTGCCTCACCACTGTCTCTTCGAGGAACATTGTTTAAGGTAGAGGCACCGGAGGTGGATAATCCTGAGGAAAATGATGAAGTGTTTGTGCTGTCTTTATCATTCGAGTTAAATTGAGATGATGAATTCCCTGGTTTTCCATTATTTGATTTATCAGCTGTGGTCGAAGATGTTGGATGAGCAGGAAGAGGTTTATTATCATCATCGTCATCATCTATACCACTGTCATCATCATCATCATCATGAGGTTCAATATGTCTGTTTTGGAATCTGGCTTCTTTAGCCCGTGTGAAGAACTGCTCCCTGCGTTTGGGTCTCTCCTCATTCTTGGTCTGAGTTGAAGACGTATGGTTGCTCTGCTCACCAGACTCTGTATGCTCATGAGGGACACTAAATGTCACGCTCTTCTTAGGTCTAGCAAACCTGAACTTCATCTCCGGCTTTTTCGCCTCCGACCCTTTGCCATTAGAGTTCAGTTGAAGCATTATTTCTCTCTGAAGAGTCTCTTGTTTTATTTTGCTGCTCTTACTGACTTCAAGATGTTGTAATTGGCTTAGAAGGTCTGCGTCATCACTTGAGTTCGGGAGTTTATTTTCTGTTCCAGTGCTAGACCCATGATCAGATTGATATTCTGCATCTTTTTTGTTGGAATTCAATTCTGCCAAGGATGAAATCTTTTGGTTGAGATCAGCAAATTTACTTTTTTCAGGTATGTCCGTGTTGGGTGAGGGCGTTTCTACAGTGTTCGTTAATGGTGTCTGTGTCTTTAAAGAAACCTCCTTTGTATTGTCTAGAGTCGCCTCATTATCTTCCTCTACCTTAACTTCAATGCCGCGTTGTTGAAACCTTGCTTGTTTGGTATGTTCAAATGCTTGCTCTCTCCTTTCCTGTCGTGATTTATCCATGCGAGCTTTTAAATTCTGCAGTGATCTACTCATTGAAGTTAGTCCATACTTCATTTCACTGCTGGGTGGTTTGCTATCTTCTTCACAGCAGAGTGGGGCAACAATGAAAGTTACTTTCTTCGCTGGCCTCGCAGCAGCAACATCTAGTTCACTTTCCAAAGCCTCTGAACTTGGTCGGCTTGGATTCTGTTCAGGTTTGAATATGACATTGCTAGCTTCACTGACCATCAAGTTGTCAAGACAAGAATGGAGTGCTACATCAGGAGTTGCTGGTTGTTTTGTAGGATTGGTTGTCCTTGCTTCTGTTTCTGTGAGGCTTGTCCTCATGAAAACTTCACAGAGTAATCTTTGTTCAAGTTCTTTCTCATGTTCAAGTTGAATGTTCCTGATGCGAGATCTAGTTGTCTTGGCTCGTTCTACTGCCTGTGCTCTTTGTTTCACTCGAGCCTTGATCGATCGCATACTCTTCCTTAACGACAAACAACCAGACTGCTCTAAGACATTACTCTCTGCATTTCTTTGGTGAGCCATATCATAGGGAAGTCGCTTAGTTGGTCTGAGATATCTGAAATTCAGTTCTTTTCTAGATGCTCTGGAACCTTTCCCATGTGTGTTAAGCATCAATGTTGACAGTGATGGAAGTGGGTGGTTGTTACTTGCATCTAATTGGGATGCCTCACTGATGTCGGAAGACTCCATAAGTTTCACCAGTTCATCTGTACTTGGACAGGTTTCAATAGCTTTGGGAGCAGATGAGATAAGAACTGATGAATCTTGAACTTTTGTCTCATAAACGTTCTGTTCAGGAGCAGTTCCAAGAAACTGAACTTTTTTATTTTCTTGGTTAATGCTACCCTCAACTTTTGCCCTCTCTTGTGTCGTGTTTGAAGCGGTCATGTCACTGTTACAATAAGTTGTTTTTTCACAGGTACGTGTACGGGTGGTGTCCAACTCTTCACATGTGTTTTTTTCATTGTCACTTTCAAACGTTGCATCCTCTTCTTTCATCGGTGGTTTGATTAAATCACCATGGCAATAAGATGGTATATCATTTATGACAGTAGTGTTGAAGTCAGACTTTTCATTTATCATCTTCTCATCGTCTGCCTCGCCACTCACTTCATCTAGAATCACAGATGATTTAATGTTTTCACTCTGTTGATCAGAAGTTTCTCCGAAGAGGGTCGTGCTCAGGTCAGAATGGTCAGGTGTTACTTTTTCATTGTCAACTTCAACACAAGCCCCTTTTAGTTTCATCGCAGTCTCACCATAGCATTGAGATGGTTTTCCAATCATGGTAGGTGTGTTCGAGTCATGCTTTTCACTTATTTGCTCTTTGTCAACTCCAACACTAGTTTCCTCTTCTATGGTTGGAAGTGTTTTCTTGTAAGGATGTTGATAGCGTGTGTTCTTATTGAAGATGGTGGTTGTACTGAAGTTAGACACCTTACACGGTGCTTCCATGCTGTCCTTGTTTATACTTGCTTTGTCTTCTGCAATCTGTGAGGCGATGCATCCACCCTGGTGAGGAAGTATTTCTTCATCAGAGACGATGGTGTTCGATTTAGTCTCATCACATACTGTCACCTCGAGACTCCCTTCATTAATCATCTCTGAGGTTGTGATGTTGCCATCGTGATAAGACACATCTTTAAGGAGTTTTGTGGTGTTTAAGCCAGAGTCCTCTGCCTTGTTCTGCTCATTCTGCAAGATTTTCTCATTCTCATCACTGATCTTGAAACTTTTCAGTTTTTCTATCAAGTCATCTAAGTCTTCCATGATTTGTGATGTTATTTTCTCCTCGTTAGAACATTGAAGTTGGATGGGTGTTTCTTTGGTGGTGTTTGAGTCAGGCTCGTTCACTTTCCCCTGCTCAGTCGATAAGTCGCACTTGTTCTCATCACTGATCTTAAAACTTTTCAGTTTTTCTATCAAGTCATTCAAGTCTTCAATACTTTGTGATGTTTTTTTCTCTTCACCAGAACATTGATGTTGGATTGGTGTTTCTTGGTTGGTGATTGAGTCAGTCTCATCCTGCTCAGTCTGTAAGTCGCACCCATCCTTAGGGATCCTCCAAGCTTTAAAATTTTTTGCAAAGTCCTCCTCGTCCGATGTTATTTTCTTTTTGGCAGAACATTGAAGTTGGATGGGTGTTTCTTGGGTGGTGTCTGAGCCAGGCTTATTCACTTTTCCCTGCTTAGTCTCTTTTCCCTGCTTAGTCTGTAACTCATACTCATTCTCCTCACTGATATTGAAACTTTTCAATGTTTCTATCAGGTCATCTAGATCTTCCATACTTTGTGATGTTATTTTCTCCTTGTTAGAACATTGAAGCTTGATGGGTGTTTCTTGGGCGGTGTTAGAGTCAGGCTTATTCGCTTTTCCCTGCTGTGTCTTTAACTCACACTTATTCTCATCACTGATCTTCCAACTTGTCAGTTTGTCTATCAGGTCATCTAGATCTTCTATATTTTGTGATGTTATTTTCTCTTTATTAGAACAGTGATGTTGGGTAGGTGTTTCTTGGCCGGTGTTAGAGTCAGGCTCGTTCACTTTTCCCTGCTTAGTCTGTAAGTAACACTCATTCTCCTCACTGATCTTAAAACTGTTCAGTTTTCTTATCAGGTCGTCCCAATCTTCTATACTTTGTGATGTTATTTTCTCCTTGTTAGAACATTGATGTTGGATGGGTGTTTCTCTTGTGGTGATTGAGTCAGTCTCATTTACTCTTCCCTGCTCAGTCTGTAAGTCGCACCCATCCTTAGGGATCCTCCAAGCTTTAAATTTTCTTACAAAGTCCTCATCTTCCGATGTTTTAGTATCCTCCTTGTCTTTTACTGATGTTCTTTGTCCATCCACAGTTGTTATGGACGTGGTCTTCCATTCCTTGATGTGAGCTTCATCACATGTACTTTTGTTGACGACGTTACCAGAGATGTGATGTTGGCTTGGTGATTCTCCATTGCTTCTGGTTACATTTGATTCAGGCTCAGTTGCTTTGTTGTGGTCATTTTCATTCTCAGTAATATGCAAACCTTTAATCTTTCTAGCAAGTTCTTCATCGTCCGTCCTTCCATTTTCTTCTTCTTTTGTTGCTGATTTTCGAATCCTTTCCATGGAAAATACTTCAGCACAGTCACTCTTGTCAATGTTACCAGAGTTGCAGTGTTGGGTGAATGTTTCGCTGGTGATTTTGACAGTGTTTAAGTCAGACTCAATTGCTTTTATATTCTGTGTGGTTTTTGAGTCAAACTTTTCGGTCATATGTACTTGTTTCAGTTTCTCAACAAGGTCATCTTCATCAGCCATTCCTCTCTTCTCTTCTGTTTTCATCAATGTAGTCTGCCCTTCCTTGGCACATTTGTCAGATGCTATCTCATTGATTGGGTTACTGGGAGCGATGTTGCCAGAGTCGTGATGTTCGCTTAGTGAGTCTCTGGTGGTGATCAAGTCAGGCTCATTTACTCTTTCCTGCTTAGCCTGTTCGTAGGTCTGCTTCACTTCACTGCTCGATGATGTTGTTGGAATACTATCATATTTAGTGCAATTATCCATTGCCTTCTCCCGCCATTGCCTAAGGATATCCTCAACCAGCTTGGATCCAGTTGATGGAGCTGAGGCAGTAGTAAAGTAAATGGGTGGACACAATAGCCAGAGTGCTTGACTCAACTTGCTGTAGTATGGACGATGTTTGAGTCTGCAATCCGCAATCCTTCGCAGCAGATTTCGTTTTGCTCTCAGTAATCGTGAATATCTGCGAGGATGTCTAGGAATTGTAGTACGAGATTGTGCTTTGGAGTTCAACAGATCAGCCATTGGTACCGTTAGAGCATCCCCACCCTGACTGACTTCCACAGGTCCTCTGTTAGGTGAAGGGAGTGGTGGTGGATGTGGTATTGCAGATGGTATGTGTGCCATGTTAGATGCTGGTGTTGCCAAAGAGGTTGATGTTTTTACTTTCACTGTGGATGCAGATGATGATGCAGCATGAGGATCTGCTTTTCCCTGCCACTCCATGTCAGAAACATTCAGCTTGTCACAGGGTGAAGTTTTGTGAAGAGGTTGGCGAATAAAGACATGGTCCTGCTCAATGTGGAATCCTGTACTATCCCATCCTCCACGTATCTTCAAGATCCGCTCCCATTCCATGGTCTCAGCTGGCCGCAAATCAACATCCATTTCCTCATCGGCTTTCTTCAAACCATCAACCTCATTTGTGTCCATGGAAACAACTTCTTCATCAATTTCCATGTTTTCATCTCCATCTTCTTCGATCTCCATGGTTTCCTCCACATCTGTTTCATTAGTTTCCATGTCAACCGACTTACCAAGGAAAAAATCACAGAATGAGTTGAAGAGATGACTTCTCTTCTGGCCCCACCCATTGTTAGAGTTGTTCAGGTTTGGAGATGGGCGACTGGCTTGTGCAGCTCCGGTTTCTGGGATAAGAAAGAACAAATGAATTTTCGAAATCAGTTAAAATTATCTAAGTGGTGTTTGAAGCTTTTTGAATGGTGTGAAGGATAAGAATAAACTATAAATATGAGTAAACTTGCGGGTACAACCATGTAACAATTCTCTTTTTGGGGAGAAATGGCTCTGAAAAGAGCCTGTCTTGACGTTTCGAACAGTATACCCTGCTTGACATGTCTTCAGGAGCTTATACTTACATTATCTAGTCAAAGGAACTTTGATTGTGAAAACCTTTAATATTGTTCGAACCTGTTTTAACCTGAATTAATTAATTGAGCTGCTGGGTTAAGGGGTGCATTAATTCCTATTGGACTGTTTTATAAGGTTTGTTTTCAAGTTTTGAGTCAGTGTTTCTGACTACTTGAGGGATGGTGGAACTTTGGTGAGATTGAAATTAAGTAATCTTCTACACCGTCATTCTAGATAAATATGGACCATGAAACTTATGCACGGTGTGAATCTGTTTAATAATGCTGCAACGTGATGACAGTAATTGTCTGAAAATTCACTTGCATATAATTCACAACATATTCTATTAAAAACGAAGAAAATTGCAAACTTTTCGCGTTCATAAAGTGAGCTTGCCGAAAAAATGTTACAAAGATGTGATGATTTATATCATCAAATCGTTCAAAATCAAAGTAAAATTGAGAATAGGCCTTATTAATACCTAAACTTCGGCTCACTATACTACTCTAGTAGTCTTATTTCAAGCTTAGGCTAAAACATGAAACAACAGGGAAAACAATGCTTCAGAAGTGACCGACAAAACCACGAGGTGTGACGGATTTCAGGGGGATTGTAAAACAACAAGAATAATATATGCTTTGAGAGTAGCATTGTTTTAGTGAGCTCAGTGGCCTTGCTTGGAGGTGGGGGCAATGACGCAAGAACCACAGACGGATTTTGTTTCAAGGGGCTTATTGATAAATATGTCTTAAGTGTGCGTTTATGTGTATAAATTTTTTATGATATCCATCTTGAAATATAAGTGTGAGGATTGTGACTTATATATAATCCAACAGTTATGTATTATTATCTCAAAACAATTAAAGTTTTTACAAAGATAAAATGAGTGAAGATGCGCCATCATCTAAGCCTTGTGTGAAATATAGTTCACATCTTTAAACGAGTCCAAATTCGAGAGTGATTTTTTACGGTAAAACCATTTTGTTACTACGATCTCTTCTGAGTAGTGGTTGCTCAGAGAAGTGCCGCTTTGCATTGGACGTTTCGACTAGAATGCTCTGGACGTATTCAAATTAAAACAAAACATCTTTTGATGACAGTTTTATACTTTTGTTTTAACCTTGACAGCCCCTGTACAACTTGTAACTATTGTGTATGTCTAAAGATTTAAAATAAATAAATAAATAAATATAATCTTGTACGGGGTTTCAGACATTGGCCGGTGAAGTTGGTTTGCAGTAACACCATGTGTGTATCTACTTGCTCTGGTACGGGGTTTCAGACATTGGCCGGTGAAGTTGGTTTGCAGTAACACCATGTGTGTATCTACTTGCTCTTTTGGGATTTGTCTTACTTTATATTTTACTACGGTGGAGTGTTTTTTTTCGGTTCGGGAGACTGCTCAGTTTTGAAAAGAACTTTCCTGTTTATTAACTGCTACCTGGGCGGAAGATAGTAAATCGGTCGGGCTACCATACATTCGCTTAGGATCGTGGGGAATTCCTTTATTGTGCAGATGAGTGAGTTAGGCCTACTTAATTGGTTTCAATGTCGACTATTCATATCAATCTAATCTTGTTCAATAATCACATGGAAAACTCGAACTGCAAATCTCTCAAAATGATGCTGTTTGTTTGAAATTACCCTCAACAATTTTTTGTTTTAACACTAACAGTGTTCTGTAATTGGTGAGAAGCGATTTATAAAACAAAACACAAATTTGCCTCTGGAAATATAGCAAGACAAACTGTCTGCCATTTTGTGAAGTAAAAAATTTGTTTCAACGAAAAGCGACACCGTGTTATGGGAAATGACATTTCAAGGGATAATGTGTGCGTGTGTGTGTGTGTGTGTGAATTATTATGTTCTACGTTTTAATTGTATTTCCAACTTTATTCATTTCATAACAATGTTTGTATTGCCCAAAGCGCCCATCCGAAGGCAATGTACCTCATGGGCTTTATTAACAATGTGTGCGCTACGTAAAATTGTGTTTCCCAGCAGATTCATAGTTCATGTACATTCGTATTTTTTTTATTTCCCAGAACTATTATCAGTCAAGATATAAACACTTTAAAAACGCTGAGAATTTGAAAAGCTTTTTCAGGTAAGTTGAGATTGTTAAAAGTTAAGACTTGTTTTCGCTACTGTTTTAAAAACCCAAAATAGCAGATCTGAGTGGACGGACCAAGTGATGCTTGGACTCCCAACTTTACTATCTAACAATGAAGCCCCCCCCCCCCCCCATCCCATACCAAATTGTTTCGGGGAATGAACTTGTGCCGCAGATAAATCATCGCATTCGGTCAACGTAAATGGTTTATTAGTCTGTTTTTCCACAAGACTGGAAAGAAGTGTTTATAACATATCGGCGCTTGAGTAAAAATGAAAATGTAAAATATTCTTTTCCCCCTAGTAGGCCTATTACAATTTAACATCTTTTTAGAAAAGAAAAAAAAGGTCCATCAAAATTAAGTTTAACAACCTTAATTCAACCGTAAAGCCGGGCTTTCAAATTAAATGTGTAACTAAAAAAAAAAAAAAAAGGAAGCGACATATTGAGAAAGAGACATAAAATCTGCCGGATACTGCCAATGTCTGACCAAATCGTTGGTTATGAGAATACACAATACAGTTGCGTATAAAGTAAACATAATATCTTCAGATAACCCCCAAAAATATGTCCATTTCCGATAGGACGCATACCGGACCTATACACTTTTAGAAAAAAAAGGTTTTGTATACACATTTGAAAAGTTTAAGCTCCTTTTTCACAGTTTATTTTCTTCAATACGAAAAAACATGTTGAGGACAAATCAGTTCAAATTTATAAACTTACCCGCGTCCAGTGAGTTGACTGTGTTCGACCGGACGGTGAAGAATCGACGGTAAACCGCTTGCCACAATCGTATCAAGAGCCAAACCAACAAGGATAGTCCAATACTCGGCAGGAAGATGACGGGAAGCACTAGGAGGCAGAACGCCGTGCGGATCGGTAGTAACAGCCGCTTTGCAGCCGCTCCCCGAAGAAACTCCAACTGAACTTCACCAAGATGGGGTCTTTGGTTAGAATCATGGATGTGGAGTGGTCGAAGGGTTGTCTTGCGGTAGTGTCGATGGTCTTTACAAAGCAGCTGGATCATAAGCATGATGACTCCAAGAAAACTGGAGAAAATGGACAGGTTGATGGCGTTGCCGCCCACTGCCCACCGTTCGAAGATCCATCCACATTTCTCAAACAGCGCCTTCATTACATCATGCCATAGATCGGTGGTCGGTAGAGATGAACCCATAATCGGCTCTGCTGACATTGCTTCGTTCTGGATAGATGAAGTTATCCCTCTGCCGTCAGGAGACAGAGCAAGGTGCCAGGAAGCGAGGTGGTAGTCAGATGCAGATGCTCCTTCCGATGATGGAATGAGTTCAGTAGGAGCTAGGTTGGTCACTCTGGAGGTGAAGTCCAGAGGATGCACGCCGGTTGAAGGGTGCAGATTGGTGGAGAACAGAAGTTCAGCGGGAGCAGTTTCATTTCGGTTGTCTGGAGACGTCTGAAACCTCAGGGAAACTCGTCTGTGCTCAACACGGTGCCTCAAGATTTGAGTTGATGGAGATACCCATATCAATGGAGGTCTTTGGCTGGCAGCAGCCGTCATGTGGTCAGTAGACAGGTTGGTGGTCAGCGATGGTATGGCATCGGGGGGGTACCCTAATGCAGGGTCTGCCGGTACTCTCGCCACAAGATCGGTTTCAACTGGTTTATCTTCATCGAAGAACATGCCAGCAAGTGACATGTTTCGCCGGAAATCTTGCAGTGGATGGTCGTAACCGACAGAGAGGTGATCCTGTTGGATCGGTTGCCTCGATGTTGGAGGCGGGCCAGGAGATGCCGATGCAAGGAGCACCAGGTCGTCAAACTCCGGCTGTAGTTGCATGCCCGTGGCTAGGAGGAGGGTTGGTGTCGGAGACTCCAACTGGCCGCTCTCCTTGAGCAGCCCCGTCAAGAAACCAAGGGTCATGACGACAACTTTCAAGACAGAAAGTTGCTTCAACAAAAACATTTTTCAGTAATTGTCGGATGATCAAAAACGCTCAAAACAAAAGTCGCATAAGTCGCAATCTCATCAAGAAGTCAAGTTCACTCGATGAGATCAAAAAGTTTTCTGGTTTATTTGTTGACAAAACTTCAGGAGGTAGTCGTAGTTGCTCTGCAAACGCACCTAGTAATGTGACGTATGACTTCAGCACAACCGCGCGGATAATCGCGTGCAGTATTAATTGTGACGCAATAATCAAATCGAATTTCAACAAAAGGCACATCATGCGCGATGAACCTTGCACGCGCGTTCCTTTGATCAAACATCACCGTCTTTTAAACTAGAAGTGGCAGGGAGTTGTCTCAACAATTCACCATTTTTTGTTTATGAAAATTTTACCCACTGGAAAAAAAACGTTTTATACTCGGCCCGTTTTTGGTAGTAATAACATAGGTAGTGATTTAACGAAGTCGTCCTTTCTTGAGATTTCTTCCTGTTTGGTGTGGGGTGGGATTGTTACTGGTTTTACTTTCTTTTTTTTGGGGGGGGGGCAAAACTAAAATAAAAAAGGAATACCTTCTTGAAATACCAAATAGTGTAGCTTTTCAGTTCAAGTTTATTTTGTAATCCGTCTATGTACATATCAACAATGAAAGGCCATTATATAATTATTATTTTTTAAATACAAAAATGTATTATTATTGCTCAAAGTTATCATGCAAATAACTACAAATGACAAAACTAACCGTCTACCACAATAACAAATCCCTTGCAAGCCTGTACTGAATTTGGCAATTCAATTCACAAGGGAATTACTTAAACCTGCATGTCTCATTTTGGTTTTCATTGTAAAGGTATTCTACAGGATTGGTAGGGGACAAACAAACATGGTTTAATTTAAGTCTGAAAGCTTATACAGTACTGATTATGTAGTTCATCACTTGAAATTTCCCTCTGAATTCCAATAAAACAAGCTGAAAGCTGTTAACAGGTGATTTTGGCTGTTAAAAATCAAAGTTAAGGTCAATGTGTTTACATTCTGATAGTTCTGCATTGTTTGCCACTTTTTGGATAAGGCTCAATGTTTCCGCTGGTTTGTTAGTTCATTATGGCTGATGGCAAAAAACATGAACATTGTCTGCAACTGTTTCGTCAGCTCTACCAATCCTGTATTTAATACACCTTAATAATCACTCTAAAATAAAGATGAATTCCTCAATTAATAAATATGCCAGCTGCAAGAACAGTGTTTTTATTTTGCAAAACTGTCAAATAACCTTAAAGCAGATTGCTTAATATTATAAACGGATTACTGGCTGGACAAACCCTCAGATATCTGAGAAAACGGTTCATGAATGATTTTTTTTCTTCTTTGAGTGCAAATTTATCCAAACCGTAGTACTAAAAGGAATTGGTTTCTCAAAATAGTTTAAATCTACTATCAACAGCTGATGTGCCTCTCATCAAGTATTACTAATTTACAATCTTACGTTTAAGAAAGAGATTATTAAACTGATAAATATATCCACCATGTGAAGCTTGTTTTCATTGTTTGAAGAAGAAAAAAGGCGGGACTGAATAGAAACTTATTTTAAGACCAATGACTGTAGTATATACATGTATAATTAAATTTACAATTATCAATTGCTCAAGCAGATTGTTATAACTTTATGATACAAATTTACACAAAGTCAAAATGGTACCCGACTATTTTACTTCCAGCCTGTTTCGTTACATTGACTTCAATGGAAGAAAACCGAGAAATTAAGGTAAGTAAAGTATAGCATCCTTTTCCATCTCTGGAAAAATAACCAGACTCTGCCAATTATTTTCAGAGGGACTCATTTGTGTTTTACTATGCGTCTATGTTTCTAACGCCCAATTCTGCATCTATGTTTCTAACGCCCAATTCTGCATCTATGTTTCTAACGCCCAATTCTGCATCTATGTTTCTAACGCCCAATTCTGCATCTATGTTTCTAACGCCCAATTCTGCTGACTGTTTATCTTCATTGTGTTCCAAGTCTTACGATGAGTCTTAAGCGCCATCTACAAATGAGAAAAGGGGAAAAAGGAACTTACTTAAATATTGCAGAATATCTTTAGATTGTGGGGAAGTAAAAAACAAGGGTCAACTTAGTCAGATGTGAGATTCATTCATGACAAAATCTGAAACTTGGATCTACATTTTCCTGCTCTTTGATCTACTTCTCAGAAGCTCCTTGGAATATATAACTCCAGTGGTTATTGTAAAAAGGAAGTGCCATTAACTTATGATTTATTTTCATCTGGAGAAATTTCACCATGATGACATAAAAACATCTGAATTCAGATAAAAGTTTGAAACATCCCATCTCTTACATAAGTCAATTTTTCGAGAAAAGGGAGATATGACATTAAAAGTAATAATTACATTGAAAAGGGTGAGAGTTTCCGTGTTGGTCTGTAAAGATCTTTGAAAATGCTGTTAAAAACTCTTTCTAACAAACCTCTGCAATGTCCACTTTTCTCTCCCAGCTCTTAACCGTCTTAGCCAGCTCGTACAGGTCAGCTTTCTCCTTGACATATTCCACAACGTCTGGTACCCTGTAGTCACCAAGCTGCTGACGCAACCTCCGATTCAATTCCTCTGCCTTAGCACGCTCCTAAAAATAGTCAGGAAAAAGGTATAAATAAATAATGACAACATTAATACACTAAATTATCTGTTAAAGTTTGTTGTGTTGTCATTCAGCCTTTGAGAAAGACTCTGCTAGGGTCGAAACGTCAGGCCATTGGCTATTGTTTGCAATAATTATGTTAACATTTATTTTATAGGAGAATCCTGTATTTTAGTTCTTCTTTAAAAAAAAGTTGAGTATGTAACTCACCGCTTCCACAGTCTCTGTTTCTACGTCAATCCTTGTCAGCAACTCATTCCTTGAGCCAATTTCACTCTTAAGTCGGTCTGACTCTAGTGTAAGGGTGTGGAGTTTTTTCTGTAGAAAAAAAAGAACAGGAATACAATTTTAAACACTAAGTCAGTAAAGAAAATCTTCCTGAACTGATTTTAAAAAAAACCCTGAATTCTTCTATGAAATGAGTATGTTCAAGGTCAGTGAATAGAAATATCTTAAGAAAGGAAGAGTCTCAAAAGTCTACATACAAAACAACGTCCCACAATTCTAAAGACCGCTAGATCATTACACCAAAGTGTTTGTTGGAGTGAGAACACATCTATCGTACATACCTTATAAGAATTAAGAACCTGGAGTGTGTTCCCAGCCATCAGTTTCAGTCTAAGAAGATCCTGATTACGCTCATCGATCTTCTCCAGGTACTGACTGTTCTCAATCTTCAATTGTTGAAAGTCCACCTCATGAAGGACCTCTCCCATCTCTTCTTTCTGTCAACAACAACCAGATTTAAAGCTCAAATCATTGTATTAGCTACCAAGCTACCAACAGTCCAAAAGCTTCAAACAGTCTAGCTTCGCAAGAATACAATCAAAATAAATTGGAACTGCTACTGGCTGAAAAGGTGCTGCATGTTTTTGTAGATTTGTTGTACAAATCTTTGTTTAAAGCGTTTTGCTGTTGTCATGGTTTAACATTAAAGTGAAGTGAAATTAGTTGTGTCGAGGCTTTAAATTTTTGTTTCAAGATAAAAACCCATGATTGTCATGTTCCCTGTCTGCACTCTAATGCAGATCAATAGGAAGTGGCTGTATCCCCCAAACACCAGACTAACTCAGGCCATGTCTGAATTAGCGGCTACATCTACGGCTATGGCTAGATTTCTGCGTCATCATTGTTGAAGTATTAAGTACATGTATGTCCTTAGCAACAGCTGTAGCCACTGATAGGTATACGACCTCATTTTGTTTAATTCACACCCAAAAGCCAAAGCTGCAACTACAGTAACACTAGCACCACCAGCCCTGCCAAGGCTGTGTAGATTCACATGTTTCACTAACACCACCAGCCCTGCCAAGGCTGTGTAGATCCACATGTTTCACTAACACCACCAGCCCTGCCAAGGCTGTGTAGATCCACATGTTTCACTAGCACCACCAGCCCTGCCAAGGCTGTGTAGATCCACATGTTTCACTAGCACCACCAGCCCTGCCAAGGCTGTGTAGATTCACATGTTTCACTAGCACCACCAGCCCTGCCAAGGCTGTGTAGATCCACATGTTTCACTAGCACCATCAGCCCTGCCAAGGCTGTGTAGATTCACATGTTTCACTAGCACCACCAGCCCTGCCAAGGCTGTGTAGATTCACATGTTTCACTAGCACCACCAGCCCTGCCAAGGCTGTGTAGATCCACATGTTTCACTAACACCACCAGCCCTGCCAAGGCTGTGTAGATTCACATGTTTCACTAGCACCACCAGCCCTGCCAAGGCTGTGTAGATCCACATGTTTCACTAACACCACCAGCCCTGCCAAGGCTGTGTAGATTCACATGTTTCACTAGCACCACCAGCCCTGCCAAGGCTGTGTAGATTCACATGTTTACAAAGAAACAATCCAGCATGACCTAATACCTGTTTGAGCTGCAAGTGCAATTTCTTCTTCTGGACCTTCAGCGTTGAATTCTTGAGTCTCAGTTTCTCGATCAGGGCATCTCTAGATCGTTGTTTGTCCTCAAAGTAGCGCACAACTTTCTCAGCGACAACCCTCCCTGTGCGGGAGTTCAGTGACCCCTTCAGGATGTCTCGCTCAAACTCGTAGGACGACTTCTTTAACTCTGTGAGTCGGATGTCTGCTTCTTCCATCACAGCCTGTAAAGGAGGAAAACAAATCAAAATCAGGTCAACTTCCCCGGAAAAATGTCAGATAAAAATTCTCACTTTAAGACTCTAGCATAAATCTAGCTTTGACAATCTTGGTTATGTCCCTTACACCTATGGTTACCATCCTGTCTACGTTCGTTGGGGCAATGGGGGTTACGATTATCACAACCATAAACCTTACCCACCTTGTATGTGTCTAAGATTTTCTCTGTGTCCTCTTTGAGTTTATCAATCTCCTCTCGAAGCTCTTCAATTTCGCGCTGTGCTATGTCGCATTTCTGCTCTGCGGTAAGCTTCAAATGTTTGTCTACTCCACTGCCTTTGGACTTTGACCTCTTGCGCATCACTCGGGCATCGTGTGTGGACTGACTCGGAGCAGGAGCGGCAGCCGTTGTCGTTGCAGCTGCAGTGAGATTGGGCTCAACTCGCTTGAGGTATTTCTCAAACATGATGGTCTCATTCTGGACAACTTTGTTCCCTATGCTGTAAGTTAGTCAAGAAAAGAGGTTTCTGTTAAACTATAATAAATTTAAATCTGTTAATAATAGAAATAAACAATTATTTATCAAGTTTAAATTAAAAAGCAGATTCACAGAAAAGCTCTGTGGGGTCGGTATAACAGTCAATGTAGGAAATTCACAATTTCATCACACGATCATGTTCTCTAATTCTAAGTTAGTTGCAATGTGAACCTTGTTGCAAACTCAGCCTTCAAAAAATTCAATGAATCATTCATTATCATACTGCATTACTGGTAGTAGGGTTACGGTTATGTATTGATCATGCTCATCATGCATTGATTCTACTTTAACAGTGACTTAGTTCTAACTGCGATCATTTTAATCATAATTATTGTTCAACACTAAAAAGTCTGAAAAGTATTAAAGACTAAATGTGTACTTAAACAAACATTAAACGAAACTCGAAACCTTCAATTCAAACTATTTCTAGTAATTATCAAGATAATAATTAACATTGTCAAGCAAGGTCAAGAGAAAAGGAGCCAAACTTCAAACCAAAAACATCTTACCATTTTTTAGTTCACTTCAATAAACATACGACATGGTATATAGTAATATTTGAATAACATAAAACAAATGGAATGGGTTTTAAAGTAACTAAATCAATATCTGAACTAACTAAAGGAAAGTTTAACCCCCACCAGCATCACCCAAAATATAAAATTACTAATTATCTCATGCATGACGGCTCACTCACTTCAACTCCTCGATCAATTGCTGTAATTCATCATCTGTGTGTTCATGAAGAGGATCGTCCTGAGGATCCTGTGACGATGTGGCAACACTTTCTGAGTCTGCCATGGTGGATTATTAAGTACTTTGTAAATTCTGAAGAAAAGGACCAGAACTTATCGGTGTCCTTCGTAAGTTGGCTGTATCCAATGTACACAAAACATGATCTGAATTTAATCGTGCACTAAATTTTAGACACGTTGGCGCAATCTCAACGTTGAGGGCTTCTTCCTTAGTAACGGTAGGCCTCCCGTGTTGACAAAACCGGCTGCAGAGAGCTAGAGCTAGAGCGAGCGAAGCTACTGGCGCGGCGATGATGTGTAATGAATGGGGTTTTGTCGCTTAAGCCTATACGGCGGCGCCCGCTAGCTGATTGTGCATTTTGAGGGGAAACAAAAACAAAGCCGAACGAACGAACGAAATAAGGAAACAATTATTTTGTTTTTACTCTTCAAAAAGACAACTCAACTATTTTACTCTGCAACTAAACAAACGCATGTTGAGAGAGAAGAAAGAGAATGGCCATTGGATCACACTCCAACTGATCATACTTTTCACGTAAAACTTCGAGTTTTGTTATAACTACTGTCAAGGATGTAACAGCTTTTTTTTAAACAAAATGTTTCCTTCGGGCTAGGGGGACTCGGGTAATACAAATTTCCAAATAAAGTACCTGCAGTCTATATGTATCGACTAGTCACCATCAATCGGCATACAAACACAACCAGTCAGTTTATTAAAACTAAATATACACGGGAGACTACGTATTATTGGTAACCCAGGCCGCAATTTCAAACAAATTTATTTTAAAACAATAACCCTTCTCTTTCAAATCATACCAAATAAATAAGCAGGAGGACCTAAACTAATTGATTTGTCGAGGCGTTGCATGTGATGAGGTGTCAAATTATTTAGCTGCGGTTTCTGGGTGTTCTTTTGATACTTAGTCTCGCCATAAATTCTACTACCGCCTATTAGATTTTCGGTATTCGGGGGACTTCTCTCGTATTCCGAAAATCTAATAGGCGGTAGTAAAATATGAAGCAAGCAAGACAAAAACCCATGTTATTATTTATGTTAAGTTTTTAATGGTAGAGACTAACTATTATCAGTTGTTTGGACCACATTAATTCTTCATCAGCTATCTTGTTTTCAAATCCGAGCTGTGTTATAAGGCCGCTCTTTATTTATTCAGCCAGAAATGCAATCACTGCATGCTTAAAACAAATAGAGGGCGCACTTGATCAGATTCTGAAATCTCGGGTTAGTGGGTTTCTCTCTGCGAGAAGTGGCGAGATTAGCAGGCCTACTAGAATCAAATAATGTCTTTGAGGTCATTTTCGCCATTTTATGAGAGAGTACCCGGCCGACTGTCGACTTTTATTCGCACAAAAGATCGGCATTTCACTTAGTTTGCCAGCCAGTTTTCATCTATTAGAGCAACTGGAAGTCGGCTTTGCGATCTGGTTTCACTTTTCTGTGTGGAAAAAGACGGGAAAGGGGTAAACCGGCCCTGTGTTTTTCAGGGTGTTGGTCGTTTCTTTCTTTCCAAGCTGAACGTCATTGCTTCATCGATTGTTGTATGCACGAGGCGCACTCATTATGGACTGACATCAAGTAGCCTTCACAGAGAGTCGCGAGTAAGGCGACAGAAGTGTAAAACTTCGTCCCCGTTCGGCTCGAAAAGGGCCCGAATACGCCACTTTGTGGGCGTCTGGGATTTTCCCCCTTTTCTTCAGGGTTGTCACCAACTCTTCGCTGAGAAGCCAAGTGCTTCTTGGGCGGAGTTTTGGGCCGAATTTTCAAGTCAAGATTGCGAACCGCAACGTGAACAGTGATAAAATGGCTATGAGCCGTGCACGTGTGTATGCAGATGTGAATACACACAGACCGAGAGACTACTGGGATTATGAATCTCATGTCGTCGAATGGGGGTAAGTTTTAGCCCCCAAAAAGGAACATAAAGGAAACAAGAACAACTTATTTTATTGAATTCCTTTGTATAAATTGGTTTAACAAGTTTCATAGTACCTAAAGTCCTACCTGGCTAAATATTACAATTATAATCAGTAAAATTGGAGATTGTTCTGGTTTCTGGTCGCATCAATTTTTAGCCTGTATTTCATTTCTGTCGCATATATAACGTTTCTACTGTACTACATGTACCTACTTTACATGCCTATTTCTCTACTACCATCCCTTTTTCAATAATTATGACGAAAAACACGATCTTACAATTTATGTTATTTGTTGATCAATTTTCTATAGTATATTTTGTTTAATTTTGAAATGTGTGAAAAAATGGTGGTTGGTTTAGACAACTACCTTACTTGTAATATTATTATTTAATTACAATTAATCATGTTTTTTTAAACTAACTTTTAGTTATAAATAAATTAAGAGGAAAACATTGGGTGGTCAAGAAAAATTGTGCAGATTTGTTTAAAGTCACCTGGAAATAGAATTTTTTTTCTTTCAAACATAAGAGTATATGCTTACGAACAATAAAACAATTTTTTTAGTAATTGTTTGTCACGATTTATATGTTTAAAAAATATATACAGTTGTTTGGGGGCTGACTCCGCCTACCCCTTTTGTGACGTCAATCGAGGCAGACTTTGCCTGCAATGCGTATAGTAAACACGCGTGCAAAGTACATAATATACGTCCAAGTCGTGAGTTGGTACATTTCAGAAAGTGTTTTTCTGCATTCAGCAGCAATACACCTGGTCGGCATTGCCGGAAAAAACACAATTTTTTTTTTTGAAACGTACAAACTCACGTTTTGGTCCGTACATGTACTTTGCAATATTGTGTTTACTCTACGCATTACAGGCAAAGTCTGCCTCGATTGACGTCACAAACAGCGCCCTCTCGGGTCGGGGTCTACTCTTAAATTTGTAAATAACATAAGAACTGATTTTTTAAAACCTTAGCTAACTGTTTATTCACATTCCACTCATCAAAACACATATATGAGTGACAAAAGCTTTATTTTGAAAAAATACCACTTCCAGGTGACTTTAATGTTTTGTTGACCAAATCACAATAAAAAACATTGAATTTGTATTTGTGTTCCTAAGAAAAACAAATCATAATTCTGAAGGGAGTTTACATTTATGTTGCGGTAGTCTATTTACTTTGATTTCAGCCTTATTTTGTATACCACTCTTTTTTTTGCATTTTCTGTTGAAAATAATTGAATGTCAAATCATTACTCTTTAAAAAACAGCCAACCCAACTTACATTGATATCAAAGTGTACCCATATCATTAAAACCAGCTACATTTTGTACGGAAAGTTAAAACGTTTTGGACAATTTGTGAACAGGGAAAACTTTTTGAAAACTAGGTTACAATAAGGCTGTGTAAGGTGTGGCGCTTTCAAAAGTTTCTAAATTATTTTTCTTGGAAAAGCAGATAATAAATTGCATTTTTTTTTGACAGGGTTAATCCTTTTTTCTTTTTCAATAATTGGAAAAACTGATCAAGTGTTCCTCCAATGTAATTGGTTTAAAAATGAATAATATGCAGTTACTTCAAAGTTAGAAGGCAAATTCCTTCTAACTTTGACAATGGATGAAGGTAGTTTTCTTCTTCCATGTCTGTTGTACCATTTTGCAGGTTTATTGACTTATCATTCCACTGGTAGGAATGTTAATTTAGTAAACAGATGAGGCTTGTGTGTGGATTACTTTGACATATTGACCAAACCTTTGATCATAGATATTGAAGTTGACATCTTTTTTTATACTTCATTTGTAAGCTTTCATGTATAACCCTCAAACAGCCAATACCTACAAAAGGGAGTAGAACATGTAATCATCACCATGGTTTACCCTGAACTTTTTTCAGCATAAACAATCTGTTCATTAAAAGCATATTTTGATATCAATGGTTAAATGTGACCTGAGTAACTATTAAAACAGTGTTGCAGGGCTGTATGCTTCGTTTTTGAAAGGGCAAGGGCACCAAGGCATTTTCTCTTTGGCAAAGGGCACCCTATGAGGAAATTGTAAATTTCTACTGGAGCATTTCAAGGGCACCAAGGCAATGGCAAGGGGCAACGGAGGCAATCGCCTCCGTTGCCTCCGTGAAGTATCAGGCCTGGTGTTGCATAATAAATTAGAGCTCTTTATTCCAGTGAATGTTGTTTTTTCTTATTGCTAATCAACATTCCAATATATTTGTTCAATATCAGGCAACAAGATGACTATCAGATAGTTCGCAAGCTCGGCCGTGGCAAATACAGTGAAGTATTTGAGGCAGTGAATGTCACCAACAACGAGAAGTGTGTGATCAAGATCCTGAAGGTGAGTTGTGGACATTTTTATTTCTTGTAAACCCAGCCACAATCCCTTACCCAGAGATACCAACATACACGATTTGGGCATAGCAAATACGATTTCGAGCCGTGACTACGACGCTACGATAATACTCAATAAAACACGCTAAACAAGCCGCCCAATATAATTTTATTAAATCGTACAATACATGCAAACAACGAATGAACTATTAAGTGGAAATAAAAATTAAGAAAAATATCCAAATAATTGTAACAGAAAAGAAAAAACACTTTTTATTTTAGAACGCAAGGTTGAATAATAGCGGCGAATACACTCGAACATGGTCGTTGGGTGCCCTCTGATCCCCGCTGGCTGGCAGGATGAGTGTTTTTACGCTAGTGCATTGCTGCAAGATCGTACCCATTGATCTCTATTACACGATGGGGAATAGTGCACACGTGCGTGGGGAATGAGGTTGTGTGTGAGCTAACGTGTCACAGTAACCTCATTCCTCACGTATCAACTATTATTGTGCCCACGCTGTCTGTACATGTACTTCATCGAAGCTTGGCACAAAAAGTACGAAATAATGGCGACAAAAAAGGAGACCTTCTGAACAAAAATACCTTCAACTGAGTGGCCTGTGAGATCTAAGCTAGACAGTTTCCATGTTTTCTTACTAGTATTTGTAGCACCGATGTCCAGACAATGCCCAAAATACGGCCACATATTTTTTGCCCAAAATCCGGACACGTTTTTTTTTTTTTTTCCTTCTCTCTCCCAATAGCTTGTTGTTGCATTTCTGATCATTAAAACAAAAACATTTAGGTAAGGCCACCCTGTTACATTTATTTTTTAAACAAAGTCAGAAGATGAGGGAATTCTTTTTTTTTTTTTTTTTCGTTTTTTTTTTCACTGGTCATTTTAAACATTTGTTGCTGTTCTGTTGGTGCATACAGAGGTAATTGTTATTTCACGACAATGCCTGAAAATGAGCTAATTAGCATTGTAGAGAGTAATAGAAAGATCGGTTTAGGGAGCCCAAGCTGCGCTCGCCCTTAACTTTTGGGAGATGCTACTCTTTTTTACAATTCAATGTTGGCATCTCTGCTTACCAGAAATGCTCAGAGATCTAACATTGCATAGAACAATAGTTCCTTTGTGTTCTTGATCCAATGGAGTTCACAGCCTTAAATTTACCATTCACAAAAGGCAAAAAGTAAATGTTGTCAAATGATTCTTCCTAAAATGGATAGCTGGATGGCAACTACATGAGACATTATTAACCCAAACTACCCCACTGCATATTTTGCTTGATTCTGTTGGACTGAGGACTGCACTAGTAGACTTATTATTAGGACTACTTATTATACTTTTACATGGGATCATGCATACCACCATAATCAGGGTCCAACAGTTTGGCTGTTGAGAATTAATCCTGTGGTGTTGGATTTTGTTAGGGTGAGGAAAGGATCCAAGTAACACAGTCAACAGAGATAGGGCTAAAGGACACATCTTAAAGACACTGGACACTATTGGCAATTGTCAAAGACTAGTCTTCACAGTTGGTGTATCTCAACATATGCATAAAATAACAAACCTGTGAAAATTTGAGCTCAATCGGTCATCAAAGTTGCGAGATATTAATGAAAGAAAAAAACACCCTTGTCACACGAAGCTGTGTGCTTTCGGATGCTTGATTTCGAGACCTCAAATTCTAAATCTGAGGTCTCGCAATCAAATTTGTGGAAAATTATTTCTTTCTTTAAAAATACGTCACTTCAGAGGGAGCTGTTTCTCACAATGTTTTATACCATCAATCTCTCCCCATTACTTGTCACCAAGTCAGGTTTTATGCTGATAATTATTTTTAGTAATTACCAATAGTGTCCACTGCCTTTAAAGTTTGAACTGTGAAGTTTACACGGGTACGCACTTTAGCAATTCCTGTTGTTTTTTTAAAGTTAAATCAAAACCTGTATGACAGGTACTTAAATCATTGGCCATTTTGGCACATAACCTACCTGAAATCAAACTCACCGTTCTTATACTCACATGTTTTTATTTCAGCCCGTCAAGAAGAAGAAGATCAAG
Source organism: Asterias rubens (assembly GCF_902459465.1). Lineage (NCBI taxonomy): Eukaryota > Metazoa > Echinodermata > Asteroidea > Forcipulatida > Asteriidae > Asterias > Asterias rubens. The sequence goes on from NC_047065.1 coordinate 544,846, forward strand.
AGAGAAATCAAGATCTTGGAGAACCTTCGTGGAGGACCCAACATCATCAACCTACAGGCAATCGTCAAAGACCCTGTGGTGAGTACAGTACTTGAAACCTCTGCTGGCTTATAGTTGTGTGCCTTTTCTATTTTTTCCATGTTTGGCATTGGTGTCCTATCTAGTGCCCAGTACTGCTGGTGCCCTCCAAAATGTGGCCTGCTCCACAAAGTGGTATTGCCACGGAAGATGTCTCATAATTACAGGCCTGGTATTTTGTATTAAAAAAATAATAAAAAAATTATTGCACTCACTACAGGCAGAACAATGTATTACTGAAATAAACTAATATTCAATTTACTCAAACGAGATATTCCTTTCGGTAAAAGTAAGTGACAAACATAAGGTACTGTCATGAAGTTGGAAAAATGGATTTACAAACCTGAAAATGCTTTGCATAATTTATGTGTAAGGAAACCCATTGCCAATCCATTTGAAAGGGGGACCCCAGTTGGTGAAAATGCTTTGCATAATTTATGTGTAAGGAAACCCATTGCCAATCCATTTTAAAGGGGGACCCCAGTTGGTGAAAATGCTTTGCATAATTTATGTGTAAGGAAACCCATTGCCAATCCATTTTAAAGGGGGACCCCAGTTGGTGAAAATGCTTTGTGCGCTTTGGCTTTACATGTACACCGATGCTCTATTTTTAATATAAACTTGCCAGCAGTCAAAACTTTCCAGCTACAATCCTGTCTTGATTGTCACATCATCTTAAATTGAAAATGTAAAACATAAATCATGCCGACATACTACACAAACAGCAATGTTCTATTTTTATGTGCTCAAAATAATGATGTCAATTCTCAACAAAGGGATCAGTCCTCGGGGGAAAGAGCAACAAAAAAGGCCCAGGGGAAAAGTTCAAATTTGATACGGTTGATAAGGTATCATGACATTTACTTTGAGCCGGGCTACTCGGGGTTTGGTTACACTGCTGTGCAGAAAGCCTGGATGTATTACAATACCAGTTTGATTGAGGCATTGGGAACAGTGAATCTTAAAGACATCATGTGGCAACCATCTCTGTCATGTTCCTTGTCTTCAATAGCAATGATAAACACTTGTTGTATTCACAGTCATGAAGGGATAATAGTCTGTGAATAAAGGGAATCAGACTATTTTCCCCTTCCGGTCTCCAATCGGTCACTGTGGTTTTAGAGTAGACACCTTTCGCTGACACCTCTTTTGGCTACTACTGTCTGCCAATAGTTCGCTAGTTTAGGAGTTAAAATGAATCTTAAGACATGGTGTATACAGTACATCTCACCAGATACACACACCATCTTAAATACATTGCATAGTACGTGGTGGGGTGGTTGGTGAATCTGATTGCTATAGTGCTGTAATACCAAGAATTAGCGAAAGAGATGGCATAAGCTGAAATAATCAGTGTCCTGTGTATTGAATAAGATCTTTATTCTTCAGAAGCTGAAGTCAGCTACATGTACAGGGACAAACGAAAGATTGACACCAAAATACAGAAGTCCTATTTAGTGATTTGTTTTTTCATCCTCAATCATTGGAATACTCAATCATATTTGTAAACTTTTAACTGAACACCAATTTTCCGTTTTTCTTTTGTCCGTTTTTAGTCACGTACACCAGCACTTATATTTGAGTATGTCAACAACACAGATTTCAAGGTAATATAAATTGTTTACCATTTAACTTTGTTAATTTTGTCGTTACCTGTGGTAATAAGTTTTAATTTTGATATTGGCTTTATTTAAGTATGTCCTTTTGTTCACCAAACAGTTCAAGGAAACTAAAGTTCCAGATTTGTTTGTTGGATACAAATGAGTGCAATGTTGAAGAACAATAAGGCAATACAGGAAAGCAAGATTTCACCAATAATTACAGCTACATGTAGTTCCTGCATGGGATAGGGGTCACAATGTCAGGAATCTTCAAGGAAAATACAACAAGAACATACCTTTTATTTTGATATTTACACAACTAACTGAACAATTTGCATTCTCTCTCCAGCAACTTTACCAAACTTTAACAGATTACGAGATCAGGTACTACCTATTTGAACTTCTGAAGGTAAGGGAAATGAAAAGTAAACCCAAAGTTAAATTGGTTGTTTATGGACTAGTTCAATGTCACCGCTGGCCCTTAACAGTGGTTCACTAACAACATTAGTTTACTACATATTTTCTTTCGCTCATAGTTTTCTTTCAACTTGCGAAAAGACTATCTGTTGGAAAATGAGTACACAACAAAATTTAATTGGACCTTGGAGCCCCTCATTAAATGCCTACATACCAGCTTCTTTATTGTTATGTTGCCTCCGAAATAGCAAACTGGATAGCTACATGAAACCTCAACAAGAGGTCCTTGCTTTAGCTGTCATGTTACGGGACGTGTAGTGGGATCTTGAGTTGGTTTTACCACCAGGACTAATATAATTACTTTCTATATACTACCCACAGGCACTAGATTACAGTCACAGTATGGGCATAATACACCGAGATGTCAAACCACACAACGTAATGATCGATCATGAAAATAGGAAGGTATGTAACAATTGGGGCACACCCATGTGGGGGCCTTATGCTTCACAGCCACAATGGCCTTAGTGCTCCTGGTCATTGCCTTGGTGCCCCTTGAAACTTCCCATTAAAAATTTACAATTTCCTCAAAAGTGCCCTTTACAATAAGAGAAAAAGTCTTTGTGCCCTTTCCCTTTCAAGAATGAAGGATCCGACCTGCAATGTTTTATAAGTTGCCAGCCCACTTTCGTTTGTCAGTAAAATAATATTTTTCTAACAAGAGGGAAGTGAAGTCATACCCATGTCTCTGTTAACTGTTAAAAAATAAATGGTCCATATTTTGGCATGGCTATTATTTGACCTTAAACTTTATACATGAGGGCAGCCATCTTGATTTTGTTCTCCTGTAGCTCCCAAAAAGAGGCTTGGATGCAAAATAGTCTGGGCCCTTTTTGGTGAAAATTTAACCGGTATTTAGTTATGCCATTACAAACAGGGAACTTGACATGATAAGAGTGCGATGAATGTCGGATACAGAAAAACATTTACCCATTTTTACACTTCCTGAATTTGCAACTATATCATGGATAATCAGTATTTGCATTATACATTCCCTTCCTAGAATAATTACTATTGTTGAGGAAGTTCCTTGTGGAATATTTTGACTCTATATTCGATGTCCACAGTTCCAATTTATGAAAGCATCCCATCATATTCGCTTGATTTTCATTTTGAAATTTCGTCAAAAATAGTGTTCTTGAATGCGTGGTTTTTGTTGCCAACAAAGTTTCTGTGTTTTTATCATTTGTTTTGTCACTGAAAAATGTTGTATAAGCTAAGAATGCCTGCTAACACACAGTCTGCACAAGCACAAATTGCCTGCCAAGCTGTGAAATAAGCGCTCCATTCCCTGCTAAGCGCTAATTCTTGCTTATGGTAGGCAGAGACATGAAATTTGCACCTGTTTTTCTCCAAACCACACACTCTTGAAAGAGATTCAATACACGGTATCACTGCAAGTTTGTATCTTAGTGTACCTCAACTATGCTACCCTTACAGTCATGTTAATTATAATTACAGGGTTACAAACTAACGTAATTTTGCTTAGATTTTTTACTGGTGTACTTTTCTTAATCTTACGTAATTTCTACTGTTATGCACCCTCAAAACCGGCTGGTCTTGGAGAGAGTGCAATATAAACTCAATCAATTATTTTTAAATTGTTTCAATACCATGTGAAGATTTCTAATACTTTAGTGTTTTTAAATCACCACAGCTTCGTCTGATCGACTGGGGGTTAGCCGAGTTCTATCATCCAGGACAGGAGTACAATGTAAGAGTGGCGTCCAGGTACTTCAAGGGGCCAGAGTTATTAGTTGATTACCAGGTGAGTCGGTCATTTATCTTGATCAAGGAGCATGTCTTACACATTTCATAGTGTAATGTGTAACATTTTTGAAGAGGAAGTGGTTAGGAAGAGACTCAATTGGTTAATTCTCCTTGTTATAAAATTTTGCTTTCATTATGAATTTAACTGATATGACCTTTGACCCCTACAGCTGTATGACTACTCATTAGACATGTGGAGTCTTGGGTGTATGTTGGCCAGCATGATATTCCGCAAGGAACCCTTCTTCCATGGCCATGACAACTACGATCAACTGGTGCGCATCGCCAAGGTGCTGGGCACCGATGAACTCTACGAGTACCTGGACAAGTATCAAATCGAACTTGATCCAAGGTTCAACGATATTCTTGGAAGGTACGTTTGAATGTTCTGATTTGGTTTACACCCACAGGCTTTAAATTACACTGAGGTCATGGTCTCTGTTGCCCCTAGTATTGGCCTTGGTGCCCCTAAAAATATTTCCCTTAGTACAATGGTTTTTAGAGGGGCGGTTTTTAGAGCGAACGAAACCCTAGTGTGTTGAACTATTATTTACAGGCATTCAAGGAAGAGATGGGAGCGATTTGTACACAGTGAAAACCAGCACCTTGTGAGTCAAGAAGCACTGGACTTCTTAGATAAGCTGCTACGGTACGACCACCAAGAGAGGCTTACTGCAAGGGAAGCTATGGATCACCCTTACTTCTGTAAGTACACCTTCCTCAGCACTCAAGTCTGGTTAGCATGGATGAGTTCGCTAAGCAAGTAAGCAGAGACTTTCTGCACACATTTGCAGAATTTCTGTTTCATGACCGCTACCTACCCTTAGAAACGCAAACAACATGCTTACTTGATACCAGATGAGTGGTTTAACAATTCAAATCGGTTGTGGTAGCCACACAAATCTTCTCGATCAATTGTGCAAAAACACTTTTGCCAAAACGCACGTGTTTCTGCACAGACATTTGTTTATATCGGTTAAACAAAGGAGCAGATTAACATCATTCATGGAGACGAGTTAAGTAAATCAGGATGATAACCCACTTTCAGAAAAAGAAAAACTAAAGTTCAAGCCCTGTTCAAAACTAAAACTGTTCCTGGATAAAAATCTGTCTGAAAAATCTCTCAAGTCCAAATTTAAATGTTGTATCCTTTTCTTCTTGGTACAGATCCTGTGGTGAAGGAGCAGAATAGATCCTTACCAGCTATGATGAACGTACCAGTGTCCACGTCGGTCATTTCAACAACTGCTCCAACAAGTACATATGGTAAGTTTCAATTTGTCAAATTTTAAGTTTTGCCTTTTTTTAGTAGGGACTACCCCAAACCCCCTTGCACTTATTGGATCGTTCATACTGACAGCCAATAATGACGTCATACCAACAGGCGACCATCTGAGGACAACATGCCTCCTCCCTCAAGGATCCCCCAAACAAGTCTGTAGAGAACACTATTATTATTGTTGCGATCCTGCAACAAGAACTAGAGCGAGAGTACTGTATATTATTCTTAGTGTATAACCACAGCCATGGTCAGAGCAATTCCCATAGTAGCCTATATGCTACAACTCACTACTGTTGTATTACTACCCTGGTATGGGCCAGCACCCTCTATTGTCCTTTGAATAAACTATATGTCTTGTTATTACTTGTACACAAGCCTCGTCTCTGCCCTCCTTTATTTTGTGTCTATCTCGCACTTGCATGGAAGAAGGGATGGTGACATTATTATGATTATTTATTTCTGCTTTTTTTCTTGTCTTTCTCCAGCTACCAACACATCTTCAAGAACGATGGCAGCAATTCCGGCTGGCTCCCCAGTTATATCAGCACCGTCAGCACAGCCAATGCAGCCCATCCAAAACCCTAGTCCTGCAGCTGCCGTCGTACCATAAGTCAGTCACCACCTGTTACATCAAGAACATCACCTCTACGGTACTATTAATCACCATAGTTATTGTGGGCACTTTGTTTTCAAGAAATACAAATATTCAAAAAAATACTCCCCAAAAAATAAGCGCTTGTTGATTTCGGTCGAGAGTTGGAATAGATGTGTTTAGTGTTTGGCGAGTTTTATACCCTCATGGAGGAGACCTGTGCAAAGCAGACAAGAGTTGCGATGTTTTTTTTTGTTTTTCTTTTCCTTTTTTGAACCCATGTTTTCCAGCTGAGGTTTTTGTGAAGTAATATTGCTATTTGCTTGAATATTGGAGTTTCGCAGGTAACTGACTTTCAGATCTGGTCACAGCTTATGAATTAGAGTTCCCTTTCCACCAAGTTTACTTGTAATGCCATTATTCTAGAGATTGTTCTACAGCCCTCGTTTTGTCTACGTCAAGGACAGTAGCGGGACTTGTTTTCAATTTGGTCCCAGTTTTGTTGCCCAATTTGCACCACAGTGATAATCTGTCATGTTTTACCACGATCCCCAGTTTTCCTTAATGGATCGACACGTTTTTGTAGTTAACTGTTTTTCACTGTTCCCACAGATGGTATGCGTCCACATTTGTCACCAAAACAAAGTTAGAGACTGTGTTTAAAACTTACAACTTGTTTTACTTTTTTTGGGTGTTCTCATCCAATTTTGGTAAAAATTGTAAAAAGTAAAGTGTTTCTTTTGCTCTTTTACTTTGTATTTTGCTTTGTTGATAACCTAAGTACAAAACGGCAAAACACAATTCCATTTCTAAATTAATTTTGGTTTATTCTGACTATGCAGAGATCCCCCCCCCAAGAATTTTTCTTTTTGAGAAGATATTCTCTGTCATGCATTTACATGCCCAGAGTACTTGAGGGTCTGTGTTTAACACGCTGTATTCACACGAAGTAAGAGCAAAGATTTGGAAAAGGGGACAATCTGTTTTCATTTTTAGCCCTCGGTTTTGAAGCCTAAATTTGTGCAGAATAAAACCAATTAGGGTTTCATGTAGAGATATTGGGCATGCAAGTTTCTGGCTGTTTGTTTTTCTTGTATTTTTGTCCTTTCTTTTTAGTGCCATAGAAACTGAAAAACACTTTACAAATATTGGTGTGGTTTGCGGTTTTTTGTTCTTTTGTAAAAAAAAACAAAAACAAGTTGAACATCTGACATATTTATGTCATTAGTAAAGACGTCATGAAGAAGATCATGATGGACCTGGGGTGCTTAACTGCTGCTTCTTTTGACATGTGCTCTTCCTCACATGTATAAATCACCAACATTATGTCTGAACCTCGTATAAATGTTGTCAGGGGTCACCCAAAGTTGTTCAAAGTGTTTCAAATCAGTCTTTTTCCAGAACCATACCTTGTCACAAAATATGTCTCCAATAAATGGATCCTGTCGAACTTGTACTGTGTTTATCAGAGATCACCGATTAGAGTTGGGGCAATTCCTTCAACTGTCCGTCCCTTTGCTGTGGTTAGAAACCTCACTCACCGTAAATGATTCAGAGGTTGTTTGTTAAAACTCCATGGCTAAATTGCCTCGTTTTTTTTCTTGGTTTTTTAAATCTCACACCCTGTTTGCAAATATAAGTTCTCTAAAATTTTTCTTCTTTTTATAATTTGATTTTGAATTTATCTGCCAAGAGGAAGTTCTTTGTACAGAAATATCACAACTGATGTAAAATAAGTTTTGTTATCTACACCTTTAATATGCTGTTTAAAGTAAATTAACCAAAATAACCAATTAACTGAGATGAATGATCATGGAGGAAAGTACATGAGTCGGCAAAGTTTTGCCATGTGCTACTACAACTACTTTGTTGAAAACGGACACATTTATAATTTTAGTCTTGTAAATGTGCTGTATTGGTTTTTGTATTCGTTTCTTGTTTATCGTATTTTAAACAATGCTAACATGCAGGGAACTAATCACAATACGTTTTGTTATTATACCAGGACGTGTTAAAATTGCAATATTAGTGATATTGTAACAGGTTGACTTTATAGGGTGTATACAATATTATCTATAACAAACAAAAGAGAGTTAAACAGTGTCCATGTCGAGGCTTGGGAGATGGAGCCCAGGCCAACTTTTATTGAGCTGCTAAACTCACTTAACACAGAAAACCCCCTGCTAAGCAAAAACCGGTTACCAGCTTAAATCTCAAATGATTATAAATCATCTGGTACACTGCTAAAGTTTGCTTAGCAAGTTGAGCTAAGCAAGGTTAAATTTGCCGCAAAATTCCATGCTAACAACCAATAGAGTCGATGCTTTTACAGGACACTTTAAGTGCAGAATTCTGTGGTAAGCAGAGCCATGAAATTTGGCTCTTGCCAGCAGCTCCATAAAATTACCGAGGAATTACAGAATTGACTGAAGGCTCATACTGTGTGATGACCCCACACCAACATCAAGTACTTCTCAGAAATAATGAAATGGTGTTAAACATGAAGACATGAATAAAACTTCAATCTTGACATCAATAAGCAACCCTGCTTGAAATGATCTTCGCCACATATTTGATGAGGAAATAAATCCAGTTTTGAGTTCTTACTGGGAAGTGCAAGGTTTTTTGGATGGAGCATCCATCAAATATTGAAAAAATAATTATGCGATAACTTACAGAACAGATACAATGTAAGCTGAATTATATTGGATTATCGTGTGGTTGAACAGAGAAAATTTACAAAGGACTTGAGTCTGCGACGTCTGTGTTAATGTGCCTGGAGTGTGCTCTCCCAAGTGAGCTATCTAGCCCAATGTTGGTGGTTTCCCTATTAAAAGTTAATACATGTATCTTTGTTTGGGGTGCCAGTCAGAAGCAAGTTTAGGGCGTAATTGTTCAGGTTGAAGTCACTCTCTGTTAATTTTTCTTTGTTCAACCCCAAATTAATTCAAAATTTACCTAGTCAGTTTTCCCTGTGGTTTATCACATAAAGTACTTTGGTTTCCTTCCACGTCTGGATGGTTCAACTCAATTTATTTTGCAAGAAAAGAAAGAGAAAATTAATGATCTGATTTAAGAAAGCTGAAAATATTTTGTTTTGCGTTACCACTTGATAAGGTTGAAGTGGAGTTGTACAGGGTTTTTACCAAAGATGTACACCTTTTCTCATTTTATTTTTAGTCTCTACCATTCTGTTCATACTTTGAAACAAAGCCTTTGACATGTTTTCAGTTTGGTGTTGTCTTTGTTTTGGGATTTTTTTATGTTGTTTTTATTATCATTTGATTCTGCCCTAAATGATTTGATTCTGGTATGAGATAGGGCTGATGTGATTTTGTTTTCATGTAAAAAGAGATTTAAAAAATGACAACGTACACAGACTGGCATTTTTACTGTAGATCAGAAATCAAAAATGCAAATCGCAAAAAATGACGACAGAACAACCCTTTGTATTTCAAAGTAACAGTTTACATGTCAACTCCTTTATATTCTACTAGATAGTGTAGAGATTTAGCGTTGTATCAGTACCAGAGATTTGGGGTGTAATTAGGTGAAGTCAGTATACAGTTTTAGAAGTGGAAGTGTGTTCCCTTTTACAACAGATGATTTTGTCCGTTAGTAATGTGCTTTAAGGGGTGATGACAGCTACTTCCAAAACAACTGTTAACAATGAGTGACTTCACACCACTCAGTACTGTGGTTGAACGAGTCAGGAGTTGTCTGCTCAAGGTTTTATGGTCATACAAAGGGAGAGTCTAAAAAAGCAGGTGTAGAACTCTGGCTGGTAACTAAATTGCCACTTTTTATTGGTTGGTGGATCAGTTTGTATACCCGGCCAGTTCACACAAATTGCTGACAGGCGGGTTACAGAAGAGTAGAGTTCTGGCTTGCTATTAATCATATTAGTTCCTAATCAACTAGATCACAAGCCAACAGATCATAGTGGCCTTTGGATAAAAACTTCTAACCTGAATGTTTAGAACCTCCCTTATGGGACACAAAGACCCAGCAAAACAATTAACCGACAAAATACTGTAATTATGACAATTTAAAAAACCACCAATAGTACCACAGGAGGTCAACCTTAATTAGTGTGATAATTTATATAAGATTAATACAAATGTGTGTATTGATATTACAACTATAAACAAAAAGCATTGATGAACAGTAAATAACCGGTTGTGTTCAACGAGGGCTTTATTTAATGTTTGGGGCCTATTTTGCTAATTCCGAGAGGAAGAAAAAAAAAAATAAAGTGCATCTTGAATGATGTTGAGCTTTACATTTTGTGTGATTGTTTTTCGTTTCATTCTTTGCTTCTTTCTTGGCAAAGCAACACATAGCGATCCTTTTAATAACTTCAATGGGGAATGCGAATTCCAACTGCCCCTTGTCACCCTTCATGACCCACCCAAACAACTTGAAGTAAATAAGACAATTATTTTGGGAAAGATTTCCCTATCCTGCCACCACTTGTCCACTAATTTCCCCCCCCCCCCCCCAAAAAAAAAAAAAAAAAAGAATGTCTCATTCGAGTAAAGCTGGCATGATCTGGAAATGTTTCAATTTTTTGTTCAATTGAAACTTCGCCCTATCAACACACACACCCACTACGGGGACCACTACATGTACCAACGATGTACCTAACCTTTCCCAAAGCTAAGACTAAGAGTAAGAGACAAATTAAAGAAGCTTTTCACTCCTTTTTACACCGACCTGCTCTTCACCTTCATGCTGGTCGGACTACTGAGTCTATTTTGATTGAACCATGGCTGTTTGAACATTTCCTTCTAAATTAATAAACACTTAGTCTGTTTTTTTTCCTTGTAAACTGATATATGCAGATAAATATTACCTCACACCGGGAGTTCAGAGCCTAGCCGTTCGTTGGGAGGTAGTTTCCCACGTAGCGCCCTCTGGCGGTATGTTTGGTACAAAGTCTTTGTTGCCAACAGCAACAAACGATGGGGAATGATGTAATCCTAAAATAAACCATCTTGGAAAATTGAAAAATGAAGTTCATTAAACAAGTTTATTTAGTTTTCTTGGTAATTTTGTTTCCTAGCTGGTAGAGGTTGATATACAATTATTGCGATTTCTTTTACTCAAGTTGGCTTATTCACTATGCATGTCAACCGATGACAACCACAAGCTGTGCTTGTCAGTTCGGGGATGCTCACAATTCTGTATGCATATAATGCATGGAGGAATCCTCCATGCATAATATAAGCAATGAGTCACTACGATTGACTTGCATCCCAATCTTTATTATCTCAACAACATAATAATAATTATTAATAAATTAATTTGCAACGTGACTTCTTCTAACTAAAGATAAATACTAGTTAATTAAAACCTAGAACTGTATTAATTTGATGGAGCAGGGGCATATCATTAATTTAGATGCTTCAACATATTTTTTCGTTCATTCATTATTTTTAGCTCTCGTGTGTAGTGGCGGCATGACCTCCCTTTGTTCATTTGCACACACCGACACTCCTGTCGTCATCTCCCAGGTAACCCCGTCCATGACACCCACAGAGCAATCCTCAAACATACTACTACGCATGCCCACGATCTAGGCACTCGACCGTAACTGCGGCGCTGCACAGACTTGAAAGGAACATGTGCGCGCTACGCAAAATAGTTCCCGAATAGGGCGAAAAGTGGCGCGGCCTTTGAATTGTGATAAATTTTTGCCTATTTTGTGTTTTGTTTTGTTTTGTTCTCACATGATTACCATCTCAGAGAATAGTGAATTGTTCGAGAAACCAAAAAGTGTGAAGCCATTAAAAACTGTTAATCACACTTTTTATGATTTTCTATCATTTCAAAAGTGATGCCAATTTGATAAAAAGCAACTCATTTATGAATTCTTCATTGATGATGTTTGTCAAAGTCACTCGTTATTCTATTGACCATTTAACTCCTGCATTTTTGTCATAAACAGATCTTGCAGTTCATGATTAGTTTGTCTCTGAAACCTCAAAGTTCCCAACAGAAAAACTGTGAGTAGTTTGACTAAGTATAATATTTCCTCACTGAATAATATAGTTAAAACAACAAAGACGTGAACATTTCTTTGCAGTATTTTTCTGATACAAATGTTTTCATATCTATTTAGGAAAACGTACGAATTGCGATAAGTGGATGTGCATTTCAAGTCATTCATTTAATTGAGAATCAATTTGTGTTAAAGTATTAATGACGATGATAGACCGAAATACTTATGGTAATTGTTTGCCTCATTATTTGATCCATCCCACAGCAGCGTAAAGCCCCTTCTTTCGTCCATCACTGCTTTTGTTTTTGTTTCATTCTGAGAATATCGAGCGCCTTTTCGAAAACAAAGCTGCAGCTTTTCTTGTGGTTTAGTATCTGTCTGTTTGGTTAAGTCCATTTCAAGCCGGAGGCAACTATATCGTGATTTCGAAAAGGCTGTCTTTGTTTACGCCACAACGGCTGCCTGTGTGTCACTGGTACCCGCCCGGTTGTCCAACCCCACGTAAAACTATGCACTGTTTTGGTTACCAACTGTCCTCAAGCGAGCGGAGTAATTTATTGATGCCGCTGTGTGCTTCGGTCACCAGGAAACCAACTCAAGAAACAACGTACACATTGCAAAGCTCACTTAACAACGAGAGATCCAAGCGAGCACAGCCCACGTTTGGGGTTCCCACTAAATATTCACGCCTGCAATAGTAAATCAACCATATCAACATGTTTAAAAACACATTTCAGAGCGGTTTTTTATCGATATTATACAGCATTGGCAGCAAGCCCCTGCAGTTATGGACGAAGAAGGTATGTGGCGGACAATTAGTCCTAATTTTGTATGTTTTTATGTGGTCATGATGCAAATAATTGTGATGTTAAATTTTCATGCACTTTCGTATGCGAGGTAGCCATTTTGTGTTATCATGTAATGATCTTTTGATATGGCCGACCATAGCAACTGATTGTTGAGCTGTTAATATATTACTGTTAAGGTTATAACCTCAGTTTTTATTTCGTTAACATCATTGTTACATAAATCATTTGTAAATTGTGAGAATCAATGGATATTATTGTCAACAGTTCCATTAAAATTGAAATCCCTAGCAACACATGCCAACATAACAAAAAAATCACTGATAATCAATTTGTTATGCAATTAATTAATCATTTGTTGTACTTTTCCCCATCATTAAACTGTAAAGTTGGGTAGTCTTTACCAACAGTTTTTTATTGTTTCTGTTTGGGTATTTTTAAGGCAAATTTAAATATAATTTATAAATATGAACCATGACAACTAATCTATGCTAAATTGATTGGAAGGTCGGGCTACGGGTGACATTGTTTTATGTCATTGCCAGATAGACAGACTAGTGATATTGTGTTTGTACCATGGAGCTACCTCCATGTATGTTCTATGGACATTATTATCAATATTTATCAGTCTGTTATTCCAAATGCCCGCTGACCAAACATAGTGTAGTTGTTAAGTTTTTGATGGAATCGTCAGCACTCGGCATAATTCAATGCCATGGACATGGTGTGTTAACACATTGCTTGGAACATTTTAAACATTGTCAGCTGAGCTGTATAGCAATCATGTTTGACTTTGATATCATTGTTGATTATTTGTTGTTCTTCTTTTGTTTCAGGTCCAAAACGGTCACATTAAACGCATCACAGATAACGACATTCAGTCACTAGTTATTGAAATTGTAGGAACAAATGTCAGCACGACGTTTATCACATGTCCAGAAGAACCCAAAAAGGTTCTGGGCATTAAGCTCCCCTTCTTGGTCATGATCATCAAAAATCTCAAGAAATACTTCACATTTGAGGTCCAAGTTCTGGACGACAAAAATGTAAAGAGGCGGTTCCGAGCCAGCAACTACCAAAGTACGACGAGGGTAAAACCTTTTATTTGCACAATGCCGATGAGGCTAGATGATGGATGGAATCAAATTCAGGTAAATACAGCAAGTTGTTGTCAAACATTAAGATCGCTTCTAAATAAAACACAACTAGGCCACTACTTTAAGGAATGTTACAGAATTGGTAAGAAACTAAAAATCATGAAGATCACAGATTTGCATAAAACTTACACGGTCTAATGATGATGATAGAAGAAAGCATCCCATGAAATATTTCTGTCTGAAATTTCATATTTGATGAGAAATAAATAATCTAATTTTTTCGTTTTGAGTTTATCGCACAGGGAGTGTTTTATTCATTTTTGTTTTGGCATCGATGGAATGCAAAATCTGTTAATGGTTTTTCACTGTCCTCTCGTGACCCAGATGGCCGATCGATCTCAAACTTCTATAGGTTTGTCAGTTTATGTATATGGTGGATCACATAAAGTGCTTACACTGCCAGCAACTTGTTTGCTAGCAAAGCCACTACTGTAATGTTCCTTAGAATTTTTGTGAAGGTGTTCTTGGTGCCATTGGTCTCTTAGTTAGAGATTCTTACATCATGAAAAGACATGCAACTTCATTTTTCTTTTATAAAACAACTTCAAAACTGGAAAACTAAGCAGTTCCCCTGTTTTCATTTTTTTCTTTTTCTAAATAGCGTGGATGTCATCCACACAAGAACATGTTCTTCGACTTTACTTTGCTTTCTGATTGTTTTTCCTCAGAAAAATAAGGAACAAGTTTCTATCCTCCAAAAAACCTTTGATATTCTATCCCATATGGAAATAATGGTCAGCCCTTGTTTGCAATATTATCTTACTTTTTGTCAATTCATTATGCAAATTAAGACGCACTGTTTATCTTGTAATGAGTACCAACCCTGAGCAACGATGATAATGCACAATTGGCATATTTGTCTACATTTATTTTGTTTTATTCCTCAAGCATTTGTCATTCTTCCAGTTGTTTCTTTTATTATTATTTTGATCAATCAATCAGAGGGAATTAATATGATGTCACAATAACACAGACTTGGAATTATAATCTTTGTTATTCTCTTGCCCTTGCAGTTTAACTTGTCAGACTTCACAAGACGCGCTTATGGTACAAACTACATTGAGACACTAAGAGTACAGGTAAGCAAATATTTCCAGTTAATTGTAATTAAATCCAAGCTCCCTTCAGTAATTGGCAAGGATCCTACTTAACCTAAAACACCCAAATGGTTTATACCTGACTATGGTTGTCTGCCTAGTGGCAAAGCGTAGACAGTTAGTGCAGTCCTAAATCCAACATAATCGAGCAAGCGAACTGTTGAATTTGGATAGTTTTTAAATGCTTAAGGTTGCAAAACTTGCACTAGCAAAATGGTCAGCAGAATCAAGTAAACAAATGCTGGATTTTGATTGGTTAAGGATGGCAGATGTCGTTGTCAAAACATCTTTCCAAGGTGAATTACACCTTTTTTCGAAATTTATTAGTTGTATTGGAACAAAGATGCCCATTATAAACAGATTCATGTGTGTTGAACAAGGCTAGTTGAATGTAGTCTGGGCTAACGATAAGTGCTAGTCCTACATCTGGTTTACCTTTTAACATGAGTATAACTTATTTTGTTTTTATTGCACTTTCCCCCCAGATCCACGCCAACTGTAGGATCCGCCGTGTTTACTTCTCGGACAGATTGTACTCAGAAGATGAACTGCCAGCAGAATTTAAGCTGTACTTGCCTGTAAACAACAAGGGTAAATAGCTGCAAATGAACTAACCATTGTCTCAATCTACCCTCCATATTGTCTGACGAGCCTCAGTCTCCAGTTTGAACACCGGTGCTCTTCAGATGATCCTACTTTGTCAACTGGAATTTGAAAAACTCAAGGCAATTTTTTTAAACTAATGTTATCCGAATTACATGAGAAACTTCACTCGACAGCTGGAAACAGAGCTTTAAAATGACGTCTTGTGGTTGATGACTGTCGGGATATAGGCTTCTCTGATTAGTGCCTAAACTACACAGCGGCCACAACCTCTGTTGCCCTGGTGTTAAGCCTTGGTGCCCCATCAAAAGTGTCCAAGAAACTGCAAGGGTCATCTTTGCAAGTGTTGAAACCTCACTGCTCTGTTCATTGGTTGTTTACGGGCTTCTTAGACCAACAGGACATAATTTCATGGCTCTGCTTACTGCAGAATTCTGCGCTTGCACTCACCAATCATTTTATGCTGAGCAAGCGCTGAAGAAGTCGTGCAAGCTGTGCAAGCAAGAGGACTGCCTAACGGGAAGTAGGCACAAGTAGGTGTGATGTTAGTGCTGATTCTTTGCTGATAGTCAAGAAGAGCCATGAAATTTGCCTTAATGTTTGTTTTTACTCATCTGAAACTTAAAAAGAACAAAACCAGGTATTGTGTTTACTAACTACGAAGTCCAAAAAAATCTAAAAAATAGTTTTGTAGTACAGCTCACATAAACATGGATGTGTGTAGGACTATCCTTTTGGGGATTTAAGTGGACAATTTTTTAAGCGATTGTTTCTCCCTCCCTTTTTATAATTACAGCCATGCCACTTTTTATTACTCTGCTGTAAAACCAATCAAAATTTATGTAGCTATTGTAATTTTTGTATTTAATTTTATTTAATATTCCGAGAAATTGTTGTTCATGTTCATTTCCTGATTGCATTTCAATTTTTCCTAGACATGGATGTGTGTAAAATTGGAGACAATCAGCTTCAGTAAAGTTGTTCATTCAGATACTGTTCAATTTGCATAAAATTTCATACCATGTTTTGTTTCGTTCCAAGTTGATCAACGGGAAACTGTTTAGTGTTTTGAAATGAGTTGATGTTTTGTAAAAGCAGTCGCTGTTCATGCACTGGGCTATTATTATGACTGTAAATATTAATTACAAACTGTATTTTATTCAGCAAGTGACTGTAATAAAGACTAGATTACCTTATACAAAAAAGAGATTTGTCAATATTTTGCTTTATACTACATGATATTTTGATAAGTTGGGAATTTAGTTTAAAGGTAAACAACGCAAAAAAGTAGAACACAAGTTACCCTAGAAATGGCGTGAGCAAGTTTGAAAGTTTGAGATTACAGAATGTTTACTGACTCGGAAATATCTATTTTGGGGCAATATTATTTATAATAAAACAAAACACATGTACATTTATGTAGATATCATGAACACTGGTTCAATCAATATCTCATCCATGTTGCTTTTATAGAATAGAAAAATATATCTGCATATATCGGGCAAAACTGTATTAGGTTTGTGTACGGTAAAATATAAAAAAAGAAATTTACAAAGAAAACAATACTTGACAATATTAATAACGTTTTGCAGTAGAGGGCGCTATTTCATAAATCCTTCAAAAAACATTATTGTCAGTAGAGGGCGCTATTGAACATAAAATATACATTTTTAGTAGAGGGCGCTATAATGTTTTACTATTGTCCGTAGAGGGCGCTATGTTATTTGCCTTCCAGAAAATAAAAAATTATTATTATCAATAGAGGGCACTATATCATTTGCCAGAAAATGGACATGGCGGTGTTTACAATTCGTGTTGTGGTTCGAATCGAGTTGATGGAGAAGACAACTCGGTTGATGATGAGAACCTACCATTGTAGCTACTTAAGGGTGGATGACCAATATGGCTTTGGATGATGCAGGTGATTACTCTTAGTTCTGTGACTGTTTTCTATGTCAAAGTTTTGCCTTTTGTTGAGACCATGCATATATTGAGCTCCATGTTGCCGAGTCAAAAGACGTGTGAACATGCAGTGTGTGCTGGCTGCCCCCAACAAAGCCCTGGTAGGACGTCAGTCAGTGCCATTGCACTGACGTCCTGGGTATAAAGGTTCTTTACAATGCGAAGACAAGTTTGACTACAATTTTCTTTATTTTTTACCTGATTTGAGAAGCTGAAATTCTGTTCAAACATTCATAGTGTCCCTCACTATATTCTCAACGAGAGTTCACAGCTAACAAATATCCATTGAAGAGATTATATCCGAAAATATGTCGAAGTTCTGCACTAGCGATGTTGATCATCGTGTACCACTTGATAGTGTGAGCCCAAGTGGGCATGGCTTTGAGTACAGTGCGTTATCTTGCCGCTATTCGCCGTCAAAACAGGGTAGGTGCCGTTAACTCGCTTTCAACTCCTCCAATACATTTTAAAATCCAGGAGGCACAAAATATTCCAGCTCAAATAGAATTTTTATAATTTTCAGTTTGAATTTTGGTTACAAATATGAAGGGTTTTTTCTTGTGAAAAAAAAAAATAAATTCTAAGCGTGCAGAAAAAATCGTCTGCCGCGCGCCACTTGCTTTTTCACAGTGCTTCTTGTACATGTGCGGACAACAGAGGGCGCTTTCCTGCGCGCGTATATTTTTTTTCTTGGGACGGTTAGCATGCGCTAATTTATGGTAAAAAGTGGCCTCATTTGTCCTAGGAAAGAAAAAATGCTTCCGGCTCATGAAGTCTTAGCACAAGACGTCAATGCTCGGTATCGCATAGTTTTGTGTAAATTGCTCACCAACTATTATCCATCTGCTTAGTGTGTGGTTAACGCAGGTTGACAGCGATTTGGCTGCAAATAGTAGGCCGCTAGTGATCAGTGCAAGAAAGTGTTTACACGGAAGTTAGTGCACGACGTGGGATCGGAATACGCTAATTTCAATTTTCTTTTCGCAAAATATTAACACCAAAGGAGGAAATTCATTGAGTTCCAACTACAAAGAACATGTGAGTAAAAGTTCAGACTCCCGAGTTAGGTAGAAATATTTTTAACAGATTTTTGAAAATTTTTCGCAATGGTACGGGACCTTTATACCCTGGACTCCGTCGCGTTGCCTGCAACGGAGGAGTCCAACCTGGGCTACCCCTAACCAAGAAGAAGACAATGTAAGAATGGTTAAGTAGGATTTAAAACTTTGCATGGTGGAAAGGTTTGCGGTTACACCATGTAATGACTTCATGTATCTCTTAATGAGTTGAGGATGGAACTGATTACTGAAAAGAACCATTGGTTTCAACTCGACGCTTTTCTCCAGAAGACGATCAGCATACCATGCCATGATACTGTGGATTGAAACGTCGATTTGAAACGGCTGTTAACAGTTGTTGGTACATCATAAATGCATGTAGTTTTACCGCACCGATTATGAAGTCTTATCGAGAGAAAGCACGAACAACATTCTTTCAAATTTCCCTAGCTTTAGGGAACTTCTATGAATGTTGGCGAGAATTAATTAACACTGGTTGTGCCTTGTTTCTGGCTAAATATGGCTCACTTTTAACATCGGTCTTGTCATAGTCCCGATTGTGTCATAAACAGCTAACCATGATTTATACATCATAGAGAGTGGAGGTGTCTGTTTAGATGATCTTCCCATCAAGGGAACTCTGCAAACTCCCTTGTGGGGATATAAACGCCAAGCTGACAACAGCCAACCTCTCTCCTACAAACATTGGTTTAACGTCTTTGATTATGAATTACACAAATCAAGAAGATGTGATTCAGTAACTAGACGACAATATTTATTCTAGTCATTCTGAAATCAGCGGTTAGCTTGGTGAGATTTGAACCCACAACCTTGTGATCGTGGCCGAGCAGTTAAAAAGCACAGTCACCGAACTCAAGCTCTGACCTGTTCTAATCAGGGGAGTGTGGGTTTGGGAGTCATGACACTTGTGTCTTAAAAGCAAGTCACTTAACCACTGCTTCGTCCTTTGAATGGGACGTATAGCTGTAGGTCCCGTGTGTTATCAACTATCAACGCACATAAAAGACCCCAGTACACACTTATCACAAAAAGAAGGGGTTCGCCCCCCCCCCCCCCCCCCCGGTGTTCCTGGCAATGCCACTACCATGTATCTTCAATTATGAAGACTGCACAAGAAAGGAAGAACAATCATGTGTAAACGCCAAGTTTTTTAAGTACGGGCAAGTCATACCACTTTGATTTCAGATTAATCCCATACTACTCCAACCTAGTTCATTTTATTCTTGTTTGAATACAGACTATGATGCATGGCAGGGCTTATCAAATGATGACTCT
The DNA here is from genome assembly GCF_902459465.1 of Asterias rubens. NCBI lineage: Eukaryota > Metazoa > Echinodermata > Asteroidea > Forcipulatida > Asteriidae > Asterias > Asterias rubens. Next base: position 564,629 of record NC_047065.1, read on the forward strand.
GTCAAAATGTGATGACATTTGAAAATTGCAAAACAAACTGTTGTTAAAAAATTACATTCAAGTTCATGAAGTTCGTTGTGACTGTGGAACGAGTCGGTACATTCGAACTATGCTATTAATTGATTTACAATTTCACTAGCAAAATACCATAGTTATTCTCATTTCAAAGTCGTTGTTTTAGGGGGTCAGCATTATATTTAGGTGGTAATCAAATTTGTTGGTTGAGATAATTGGCCAAACTGATAAGGCAAACCCATGTGGTATTTGATATTGCAGTCACTTTTTAAAATCATTTAAAACAATATATTTATTGAAAGCTCACCAGAAGAAAGGTTTTTTTAAAGTACTAATACAAATATTATTTGTTAATGTGATCCCTGGAGCGTCCTATTTTCAGATTGAAACCCCCTACAACAATGTACCCATAGCAACCAGTGTGTAATGTGTATCAACGCTATAGCTTCTTGGTACCTAGACGTCCCAACACAATATTTTTGGGGTTTTATAACTTTAAAGTCACCTGGAAATATAATTTTTTTCTTTCAAGCATAAGAGTATATTCTTACGAACAATAAAACAATTTTGTTAGTAATTGTTTGTCATGATTTATATGTTTAACAAATATATAAAGTTGTTTGGGGGCTGACTCCGCCTACCCCTTTTGTGACGTCAATCGAGGCAGACTTTGCCTGCAATGCGTATAGTAAACACACGTGCAAAGTACATGTACGTCCAAGTCGCGAGTTGGTACATTTCAAAAAGTGTTTTTCTGCATTCAGCAGCAATACACCTGTACACTGTACAATACACATGTACTTTGCAATTGTGTTTACTCTACGCATTACAGGCAAAGTCTGCCTCGATTGACGTCACGAACAGCGCCCTCTCGGGTCGGGGTCTACTCTTAAATTTGTAAATAACATAAGAACTGATTTTTTTAAAACCTTAGTTAACTGTTTATTCACATTCCACTCATCAAAACACATAATTATTATATTAATGACAAAAGCTTTATTTTAAAAAAATACCACTTCCAGGTGACTTTAAACTCTCCTGCCATTGTTAAAATTATGACTTCTTCGGTGATACCTAGATCGCTAACTATTTTTTTCCTCGGCTACCTATGAGGAAAAAAGATTACTTTAAGGATCACCTCTGTCTAGATCATTTGTATGATCTGGACAAACATCTATGATTATAATTATCTACATGTATAAAACTACTTGGCCTAGGCTACTCACATTGTGACCCCCAAGTAAAAAAATAACCAACATGTGACAGTTTAGGCCCAATCGGTCAGGACACACGAGACGGTGAGAGAGAAAAACCCACAAATAATATTCTCACAAACATTGTGCTTGGTCATTAAAAAAACCCCAAGCATTTCGGACAAACAAGCATTTCAAGTGAAGCTCATCCAATCCGAACATATACCTTGTATGTTACAGACCCTATAAATCACAGGACGTCCAGTAAAATAACTATGGGTCAATTACTCCAGACAGCAGGATCATTTTAACTATTCTATCCGAACCGTTATTTTATTTAAACATTTAATATCAAACTCACGTTTATTACACATTATGAAAATATCAATCTGTTAATACAACTATAATAATATTTTCAAAAAATCATTGGTTAATACAATTTGTTTTTCTTTTTCTAAAATCATTAGTAGGAATACTACAAGTTTGAACGACATCGACCCAAATCATGGAGTTCTCTCCATTGCTATTCAGTTACAAAATAGATATATTTAAAAACTGCAGTTGAAAGCGATCTTGTCCCACCAGTGAATACATCTGTCTAAATAACTACCCCCCCCCCCCCCTGAAGGAGAAACAAAAGCATTCACCGAGTTTCAGGAACTGCTTTATAGTCATGTCAATTTACAAGATTTGTTTTAAGCGTACAGGTTTATATTATTATGAATAGTTCATCAATCTAAAGAGTTGACAAGATTTATCCCTCAGGCACGTGATTTGTCAGGCTTTCCCATGGTCGTATCTTGCCTGCCAGATAGGCTCTGGAATGTACAAGCTCACCTTCTCAAACAAATTCATAGACATTTATTTGAAAATTTAAATGTGAATGGATTCTCTTCTTGGAGTTTTCCTGAAACTGATTGTCTGTAAATTGCCACTTGTGGCATGGGCCTATTGTGAAAGCAAGAAGTAGAGCATTTGATCAGTCGGCAGTGTTGTTCCCAGTTTAGCTTAGCAATGTTGATGTTTAGCTAAACAGATTAGTGTTGTGCCCAGTTAACTAAGCAGTGTTGACGTGTAAGCTGAGCAGATTAGACGTAGGTCCTGCAGGTGTTGTTAGTCTCCCATTCGTTATCTTTGGGGATAGTTTGGTCATAAGGTTTCACATCTGCCGCCATCTTCGCATCCCTCACCTGGTGGTAAAGGACAGCACACTCAATTAGACCAAAACAAAAATGGCGCCAACAATGAACAATAAGAGTGTTAGTTATTACCACGTGTGCACAAAAGCACGGAAAAGGTGCTACAGCAAGAACGGCGATTGTCAAGCAAATTGCAAAATCAGAATAAATATTTAACTTTATATAGAAACGCCTTGCACTCGCAGCAAAGTGGGCAATGTTTAGCCAATAAAGGTTTCCTTCTCTGTCTATGTAGCCCAACCAGTTTTTATCTCCCCAAATTTCAAATGTTATCTCCCCGCGAATGAGAAGCCTTTACTGGATACACTTCTCAGATTGTGTATTCCTGGTGCTAGGGATGATTCTTCCTATCGTGGGATTAATTCGCTCCGGATTGTTGGCAATATCCCCAAAACGCAACCCTTTTGAAGTGGAGTTTTCACAATTAGTTTTATTGTTGGTAAGATTATAATCAATCAAACGTTTCAAAAAACCCCAAGATATACTTTAAAGTAAATTCATTCTCTTACCTTTTCAGTAGCTCTGAAGACTCTGAGTAGATTCTCACCAAGAAGTTTCTTAATATCTTCCTCGGACCAAGTTCCCTTCTCGATGAGGGCAGCAATCAGATCAGGATACTTGGACACATCTTCAAGACCAGTGGGTAACCTGGTAAGTCCCAAAATAATATTCTCAGGTTTTGTTAGATGGTAATCAATAGTTAAAATCTTCACATTTTTTTGTAGCTGTTGTTTTCATTGATAATCCCTTATTTCTCCTTTCGTAATCCGTTATTTTTTTCCCCACTTGAGCCATTTTGGATTGATAATTCAATATTATCCGTTGGTGATTTAATCAATAATCAACACTGGTATGTCGTGAAGTGTCTTCGTCACTGCTAACGTGCGTTTTTAGTTCTTTTAGCATTTTTGTACAAGTCTTCTTATTTCTGACTGGTGTGCCTCTTGTAGCTTTCTTTCCTCGACTTGCTTCCTTCGTTTGCTTCTGGACTGTCTTCAACTCAACTACTGATTTATAGTTTAACACGTTTCTGGCTTGATCAATTCGTAAATAGAAATGACGTGATTTGAGATGTGCTAAGATGACCAAAGACTTCAATAGATCGCCTCCTATCGATCCTGCATTTTGGGTACCAGACTAGGCGCTTTCTAAACTACGGCTTAGCTTGTGCTTGGGCTCAGGCTCTGTCAGTTAGTTTGAAAACGCGTGCATTCGGTACGGAGCTTCCAAGAAGGGCCCCGAGCCTAAGCCAGATCAGAAACCAAAACAGCTTCATTTCAAAAGGAGGCCGTACTTCTCATTTCCATATATAGGTGTTTTCGAAACGCAGACTTGGTACTGATTGGTATTTGGAGTACATAATTTGAATATCAGATAATTTAACTTACGTTCCTACGCCGTCGTAATCACCTCCAATGCCCACTATGTCGATCCCTTTACCATTGCTGATGCCACGGATGTGCTCAATATGTTCTGCAAAAACAAGATCGAGAACAAATTGTTAGGTTGCTTTTTTACGAATCAAAATCCCCCGGGCTGAACCATAGATTCACCACGGTCCACATAGGTCTACACTCTAAGAAATATAAACGAGTCTCACGTATAACTTGCTCCATCGTAGCTTCGCTTGGGTCAGCACTGACGTTCATTGGTGGACAGTTGATGTACTCCGTGTAGAAATTCACCATAACGACCCCTTGGTTTTCAACCTGAGTTATAAAATAGCAAATAAATCACAGTCATTATTGGACGAGTAGTTGGCAGGTCAGTGTGGTTCTGACTTTAGGCTTTGGTTCATCGGAGTATTTATGACCAGTATCTAATGTACAACATGATTGGAATGTGATTTTGAAATGAGTATGCACTTACGATGCGCTCCAGCACTGAATCCGGAACGTTCCGGTACGAGCCGCAGACGGAAAATGCCGAAGAATGACTGTAAATGACGGGAGCTTCGACAATGTCAAGGACAGCATTCATGGTGGCTACTGAGACATGGGATAAATCCACGAGCATTCCCAGTCGATTCATCTCACGGATGACTGCCTGATGGGGTAGAAAGGGAAATCAAGGTCATTGTATGTCAAGGTCATTGTATAGCTGGTATATAAGGCCATTGTATATAGCTGATGTACTATAAGGTCATTGTAGAGTACTATCAATTATACTGCTGGTATAATGTCATTGAATAGCTGATGAAAGGTCATTGTATAGCTGATGAAAGGTCATTGTATAGCTGATGAAAGGTCATTGTATAGCTGATGTACTATAAGGTCATTGTAGAATACTGGGAGGTCATTGTATAGCTGGGTTAAGGTCATTTATATAAGGTCATTGTATAGCTGATGTACTTTAAGGTCATTGATACTAGGTCATTATATAGCTGACGAACTTGACGCCGCATTGAGGAAAGCTACACTCATAACATATACCATGTAACCTTTTGTATCCACGAAAGTCTATTCATCTATCAACCAGTTTGGACCTTACCTCCCCAAAGTCATTTATTCCACCGAGCTGGAATGGGGTTGGGTCACTCTCCTCCAGCCAATTGTCGGCCCTGATGTCAACAAACAAAATAAAGCAAAATATATCAACTGAACTTTAGCAAGTAGGGGCCTATATTCCAAATGTTATATTGATAAATGTTAGTGTCAGGTTTCCCTGGTTTGAGTGTAGAAACAAAGAATGATACTTTTGTTTAAAAACTTTGGAAGAATGTTGAAAAACACGTCTGCTCACGAAATGTAAGTTCACCATTTCTTGTGACAATGCCTTGTCACGTTCCTGTGCTTTGTCTCCATGAACTATCTGTTTATAAGTCAATAATTAATGTTTAAATGATTTACCATGGGGTGTTGCAGCTGTGGGTAACCGTCATGTAGCGGACACCCAGTTCATAAAGCATGCGCAATACGCCCAGATGACTGTCAATGTTGTGACCGCCCTCAACGCCGATAAGGGAGGCAACTTTGCCTTTACTGTGGGCGTCCACAATATCTGAAATTGACAAGAACGCAGAATGTTGTCTTTCAAATGCCATGAAACATTTTTATGTTAATCAATGTCTCACGCAATTCCATTCAAAGTACAGAACTGGTGTATATTACAGGGTTTGCTCTTAGTCGTTTTCAGTTCACCAGTGGTCACTAGACTGGGCCCCTAGGGTCTTTTTCCGCAATGATAAAGACAGGTACCAGCTTGGGGTTCCGTCGGTCAATTTTGGAGCAGTGTGCATGTTGCACAGTGCTTGGAAACACCAAACCATGATCAAATAGAGCCTAGAGCCAGGGTTTGGAATATTACAAGCCCGACCAGCCCTAAGAAGAAGTAAACTAAAACTACAACTTGCATGTAAAACTGTAGGAGTGTTGGCTCGCTGAAAAAAGAACCGGTGTGGTCTGACGTTTCGAACAGAATTCTCTACTGTCTTCAGAAGAGAAAGTACATAAGCGTATTATCTATCCTGAACTGGTTCCCTTGACCTACCATCGGCAGATGTAGCAAACTGGAATGACTCGGGATACCAGTCACACATTCTTTTGATGACGTCAATCTGGTCCAGTATATGATTAATGGCATCTTTGTATTGGGAATTACAAGATGTGTAGGCGGCCCAAAACTAGAAAGTAAACAAAGGGGAACAAAGTGATTATTAAAAAACACATAACCATAGATCTCTATTATGTTGATATATGAGAGATCAATGCACATTTTGCACTGACGTCACACTAGCAGCCACTGTGCGTCCACCTTGCACTTACACGCGGACGACCCAAACTCACAAAATGGCACAGCCAATACTGCGAGTGATGATGTCAGCATTTAGTTTTATTTCTTATAGCTGATATATTATAGTACACGGTACTTAAATAGCTGAGGGGTAAAGAGAGCATGTGTTAGTTCATTTTCTAAAGGTTTAGCGAAGGGGGTAATGTTGAGAGGGTGGAGCGGAGTTTGGGGAGGGGGCCGGGAGGGGGGTGGGATGAGGGGTGCTCTCACTCACCTGGCCCCCGACTTTGCCCGTCTCAAGCCGGGGTATATCGGTGTGAAGTGTTGTTGACCCGCTCAGATCGGCACTCAAATCAACGTCTTTCAGCCTGTTGTTGTACAACTTTTTCAGTTGCCATGGCAAATCATTGTGGCTGTAAGAGAGGAAAAGGAATACCCACTGATTATAATCAACCGACAAAAAATTGATGCAAAATGGGAAACAAGAGAACGGGTATTAAAATACCGTTTATTTTTGAAAGAAATCCCAGAACTGATGGAAATTCCTATTTTGATGAGAGGGCAGGGCCGTTTCTATTTCACAAAGGGCACTTCAATTGAGACACCTTTGAAGGGGCACCATCCTTCACTATAGACGTTATGTCACAGTACAATGCAGGTAGGGAATTCTGTCCGCCCATAGTCCGCCGGAGATTCTCTTCCCCATTATGGGAACAAGGGCTGGAGGAGGAGGGTTAAAAAGAGGGCGCTATCATAAGTAGTTTGAAACAGTTCGCCGTATGATGGAGAGACAGGATCTTCGGGGAGAGAATTTCCTGCCACACCGGCCTTCGGTTGCTATCATCCGTAAAGATAATGCGTGTGTGTGTGTGTTTGAAAACAACATTGAGGTTTTCAACTTGTTTGTGTTTTATCAGTTGCTGTTTGAGTAGGATTAGTATTGCAAATTCCTCTGGTATTCCACCGTAGGAATGTACACTGGGCACATTTTATATTTTGACGTCTCATTGTGACATTGCACTTTTCGACATAACATGTTGCGCTTGTTGAATATCTAACTTCCATAACAGTTGAGGCGAGTGGTTGGTTTGGAAGCAGCTCCATGTTAGACTAATCCCAAGTAACCGCGGCGACCTGTATCCGCAATGATAGCGACAGGCACCAGTCTTTATTGGATAGACATAATATAATGTGTTAGTGCATTGACTTATAACAACCAGACTGATTGTTAAAAGAGAGGGGACAGTAGAACAAAGGCACTCAAAAGTGACCCTGTCCCCCAGTCATTACAATCCATTGTATGTTTATGTCCTCACATTTTTACATCCTTAACATTTTAGTCTATGGAGAGTGTTCAGTTAGAGGCATAAACGAAAGTCCTCACGTGAATGTACAGATCAAATTGTGTGCGTGTAGCATAGCATGCAATGTCAAAGGTACATCTGTCACAAATCAGCAAGTTGTAGAGGCCGGTACATCGCGTTGCGCACGGGCCTGGATTCCCTGGGAGAGAGGGTGTGATATCTCGGCTTGACTGCTAACAAAAAGTAAGGAAACTTTTTTCAATCCAGTATATTTTGTTATTATTTGTTACTCTCTTTGTATGTGGTATATATCATTGCAAAGCTGAACTGTTCCTCTTTAAAATGATACCGTAATTGCAATGATTACATGTTGCTGGACTTGACCACGTTAATGAGAATGAGACAAAGTCACAAATCAAATGTGCCAAAATTAGCAATTTTGTGTTACTGTGTGAACAATCAAATTGACACTGTAATTCAAACAAGCAAGACAACTGATCTTAATCCACTTTATTGAGACAAGAAGTTTGGTATTATACAAAAAGTTCAGTAAAAAGTGGATGATCCGAAGGCGTTGATGACAGCCTGGCACCTTATTCTCATGCTGCACACAAGTCTTGTGATGCGCTGATGATGAGGGATGGCGTTCCATTCTTCATTAAAGAACCTGGTTAGGTCAGCCACAGTTGGTGGTTCTGGCGCGGACAGCGAGGCCAAGCTGGTCCCACAGATGTTCCATGGGATTCAGGTCTGGACTGTTAGCAGGCCTATCCATCTGGTGCACCCCAACATTTTTCAGGTAGTCAGTCACCAGTCGGGCTCGATGGGGGCGAGCGCCGTCATCTTGAAAGATGGCATTTGGAGTCTGCCAGTATGGGAATGCATTCGGCTGTAGAATATCGTCTTGCAAATACCCATCAAACAAGGTGTTTTTCATGAGATGAGGGTAAATTGTGTCCGATGAGCTCACTGGTGCAAATCATTGTGTAAACCATTAATGGTTCTGAAAAGCTTGATCGGTTCGATTATTGAGCATTACCTATTGACCATTCACAGACAACAGTAATTTTGGCACATTTGATTTGTGACTTTGCCTCATTGTTATTCGTGTAGCCAAGTTCAGCAACATGTAATCATTGCAAATGTGAGCAGGTGTACATTGACCCGGACATTTGGAACCCCGGCGCGCCTGTAATAGTCACTCCCCATGTGTTTCTGATTCCAGATCCTTTGGTGTCGAACTGCAAATGGTTTTTCCATTTGATACCACGAGGTTAATCAGTTTAAGGACAAACCATGATTTATGGTTTAAACCACGGAGGCCGTAATTCAAATAGTTCAACCACCAGAGAGAAAGGATCAACAGTGGATGTTTCCCCGTATGGTTAAATCAATCAGCTTCTGGAATGCCATTAGTTTCACTTAAATATCAATGTTGTACAGTATGCATGCCTTCCTCTACTTGCTTTTTGGTTACATAAACTAAACATGGTTGTCAAAATCTATTCTCATTGATAATAAAGTGAATGATACCGATCCTTATAAGAAACACTTCCATTCAGACTTTTGTCAAAGTCGAGAAAATGCCATTTGTTTGACGAACGTATTGCTCTCTAACCATTTACTGCGCAGTCAAAGTTAGGAGCTTTACAAGACCGTGCGCAAAATCACGTGCAAAACACAAACCTTTTTGTTTGCCTGTTTAACAAGCAAAGTATATAACCTTTGATTTTTTGGCACCGTTCAATGTCCATCCATACAGGAAGAATAATATCTAAGTAATAGGAACACACGATACAAGACTTCTCGTGTCACTGAGACGAAAACTATGTTCGTGTAATTGTTTCACTCATTTAAACAAACAAATACAGCGTTTCAGCAAGTAATTTTAAGGAAGCTTTTTGTCACCATTTTCTTTAAACCGTGTAAGTTAATGGTAAATCTGTGAATTTATTTGTGTATTACCAGCAGAAGTACTTTAATAGGACGTAAACATTGATGTCAAGGTGGGAAGATTTGGTTGCCATGGTTGCCGTGGTGTAGGAGTGTTGAACCATGTTAAACTATGGGATTGGAATAACTGTGAAATGTTTAATGGCACTGCAATTAAACTTATACGACCCGAATATTGCTGCATGAAGGTTGTGAACAAGGCTTAGATTTGGAGGCAATTTCCCTGACTGCATTAAATATGATAGCAACATATATATTAGTGAACTGTACACCTGTAAGGAAGCTACAGTGCAGAGATAATATGATCAGGGGAAGTAAGAACTCGGCTGTTACGACGTTATTAATACTGGATGTAAACAGTAGTTATCGTATGATGGTACCCTACACCCAACCACTTGACCTCTTGACCTCAATGTAGACTTAATATTTAAAGGCAAAGTACAGCATTAATAATATTCATTTTGGTTTTTCACCCAGATACCCCGATTTGTGTTAGCACTGTATACTCGGTAAACTTTCACGAGTTCTGTAAACAAATATCACAGGCATATAACTCGGGTTGGATACGAACCCACGACCTTTGGAATTCTAGAGCAGTGTCAAACTAAACCAGACACCTATTTTACAGGATAAATCGTTATCAACAATAAGCTGGCATTTATATACAGCGCCTTTTCCATAAGATGCACTAATCCCTTGGATGTCTCCGTCACATAAATTAGCAATTGTAGAACACAAATGTGACAGTATAGATGTATATAAATGCTTACTAACATGGAGTCTCCAGACTCTAGAAATACTGAAATACTGTCACAGTTACAGAGAAACGTTACTGTCAGAAACGTTTCTTAGATTATGTATTCCAATTCTTCCTGCATGGCATAACCGCTCCGGATTTTCAGCACTATCTGAAAATACTAGCAACTTTTCACAGAAATTTTCACATGTTATGTTTTATTTTATTTCTAAACTATACATCTATATAGGATTAAAACAGTCAAGCTGTTCCAAAAACCCAAAATGTCTTTCCTTTAAAGACAGCAATCTCCAAACTTCTATGCTAGGATACCGAGAAGTACTTAAATCAACCCAGTAATCTTTCTCATTGGTTTAATATTGACACAACTGCCGGGTATTAACCTGTCGAGTAAACATCACTTTTAACTCATAACCATTCAACGAGATTAGATTTGTTTGCAAAACTCTTACAAAGTACATAATCGGACAACCCTTTCAATATTAGCCCAACCTATCGTGTATACACACAATTCTTAACCGTTGCCAACTCACGACGGCAGGGACCCGTCCCTTCAGCAATTTGCTTTTCTGTACATCAAAATTGCTACACTTTCGTTGTGCTTTTCAATTGGCTTTTTCTAAATTGATTCAAAAAGGGGAATCCTTTTAAAAAAATCTGGAATGTTTTTGGGGATGGCAATGCTATAGGCTAGGCCTACATCAGAACAGAATTGCGTTCCGTGAAGCCCACTATATCGACCATGGTCTATAGAGGGAATGGTCGCATCGGAGAAGTATTAATGCTCTACGCCCATCTTCCAGGCACTCAAAGGCACGCCCATCTTCCAGGCACTCAAAGGCACGCCCATCTTCCAGGCACTTAAAGGCACGCCCATCTTCCAGGCACTCACAGGCACGCCCATCTTCCAGGCACTCAAAGGCACGCCCATCTTCCAGGCACTCAAAGGCACGCCCATCTTCCAGGCACTCAAAGGCACGCCCATCATCCAGGCACTCAAAGGCACGCCCATCTTCCAGGCACTCAAGGCACGCCCATCTTCCAGGCACTCAAAGGCACGCCCATCTTCCAGGCACTCAAAGGCACGCCCCTCTTCCAGGCACTCAAAGGCACGCCCATCTTCCAGGCACTCAAAGGCACGCCCATCTTCCAGGCACTCAAAGCACGTTTGTCCGAATCACATGAAGATTGTAAGCAATAAAAAGGGCCACTGACACAAACAATAAGGCTTTACTATACCCTTACATTGTTTGTTTTTACCCTTACACCGATGTGTATTAATTGCCAACACACGAGTTCTGGTCAGAATTCACTCCTAGCTGTCCCACTGGCTGGTATAGTGTTCAAAACATCCTTATTTAAATGTAAAATAGTGAACAAGTTGAGGGATAAGTGACATGGCGAGCTAATAGTTCCTGCTGGCCAACAGTCAGCCCAAGCCCTGTTGCAGGTTCCTGCTGGCCAACAGTCAGCCCAAGCCCTGTTGCAGGTTCCTGCTGGCCAACAGTCAGCCCAAGCCCTGTTGCAGGTTCCTGCTGGCCAACAGTCAGCCCAAGCCCTGTTGCAGGTTCCTGCTGGCCAACAGTCAGCCCAAGCCCTGTTGCAGGTTCCTGCTGGCCAACAGTCAGCCCAAGCCCTGTTGCAGGTTCCTGCTGGCCAACAGTCAGCCCAAGCCCTGTTGCAGGTTCCTGCTGGCCAACAGTCAGCCCAAGACCTGTTGCAGGTTCCTGCTGGCCAACAGTCAGCCCAAGCCCTGTTGCAGGTTCCTGCTGGCCAACAGTCAGCCCAAGCCCTGTTGCAGGTTCCTGCTGGCCAACAGTCAGCCCAAGCCCTGTTGCAGGTTCCTGCTGGCCAACAGTCAGCCCAAGCCCTGTTGCAGGTTCCTGCTGGCCAACAGTCAGCCCAAGACCTGTTGCAGGGACGATTAGGGATGACATTGTGAAGCTGCCTTTACTCTTGTCTTAGGATTGGACATTAAGAGAGGGAATCTATACAATGTATTCAAACTGAGTTTATCAAAATGATGTCTGTATTTCTGAGCTTATTGACGGTTCGTTCGGAAATCTGGGGGGGGGGGGAGGTGAACACAATTTATTTATTAGCCTTAAATGTAGGTCATGTATGTACGAAAAAACCTTTGAATTGACAAATAATTGATTTATAGAGCACAAAGCACACCAATACAGATTCTAAATGTTTTTGTAGAAGAAATACTTTGTGTTTGTTTTTTCTTTCCAAAAATGTCTCTAAAAAAGTACAACTCAGCGTTACCGAACCGTGGCCGGCAGTCAACAAAGGGGTTGGCCTCCGTTTTCAAGACCTGCCGGAGTATTGTGGCGTATAAAAAAAAGATATTTAAACAAAACTATAAATTGTTGTGAACATTAAAGAAAAATGGTGTCGATAGCGAAATTGAAGCCTTCTAAACTGTGAATAGAGGTACAAACCCATTGTGTGCCCAGCAAGATGGCGTAATTGAGCAAGTGTTTCAAGAAAAATGAGCATGAAAGTTTGATCTCTTGTCTGCCATTCATTAGTCATTAACAGGGAGGTTAAATTCTGCATGGGAATTGGAAAACATAATCTTTGAGTAGTGTGTTACTTTTTGCTTTGAGTAGTGTGTTAATTTTTGTTTTGAGTAGTGTGTTACTTTTTGCTTTGAGTAGTGTGTTACTTTTTGATTTGAGTATAGTGTGTTACTTTTTGCTTTGAGTAGTGTGTTATTTTTTGCTTTGAGTAGTGTGTTACTTTTTGTTTTGAGTAGTGTGTTACTTTTTGCTTTGAGTAGTGTGTTACTTTTTGATTTGAGTATAGTGTGTTACTTTTTGCTTTGAGTAGTGTGTTACTTTTTGTTTTGAGTAGTGTGTTACTTTTGCTTTGAGTAGTGTATTACTTTTTGTTTTGAGTAGTGTGTTACTTTTTGCTTTGAGTAGTGTGTTACTTTTTGCTTTGAGTATAGTGTGTTACTTTTTGCTTTGAATAGCGTGTTACTTTTTGCACCGGGATAAAAAAGAATATAATTTGTTTTTAAAAAAGGAAGAAACTTCACTTTTCATGATATGCATTCTTCATGAAAAATGGCGTTGGAGTAATAGTCTATATGCTACACTTCCAACCCACGAGAAGTACACCAAAACAAAATACAGAAACATTTTTTCTTTAGACATATTATGGTCAAGTAGAATGTGAGAGCATGTTTAACCATGGTTTAACCCACGGTATTGTGTATTTCCTTCAAATGGCCGCAAGACTAGAACCGATACGCGCACAATGATGGGAATGGCGCGTCGGTACACCGCGGTGGTTGTAAAGTTAAACTATTGGCCTTCATTGGTTTGTCTATGAAAACGAATTTATGGGTGTTGACATGACTTATGATAACCACGTCTATAAAGCAACATTTGGTAACATAATAACCTCTTGAATTGTGAGGCCAGCGAGGATTTTACTTACAAAAAAAACCCACTTTAATTGTTAAAGTAAAAACAAGTTTTGGAATGGATGACGTAAATTAGTATTGTACCATTGTCATTAGTATACACCATCAATCAAGGTTTTCTGGTAGTGTAAAACCGTTTAATTTAACCACTTATTTATCAATTATGATGGTCTTGATTTTCTTGGTCGGCTACTCGAGTCATTGAGACAATCTATATTTTTAGTATGGGGCTGTGAGGTAACAAGTATGGGGCTGTGAGGTGAGGTATGGTTGGAAATGAGTTGAATATGAATATTTATAGGCAGTTGGCGTCTGGGATGTATTGGTATCGAGAACGAGAACCACGCGGATCAGAAACTTCAAACTTCAAATTTTGTTTACAGATTGCAAGTCGCTGCCTATTCAAATCAACGTTGCGCATGAGTGGGGCCTTACTATCCAGAGGTGTTGGGATGGTGTTTCGAACAGTCGTATCGAACGTGGTATCGCTGTTTTTGTTACCATGCTGGAGGCATAGAGCTCAAGGGTATAGTTTGTGTCTCACCTCTGAGGGTCTCTGTTCATCACCTAACAATATATAGTCTGGGTTTGTTTCTCTATCCCAATTTATTCTAGATATTTGTGAATATAAATACATTATTCCATTACAATATATGTATTACCGACCGCAACATTAACTTTGAACGACAAGAATCATGGTGTGAGTTAAAGGCAGGGTAACCCTTTGGGTAATTACTCCAAAATGTATGACCAAACAAACTTACTTTGTGAGAAGCATGTCTCATAAGATGGATATTCTTCCTGCGTGGATAACCACTCCAGGTTTTTTTGCAGATATTTCAAAAAGGTCCAACCTTTGAAATGACATGTTTCACAGGTTGGTTTCATCGTATATAACTATAATCTAAACGAGTAAAGGATTAAAACAATCGAACGGTTCTATGAAAAAAGGGGGGCATCTTTTGCCTTTAAGCTCAAAGTGGCCCCGTATGCAATCCTTCCTCACAATGTACACAATATAATATTAAGATTACTGGCAGAAGAAGATAGTTACTCGACAGATTATTGACCATCAAAACTTACTTGATTATAAAGCCGGAGAGCTGTTGATATAATGTATACGAAAATTGCTTCAAGCTTTTCTGGGGCATCTGAAAGCTCACATTATGCAACAATGGTGTTTTTCTTTCTTTCATGGTTTTCTTGCAACTTCGATGACCAGTTAATCCCCAAATCTTGTTATTTTTATTTTTATTTTTGTATACATACGTTTGGGTATGACGCCACTGGTTTGTGACTTTAATTTACCCAAAGTATACACTGCTTTTAAAGTGACCCTGTTTTCTACATCGAATGAATGCATCAAAAAATGTTATCCTTGAACCCAGAATCAAGTCAACTACAGTTTCGAGCACCGCTGAGTGCATTTCCCAATGCCATTGAACCGCATGCACTTTCAATTCAACAGGTTGCATGTATAACTAATGGTATTCAACCAGCGACCTGCCCTCCGTTTGGACCTGAAACGAGTCCCCCACCCCAGATTTCACTGACTGCATTTTTGTCACACTCATGATCTTTCAGTGGCACACGAGTACAGACAACCAGTTACAGGCAATCTCCCATGCTGAAGAGAAGACATTCACAATTTAATGTTCACATATTGGGGATCGTAACACATTGTTTGAAAAATACCCCTGAGCTACCAAAGTGGTCTTGTAGCATGCACTGCAGTTTGTTGCCTCCAAGTTGCCTATAAAAGTTGACTCGTGTGACAAGACCCTGACAATAATTTGACTCCAATGTAAGTCATTTGGCACGTGGGTTCAAGTTGAGGAGTTTCCCCACCTTTTGGGATGGGGTGGGATTGTCTCTCACTTACTTACAATAGATGTATCCTAGATTGTTTGATGTGCTACGTAAAGGTATCCAGTCATTATTGTGCGTCTATGCTACTAGTACTACCAACGTCTCTTGTAAAGCAGTTGGTGTGTTGTTTAAACAACATTTTTATACGATAATAGGTCTATTTCCATTTTACTGTTACTTTAAAGTCCTCCACGATTTTTTCGGTCCATACTAATTTGACATCACTCGTTTGAATGTTCCCCGTGCACACAACGTTCTAGGTTAAACAGCTTTCAGTGTGTAGCTGGGCCAATGATTTGGAACAATCTCCCAACTGTCATTTAGAATCTGTTACTCTAACGGCATTTCGTGGAAGTTCTTAAGACTCAACTTATTCCGTTATCTCATCTTTCAAGTGCGCTGTGATCCATTGAGCCTTATTAATATAAAATGTTATTTGTTGATAACAGCGCAGCAGACTACTTGTTTCAAGTCTTCTTTTATCAACTGGGAAAATGAGACACACCGTCACAAGGTGCACACAGTAAACAACAACAATAACTTGGGGAATAAACCTCTAGACTTACCCGTCAATAAGAGGCGTTTCAGACATGTACTGCACTGCGAGATCGCGGCTTGCCGAAGAACCATCTTTCCTACTACGGGAATTAGAAACCGGTACAGCTATGGCCACAGTTACCACTACCGCCACAAGTGTGATGGCCAAACCAATGGCAATGTAATGCTTTCTGTTAAGACCCATCTCTTGACCTTGTCCACTCTCTTCTAATACTTCAATACAAGCCTCTCCTGGAGTCTTGTCTTTACTAAGGTGCAGAAGAGCTGTTGTGCGTTTGCGTTTCTCCAAGTGGTGTGAGCGGCGACAATGCTGACAATGCTGTTGTAGCTACCAGCAATTTCTATTGGTCCAAGCAGGAGGCGCTGGTAACCACAGAAGCAGTCAATTTGGTTTACTGGTACCATCATGATGGTATGCAACTGCCGTAAAAGTTTGGTTTAGCCGGCAGAGGGCGTTTCCTATTTCGGCTGCCATCATACAGTTTGTCGCGAGAGCATAATTTTATTAGTGGTGTTTTACCGCACTAAATAGGCACAAATTTATGCGCCAAACTAGTTATCATTTGTTGTGAGCCCACACAGTTACATTTGAATAAATGTTTTGGTGTTGTGCAATTCGATTGTGGTATATAACATTCTATCCGGAGCTGGGCTCTGTGCTTTAACTTTGGTGGTGATACGCGTTAAAGTTGGTCGTCAGGCTTGGCAATTTGAGGAGTTAATCTGCCTCATGAAACTGACAGAAAGTCAGTTTGAGAAGAGCACATTTTCCAGTGGTGTTTTTTCGGGGTAATTATCAAAAATTCCAAAAGCACAGGATGAGAGACTGATAATTTTGTTAAGTGTTTGTTTTATTAAAAAAAAAAAAAAAAAAAAAACAACTCAGCGTTAGTCGATTAGTGACGGTTGATAGTGTGGTGCACCCGTGTCGAGGGAGCATTTTTGTATCAAGAAAACAAAGTGAAAGGGCAAGAGCGCCCTCTCGCCCTGGTGCACTGCACTCGGCTTCCAAATGAACAACCCGTTATTTGATTTTTAAACGTTTGATTGGTCAAAATGACTATTCAGATGCGTAGGGGAGGGTCGTGCGAGTGGGGGCGGGCGGGGATTGGGGCAACGTTGAAATGAATTAAACCGACAGTTTGGATTATTTGAGATGTGGTTTAATTAAAATATAATACATATACATTATATAAGCAGACTGCTCTATAACATCAGGCTGCGTATACATACTTAGGGTTGGCCACCCCTTTTAAACTCAAACACACACATATCATGAAAAGGTCCTATACAGGTTATGTTGAGTCAAATGTTTTTTGACCTAGCGGTAAACTACAGAGATTTTTTTCATATGACTTATGTTTGGCAATGTTTGAAAGTGAACGGACTGACAACATGTGTACCATCACACTGAATCGTGGAGCAGTGAACAAAGGGCCAATGTAAATTGAACCCTCACTGATTATAAAGTCAAGAAATTTAAATTTGCTGTTCCAAACTGCTTATTGTATTGATTATAAAGTCAAGAAATTTAAGTTTGCTGTTTCAAACTGCTTATTGTATTGATTATAAAGTCAAGAAATTTAAATTTGCTGTTCCAAACTGCTTATTGTATTGATTATAAAGTCAAGAAATTTAAATTTGCTGTTCCAAACTGCTTATTGTATTGATTATAAAGTCAAGAAATTTAAATTTGCTGTTCCAAACTGCTTATTGTATTGATTATAAAGTCAAGAAATTTAAATTTGCTGTTCCAAACTGCTTATTGTATTGATTATAAAGTCAAGAAATTTAAATTTGCTGTTCCAAACTGCTTATTGTATTGATTATAAAGTCAAGAAATTTAAATTTGCTGTTCCAAACTGCTAATTGTATTGATTACAAAGTCGATACCAGTACAAGTTCTCAATAGAAAGCAATGTTGACTCTGAGTCGAGAAGATGTTTGACGGCTTCTAAAAAACCCTGTATACATGTACCAATATTGCTTATTTCCCTTGCCCAAAAGTCGACTAAGATCGACATGAACGTGATGTACACAATCCCTTGTTAGTCTGCTGCCACCTAGCATTCCATTGTCTCCCATTGTTTTGTCGATGTTTCCACTATAACGGGGTTATCGAATTTGATGCAGTTTTCGTATGCAGGTTTCGTGGTGTGTTATGTTGAAAACTGGGGAATGAAATTTACCGTGACGAAGACACGTGTTAAGACAAAACAATGAATACCAAAGTACAACAGGTTTTAGTTTTTAGTTCCAGACTCAATCTTTTAACAACATCCCCCATAATTCCATTGACACATTTGAATCGAGCTAACATGTTCTACTCATTCACGTGGGGGCGACGGTAAATTATTTCTGCGAAGGGGATTGCTTTTCGGAAGGGGTGGGCTCTCAAGGAGCCTCCCCCTTTATACACCAATGCGAACTCTGCTCCTTGACCATTCGTATAAGGGAACGAGTAAAATTGAAATTGAAATCTTTGCGGAGAAGTGAAGTATTATTTTGTTGGTAGACGCCATTTTGTTTTGGCGAGTTGCACTGTGATGTTTTCACTTTTAGACCCAACTTAACCATTATGTACAGAGTGTATCAGGAGTTCATGTGATGAGTTGTTACTATTTTTGTTAAATATACGTGTCAACACTTATCATGCACACTGGTTTTTTTTTAAAAGGTTAATAGTATAATACACAATACTTACAAAATAATGAGTCGGCTGTAATTCTTATGATAATTAAAATAATAATAGTATTTACACGGTAATAAAAATTATCTTTTATGCTTCGTCCTGTGTTTAGGAGATTCTGCCCCGATTTGTGTTTCCCCTAACGCTAAATATTAACATGGGATGAAGGAAGTGGATTCAAAAGAGGGCGCTATCATGCGACATTTCTACGTTACGGGGACAGAATCTCCTACCACACCGGGAATACAACAATGCTATACGTTTTGTACAAGAATACATTATGCAACTCTACCATAATTGATCTTTTAGATTGTGATGTATTATCAAAACTAAAAGATTCTTGTCGGTGAATATAGTTATTAATTTATGACGCGTCCAACCAGGCCAAAACCAGCCACTTCTCAGAAATGAGTAAAATGTTGTATAATGGGAGACTTAGGAACGCTAGGTGGCAGCAGACCTACCAGGTTCATTTATATTGTTTACATTATTCTGAGCATGTGCACAATGGGTTTACCGGGTAAGCCTGCTGCCACCAAGTGTTCAAAATGTCTCCCATTGCACCAATGATGAGAAGACCACTGAAACATGACCCATGCTATCAATGGTGAAAATACAAAAGCCATGATATCAAGGTGGTATGATGTCTTAAAGTATCTCATTTTAGAATTCATTTAGAAATAATATGTAACTTAATGATTCCCTTTCACCACCGTGAATTGGATCAATAGGAAAACTCTTCTTTTCGTCTCTTGGTGAGCAAATATAATCTAGTTCTGAATTTTGGCATGGTTTTGTCACACAGCGTCAATTTATACAGACTTAGAATAAAGAATTTGTTTCGTTCTATCGAAATCCTATAATACAGAGTAAATAAATAATAAACAATTTAACTGACTATGATAAAAGAAGGGTACATCATTGGTGTCAAAGTCGCGACATAGCATTTTGTAAGGGGAAACTTTTGGGTCGCTAGGTGACAGCATACTAACCAAGTAACAACCATTGTTCTCAGCAAAGTGCACATTTTCAGAACAACGTAAACAATGAAAATTTACCTGGTAAGTCTGCTGCCACATAGCATTCCAAAGTCTCTTTTTGTAAATAATACAGAGTGATTTTTTGATAATTCTGACTTTTTATTTTGTACATTTTTTTTTGCGGGGGGGGGGGGTATTGTTGTTGTTACTTTTGATGTACCGTCCCTTTATCGGGTAATAAACTCCAGTTTGGCAATGTCGTGATGATCCCTGAATAGATGTCATGCTCTCGCCCCCAAGTATAGGCGAGCGATCCATAGGTGTTTGCGCATGTCTCATCGATGTCAAAAGTTCACTACTCATGCGCGGTCGACAAAGCTGAGTTCCAGCGGTCGACTGGGGACGTTGGTGAGTCGGAACAGATAGTCCATGTCTTCGTGATGCCACTCCACACGGAATCTCTGGACGAGCTGGGGAAAGCAAAACGATTAAATTGTTATCCATCTTTCTCTTTCCAAGGAATCTCAATCGACCGAGACTTGAAAGACTAAAGCCTAGTTCACACCTCCAAGGAATCTCAATCGACCGAGACTTGAAAGACTAAAGCCTAGTTCACACCTCCTGCTGTTTTAACAGCCATTTTTTCGCAGGAGTTGAGCACAAGGCCACCGTTGCGAATTATTTGTTGCGAATTTGTGACGTCAAAAATTTGTATCGCATTCTTATTGGATTTATTATGAATCAACGTATGCCCTTAATAGCTTACCCTCGCCATTAACAGGTATATTTCTTGCTCGGCTAGCCTCCGTCCGACACACATTCTTGACCCGGTTCCGAACGGTAGCACCAGGAACGGATCGATGTTCTCGCAGTCTTCGTGTCCCCGAATCCAACGTTCCGGCTTGAATTGTTCCGGGTCCTTAAAATACTGGGGCATCCTTCCGGATAGACAGTGTACCCGGACTAACGTCTGCAAAAGCAAAAGCAAACGCAAAATCACACATCTAGTTCAATAAGATGCATAGAACAACCAAACGCAGAAATAGATTTAGCTGCTGCAAACTACTTGCCAATCAAAAGAACCTCTGGTATAAATGCAAACAAAATATTTAGCCTGACATTAAGAACCCTCTAGAAGACGCGTTTTAAAAATGTAAGATATTGTTTGAAAAATGACTCATATGCTACCAAAGCGGTCCTGTAGCATGCACTGCAGTTAGTGGCCTGCAAGTTGCCTGCAAAGGTTGCCTCGTGTGACAAGATCATTTTAGACTCTAAGAGTTGTCTGCACAAGAAGGTTATGCCGCCCTCTTTTGTCAACCGTCGTATCGTGAATAGTTCAACTATATTCAATGGTCCACTATAAGTAGTAACAATAATTAATGTTTTATCTTACACAGGCTGACGTGTGATTTTGAGAAACCTGGAAAAGTTGTCGTCATGCTAAGCTCTTCAACCGTTTCGCAAAAATTAGGTAAATTAATTGTCTGACATGAGTTTTACCTGAAATATTTGTGTTTAAAGGTGTGGGCAAATGCACCCACCATTGTAAGGTGTTTTTCATTTCAATAGACCCCATATTAATTTTCTTTGTTTGACTTGAACACCACAAAGGATTAATAAACATCAACTGCAGGACCCCACAACCCCCGATCCGTGAGCATGGTGTCTAGTGTGGCTTTAATACTTACATTCGCTGGTATTCTGTAACCTCTAATCGAGATGTCATGATTTGATATTCTGCTGGTTCCGTCAACTGGTGGATAAACTCTGTAGGAGGAAAAGTATGGGTCTAGTTTATACTTGTTAATAACACAATAAAAATGCAGAACGGATAATGAGCTGCCTCTGCCGTGTAGCCAAATATTTCAATTGTTTTTAGAATATATTAAACATGATTTGTGGGGATAAACAACATCATTGTTTATTGTCGTCTGAAAGCTTCACTGTTCCATACTCTCTCTGAATTGAAGTCATAGTTTGGAAAACTGTATCTGAAAATTTTTAAAAAGGTGTTACGGTTTAAAAGAGGTTGGTTATCGAGTTTTGTTTTATAAGAATCGATGATTGATGTTTCCCGGTTCCCCCATACAAAGGTAATTCACACTCCGCTATAGCAAAATAGAAAATGGGTTTACAAAAAAACATCACAAAATAGAGTGTTGTTAAAGTTGTGTGTGTGGGTTTTTTCTACATAAAACCACTGAACATAAAAAATAACCAACATTTGATACGCGAATCTTTGTCTGATTTTGTGACGTAAGTAGATCACATGTTCATGCTCACCTCACTGTCTCCTTGACGAATGCCTTTAGGTACGGTATGTTCTGTAGAGCTTCTGCCGTAGCGGGCGTCCCTACCGGAAGCTCTCTAGAGACCTCTTCGTACAGACGTTCTTGTACTTCCGGGTTCTTTGCCAGACAGTAAAGACAGAACGCCAGAAGGTTTGACGTCTAGAGACAAACGGAAGAAAAACAAATTATTTGATAAACTTCAATGCAATCATACTACTAGCCTGAACATCTGACGTCACTCTTCGAGGCTCGTGAAATACACAAGATACCAATCTCGTGCGAGCGTACTTTGACATCATGTCCATTTCACATGGAGGATCGGGGTCAAATTCTACGTACATGTATACATAATATATAAATTACATGCATGTACATGTACATGTACTTTTTGTAATGTTACAAACATTATGAACACTACATGCAGACGACCGAAAATGCAGCTGACAAACGTCATCTCGGACCAATCAAAACACAGAATGAAAGCTTATAGTCACTGCACGTTTATCCAATGAAATCACTGGCACCGTAAAACCAGTGCATGTCCCTGATACAACCTGCGGATAAAGACAGGGAATCAGTCTGTGATACCGCAACCTGACAACAGTTTTTGAAGCTAGTTTTGAGTAGAACAATTTTGATTTATCATAACTGTTTAAAACTGATGCTTACCGTATCTATAGCCGCAAATAGCAAGTCGTTCGTTAGAGTACAGATGTCTTCGAATTCAAAATTGTCCTTTGTAAGTAGATAGTTTATAACCGTGGCCTTCTGATCGCTCCCTTGTGTCTGATTGGCAGTAGGTGATGTGACGTCACGTTCTCTCATGTCGTTTATGTATTGTGTGACGTGTTCCGCTGTTTTACTGTGAAATGAAAGCGTTGACGTCATAATAAGCCAATCACAATGTATGACCTTAGTGAATTGAACTTGACCTTAGGTAGGATTATCCTGCAAGGCTGAGTCTATTCTCGACCTAATTAATTTGTATTTTAGAGGTTATCGAATAGTACTTATCCCTGTCCTGTACTAAACAGTAAAACATTGTCTTCCTCTATATGAATGTAAAACAGATTTTTTTTTTTCCAGAATCGGTGATCACATTTTGGGGTGAAAACAAGAAGAACATTGCGGCAAGACAATGAAATATTTTTGCAGTGTACTAATAATGTGTCACTCTGTCCTAATGACATAAACTGCAAATGTTGGGTTTTTACATCAACAGAACAAACTGACTATTATCATCAGAAACTCACGTACTTATAGATATAGTCTTGTACCGCGGCAAAGTTTGCCCATGCCTTGGTCCTGATACCGTACTTGTAGAGAGGGAAGCCGAAGGTGAGGTTACAGAGACCGGTAAAGAAGTCCATTGTGGATGAGATGAGGTTCGCTGCCTCGGAGTTGGTATCTTCAGCTGTGGGGTTTAGACAACCTATTCTCTTACCCAAGATGACTGAAAAGGAGGCTGTTGATAAAGCAAATATTCATATTTAATGATGATTATGATGATGATTGACAGCATTTGTATGACGCCGTATATATATTTTAAAAACATTCAAAGAATGTTTTTTGCAGGGACATTTCTGTGTCTAGTCTAGGTACAGGCCTGGCCGGTACAGAAGCCTGACAGTAACTTGTTCAACGGTACTTCAATAATGTATGACACTCACACATGCCTTGGATGAGCTCCTGTTTTACGGACCGTTTTCCAATTTGGTCGACTTTGGCTCACAATTGCCTTCAAGTTCATGTCAATTCGTTTGAATATTGAATTGAGCACAAACTTTTACTGTAGTGCCAGTTTGCGGATTATACCCGTTTGTGGATTTAGCACTGCGTAACATTATGAAATGATTCATTAACTTACACTCCAATGCCCATTTGTAGATTTGGCCGAGGTAGTTTGGTACCTCCCCGTTCTGGTCGCGATGTGCTGCCATGAGGTCAATGAAGTCTGTGGCACATTCCTCCATGCTAGGGATCCAAGTGGCTACACTATTTGGTTTCAGCATCACATGTTGAAGCGAGGATCTCCACGTCTTCCACTGCTCTCCTTGCCTGTTCAACAAAGAAAATTCAAACAAATCAAGGAGACGCCATTTTTTTCATAATTCCTGACACAAGAGGGGTGAAACCCTTTGATTACAATCCAATGTATGTATGTATGTGACGTCATCATATAATCCAGATGTTCTCGGCCGAGTGAGGGCTGAAACAACCTTCAAGTCTGAAACTTCCAATCTCGTCACTGCATCCTTCTAGGAATGTACATGTATTGTGGCTGGGATGGGTGTGGCCAAGTCACAAATATGTCCCAATTCGGTAAAGGCATATTCAAGCCGCAAATGTCATAGTGATATTATGATTGGCGTCTATATAGGTTACACTTGATGTGATTGCGCGGAGTATTGAACTACCTAACTACAGCTCCACTTACAGGTTTGCTATTCCGGCATTCTTCTTTCGGATCTTCCTATAGTGTGCCATGGGTTCCATGATAATCCGGCGCGGTGTCTTGCCTTCCATCCGGAACAAATCAGCCACGTCCTTCGGATCGAGAATGTGGACTGCTTCTGCTCCGGCAATGTTCTCTTTATATATCGGACCGTACTGTTTGAACCGGTCTACTATGGCTTCGTGCATCTTCTCTAAGGAGTAGTTTCCTGTGAGTAATTTTTAAGAAGAAAGTTAGCCATTGCAAACTGCTTACCAATCAGAATGATCAAATGGTTATTAATGCAAACAAACAGTTAATGGCCTGACGTTTCGACTTAATAGCAGAGTCTTTCTCGAAGGATTAAATAAATGTAAAAAAAGTGAAAAGTTACGCATATACTTAATATGCCATTGTGCTACTTAAAGATCGCACCGGACGTTTGTTTCATAAGCCGAAGGGTATTTGGCTCATTTTTAAATAGTCATCTACGTGGTCACAATATTGTTTTAGATGCAAACGTTCCACTTTCGGTTAAAGACCTGCTTGAACGAAAATGTCAAGTCGTGAACTTTGCTGAATTCCACTTAAAATGTTTTCGATGAATAAGGAAATCGAGTCATATGATTATAAATAGGTTTCAATTGTGTAAAAAAACAATCATTTTGTATGCCCTTGTCAAGAGCTTTTCTGCTAGATTTGCGAAAAGCCCCGTTACGTAATCACTCTCAAAACGTCATAAGTAGATAAAGCCGCTTTGTTGCTGCGTGGATGTATAACAAAGCAAACTCCCACAAATGACGTCAGCGGCATTGTCCTTTGACGCCCGCTCTCAACGGCAGAAGTGTTTTTAGTTTTTCAAAAAACCTTTAGGTAGGGGCCTGATTTTTTACTCGATAATTACGAAAAGTTCAGAAGTGTACACATATCAAAATTACATTTAAATGGTGAACAAGTGCATTATAAACAAGTAAAAATACCATTTCTGTTGAAAACATTCCGCTCAGGTAGCTGTTTAACAGTTCGGTTGTGATCTTGAAATCGGTTGTGATCTTGAAATCACAAAATAATTCTTGAAGTTCCTTCTTGGCGTGTTAAAAGTTGAATAAGTTGGATTCAAAAGCAAAATGATCAGTCGCAATTTTGAGTATGATTTTTGTATAAATAGCTTACCAAGTTTGGTGTAGTCTAGCAGTGACCCGAGTACGGGTAACCCTCTTGGGCCAGGCATCTCGTCGTATGGTTTGGCCGTGGACAGCGCGTTTGCCCCCGTAGTCCTAAAGCTGGTAGCGTCCACGCGTGAAGCCGGTGGCGTTAGAACGTCAGCAGATGTCCGTATGTCGTGGTTGGCTAGAGGACAGACGCCGGCTTGCGCTGCGTTCACCGGGCACGACGTCGTGGCCATTCGGACAAGATGTACCGGGCGTGACTCGGCTGCAGCCTTAGCGAGCTGTACCATCACGTTGCTCTGGAGTGCCGAGAACATCTTTCAAAGAGCTGTTTCAAAAGATTGGACAAGCAAAATAAAGTTTACAACAACTTGATGAGATGGTGAAGATGATTTGTACTTATGTGATGATTTGTGTTAGTTCTAGAAGAATCGAAATGATATATAGCTATAAAAACCTGCCCCTTACAACAACACATTCCACATCTGGAAGTCCCTCCTCCAAAGAAAAAACACACACAGAACTGACCGAAATCGAAATATGGCAACAGTTTGGCTTTCCTTTGTATCCAATCTGCTCCCAAACTGTGCAGCGTGTTTTATATAAACCCACAGGTATAAAACACATACCCATGGTTCTTCATGGTACTACAGCCGTTACTTTTCGGAATGTACCCCCTCATGGACATTATGCCCTCCGGCAAGGGGACATTATGCCCTCCGGCAAGGGGACATGATGCAGCCAGGGAGCAAGGACCTACATGGACATTATGCCCTCCGGCAAGGGGACATGATGCAGCCAGGGAGCAAGGACCTACAGGTCTTTATGCAGATTGTATTTGGGTGTGATGAAATGAACTGATAGTTGTTTTTGCATGTTTTAAGCCGAGAAATAACTCTAAAGGCAGGAAACTAGTTTGGTAATATTTAATAGATGTTAAATTTGCATCGGGGATAAAGAATATAAATTTTTGGTTTTTACCCATATACACCGATGTGTGTAGCACTGTATACTCAGTACTTTCCCGAGTCATGTGAACAAAATCACAGGCATTTTACTCGGGTGGGATTCGAACCCACGACCTTTGCAATTTTAGAGCAGTGTCATACCAACTAGACCACCGAGATTGCCCGGTAGCTAGAGGCAGTTCGAATCCTATGTTTTAGCAGCGGGTACTGCAAACGATTTAATAGATGTTAAATTTGCATCGGGGATAAAGAATATAAATTTTTGGTTTTTACCCATATACACCGATGTGTGTAGCACTGTATACTCAGTACTTTCCCGAGTCCTGTGAACAAAATCACAGGCATTTTACTCGGGTGGGATTCGAACCCACGACCTTTGCAATTCTAGAGCAGTGTCATACCAACTAGACCACCGAGATTGCCCGGTAGCTAGAGGCAGTTCGAATCCTATGTTTTAGTACTGAGTATGTTTTAGTACTGAGTATACTGAGTAAACAGTGCTACACACATCGGTGTATATGGGTAAAAACCAAAAATTTATATAGTTTGGTAATAGTCAAAAGATAAGTATTCTCACTTGGTGTATCCAATCATTTTTATGCTTTAAAAAAAACTGTGTAAAATTTGGGCTCAGATCATCGAAATTGAAAGAAAATAATGACCGGAAAACACCCCTGTTGCATAGAATGGTGTGCTTTCAGATGCTCGCAAAAGGCTTCATGTCCACGTGATGGCCGACGCTGATAGTTCGCAAAGTAAAAGGAAAACCGTGAAAATTCGAGGCATATTTTTGTGTGAATCATTATTTCTAACCCTATGGATTTTATAAAAAACGGTTCCAAACGCTTTTCATTGACCAACTCGCCCGATCCAAAACAACGTGTCTCTTTTAAGATTAAAATCTCGAATCATTATGGTACGAAAATCCGCCAGTGGTTATGTACATTCTTCGATAGATGGTTGATGAGGTGGTTTCAACGATTCGCCATCTGATCCCATGAAGATGTCCTTCAGACGTCGATGCGCTGCTGGGAGCAAGGACCCTGTCCGATATAAGAATGTCGTTACACCCGTCGACTGATCACCACTTGCGCGGTATAAAACTCAAAATTAAGATTCAGTAAAAGGGGATAGGACCCTAAAACATTCCTCCACGTCCACACGACGACAACAAAGTCCCGTCCAGCAAACCATACGCTACTCGTTAAAATACAAACCCAAGAATTCCAGCGCTCGAGAAGTGACATTGAGCTGAAATTAAGAAGTATAAGAAGTAATATAGATCTATCTGTTGACTTTTTTACGGGTGAATTTAAACTATTTCAAGATCGGCTTGGTGGGGGAGGATTATTTCCCCGCCAGACGTCACCAGAGTAAGAAGCTCTGGTTCGTATTAATTAAATAATGGAATTTGTAACCTGTTCCACGTTGCAAAGTTTCAGACGTCCCTGATTGCGGTGATTCTATGATTGGTGGTATCACATCCATCTCTAAGATGCTGACCATTGCCTTATGACCTCTTACCTTGGTCAAGAGGTCATGTCCAAAGTGAGCCTGCCCGATTGTGCCGTCCTGCGATATACTGAGAGCCTGGGTGCAAGTTGATACAAAGTCACGCCCTAAAGGCTCGTGAACCCATTTAAAATTTGTCCAAAAATGTGTAACTCTGCCGAAGGTGGTTGCCATGGTTCGGTCACAGCTGGGGTGACAATAGGGACATTGGACGGTCAGAATGCAGCGGGTAAAGATTGATCTAGTTCGTGATATGGGACTGTGTTTTGGGGTGTCCTTGTTATTCAAATGTGAAAATATACATGATGGGAATACAATCTAGCAAGGTTTGCGGAGACACCATAATATATGATACGTCATGTACATGTACTATAGATCCCTCTATATTATGAGCTATGGTGGTTCTGAGGTGTGGTTTGAGTTTTAATATTTGCTGAGTTGTGTTGGTTTTGAGTTGTGGTGGTTTTGAATTTGTTGGTTTTGAGTTGTGGTTCAACAGAGTTGTGGAGGTTCTGAGTTACGAAGCTCTAAACTCCCGGTTAATTTTCAGTGACCACCACCGTGACCGTCCAGAGAGACTTAGGTAAACCTCGCCAGATTCTCAACTCAAGTCTCTTTCAATTTATAATGAGAACAGACTAACAACTGGTTTGTGAAGGCAGAATACTTATTACGAATAATTTCAGATGGACAACTTATAGCTTGACCTTAAACAACTATAATTCGAGCGTAAGACTCAGCCTAGCGCAATACAAGGGCGGATGCTGCATTGCAAAAAATAAACGCCGAGTACAAAAAAGGAAAACAACTTCTGTTAAGGTTAGGCTCGATGTCCATTATCAACCCTCAGAATCCCAAACAAGACAAACAAGCAAACTCTCCCAAAGGTCAACCGCCTGAAATTCAAGCAAATCATAAAATAACTCCAATGTCCGTTATTCATTACTACTCCCCCGAGCTAGTAATATTTGGCCACGCCAAAAAAGCATGCACGGTTATTTGTCCACATTACTTCTGGCTCACTAACCCCTCTCCCCTTCTTTTGAGGGACCAAACCGGATATAAACCGCTATTTATAAAATACGAGCTATATTTGTGTTCTTTTCAGATATTTGCCGCCAAACGGGGCCTCTAATCAGCTGCTTTTTGGCAACGATCGGCTTAAGGATTGACACCGCGGCTGGGTGTGATTGAAGCATCCGATATGCCGTCAATTCGTTGATTCTTACGGTTCACGACACGGCGATGTTGTCCACTTGGCCAACGACCCCGTCGGAATGTCAAATTGTGCAGGGTGGAATATTAAGAGAACAAAAGCAATTAAATTGCTTTTTGTTGTCGTAGTCATTGCTTTCACAATCAGCATGAGTTTCATGGCTATCATTTACTATAATCCGTTTTTAATTTCTTCTTCTTTCTTCTCTTTAAAAAAAATTTGTATTCATGACCAACGACGACGAGTGAACCAATTTTTCATCAGAAATGATGTACAATTTCGTCGTGTTTTTCTGTAAATGTCATTATTTCTGGATTACATAATTATGATCATGATGAATTGATTTTGCTTTCTCGAAGCATCCTGCTGGATGGTCCATCAGACAGTTTCGCCCAGCCTTTCCATCTTGCTCAGCAAGGCATAGTGTTCCCGGTGCCGTTCAGTTCCGTGCCTGGTTCTGAATAACTCCCACGTGATAATTGAACTATTTAACTCAAGTTTAAAACTAGAGCACTCCAATATCTCTAACCTCGATCTCAAGATTGCCACAAGATTCCGAAATCGTGCTCAATTAATTTTGTCTTTTGCTCATCGGCGAGAAGCAACATAACACCATCGACAATTTGCGGCATCCACAAACGGAGAAGTAGGTCAGAGAGCTCTCTACTTCAGCCTGGCGATCGTTTATTGGCGCCCCATCACGCCCGCTACATTTAACCGTCACTAATTTCAAATTTCGATACACGGCACGTGAGGCTTCGCTACAAAACAAAGTTGGCGTGTTATACATTGCGGCGCGTTATCGTCGAGATCGCTTCAGTGGATGTCAACGATGCTGCGTTTCATGGAAAATGAAATAAGTTTTTTAAGTAGCTATAGGAGTAGACGTCATTATAGACGTCATATAGTTCAGATTGCCATCTATCACAATCCAGTACACCCTTGCATGAAACAGCGTGAATTGTATCCTAGTAAAGGCAGTGTATACTTCACTCATTTGGAAATATAATGAAGGGAAAATAAAATTATCAAATCAACCAAGAAAACCCAAAGAATAAGACTTGACCACGCCCGGTTACAAATTAGAACAAAATAAGAATGTCGCCCAACTGACGTTTATGTTATCATTACGTGTAAAGGTCGAAGGATTTCTGTGAATGGCAAATGGGGTTTCTAAATCAATGAAGCATCTACATCCTAAGTTTGAATCTTATTTCGATCTTTATTATAGTAAAATGTGATTGTATTTATTACAACTTGCTCGTGGTAATTTTATTCCAAAGAATTTTGTATAAAATAGAATTTAAAAAGGAGGTGATGTTTTAATAGAATTGAGTCTTCGTTTCGACGATCCATTGTCTATTCTTGTTCTTGTTTTGTATTGGTCCAGTTATGGCATCTCACTACAAATTAATTTCGACTTCAGGACGATGCATCCTTACGAACTTTATTTCGCTTCTTACATCTTGGTGATTATTTATAGATTACTTTTTCGTGTGTATTTTCTGTGTGAGTTCATCCCTTTTAATGTATGAGTTTGAAACGATATTTCTGCCAATCATTTTAAAGTTCTTTTCCCAGTACAGTTCCTTGTCTAGTTGTACTTCAGTAGGAGTCTATGACCTCATAACGTCGAATTCTGTCCCTGTTTCGCACAACTTTGGATTTGCCTTTTCAATTCAACTGTCGCTACAATTGACAAACCTTTCACGTTCAGGATAAGCACCTTGCATCCAACTGAGAAGTAAAGTGCACCATCCGCCCATCCCTATTGGACTCAATCCAAGCGGGAAAATCGCCAATTAAACCGACTTAATGAGGCAAGTGAACGAAGCACCAATTTACGATTTTGACACAACAAAAAGTTTGAGCCGTGCGGAAGAAACATTGGCCACTCTGAATGGAAACTATAGAAGAGGTCCAGGGTGTAGGTGGGATTTCTTTGTGGGAATCGCTACGGACTTTAGTGTTAATCCAGCAGTGAGTGACCCACTACTCCAGGGCCGAGCTTTGAACCTCTGCATGCGGTAGGGTTCAACTTAAGGCCAACCGTTGATGTTGAGGTGAACCTTGTTCTCAGGTGGGAAGTACTTTTTGTGTCGTGCACAAGGCACAGGTCAGCCCCATCCCGGGCCGTCTGACGGGCGAACTGTAACCGGAAGTTTTTGTTTCTTTGGATGTATTTTTTGGTATATCAGGTGTTTGTTGTGTCAATGTTACATTTAACAGCGATGTCACAGTGTTAGGTTGAGAGTCACTTTTTGTAATGTTGAGGAAATCGTATACATGGAAGAATTAGAAAGGCACTGCGTGAGACCAGAATTCATACTTTATAACCCTGCTGGTCGGCACTTTTTGATACACGATGAAAAATGTAGCAGGACTCAAATTGATATCAGGTAATAAATACCTTAGTCCACACATATAACAAGTCCAAAGTAAGTGGATTTAAATGGCATGAGTGTTACTAAACACTGTTGGTCCAGTAGAGGGTGCTTTGTGCTATCTTCCTTTGTTGTTTGTGATGGGTGATTTTAGCCTTTTATTTTGAATGTACATGTATATTGTATTGCCCACTAAGAACTGAACTTGGTGATAGCAGAAGAATCATTATGTAAATATCAGAGGTTCCGTCACTCACTTAATCCCTGTGATAAAGCAAGCTTGAAAAATTATCGAAATATGAAACAAAGTTCCCGATAATTGACTTTGACTTTTCCAAATAGTTTGTCATTGAATGGAGAAACGTTAGCTTCAGCTTCTACGAGATAAATTATCCAAGTAGCGACCCGTGCCCAAATATCAACAAAAGTTAAAACTTAATCAAAATGTCCCCACTCTGGCATACTTTCCCCTGACAGGGAACTGAGCGAGATTTTGGAGAGCTGTTCCCCATATGTGAATGGTGACATTTATCATCCGACTGACCTATTTTCAACGACAAGAGCAGAGAGCTTGCGGCCCAATCCATAATCCGTTCATTCATGCACAAAATAAATTACCGTACAATGCCAACCCACTCGCCCCTTCCCGAGCTCTAATTACATCAGGTATTAAGAGCAAAATCAACACAAATCAAGTATTCCAACCTCAACACCCCCCACCCCTCCCGTCAATTTGTTATCCTTTTGCTGAACTTGTTTGGCTTTAAGAAAGTTTCATAATAAAGTCGACACACCACTCTGTGATCAATGGATACATGCTGGATGTGAAGAGGCGCAATATGTTTTGGGGTTCAAAACGTCCATTCGAGTTGTTTACAATTTCGAATCCCTCCTCCTTTTCAAGAGTTGGCGTGCCTTTTGCAAATATACACATCCCTGTACGTTTGTGAACTACCATTAAGATGCATTTTCTAGCTTAGTTCCAAGTGTGTAGTTAGGAGGATGACCAAGAAGGAGAAAGGGTTAAAATAATGAACTTTCCGAGGAATTAATGGCCGACCACGTTTGACGAATCGGAAGAGTCGGTGTTTGATTGTAAAATAGTCATGGGAAATTCCTGGCAGTGAAGAATGTGCGTTTACTACGGAATGGCCTTTAAAGCTTGGCTGCGAAACCCGCGTGACCTAAATACAAGCTGCAAACACACGCAGTATTGATTCGCTACTTGACAGTCTGCTTGACACACATTCATTATTCAACAGCATGGAGGAGATAAGGAGGGAACCAAATATATATCCAAAGCTCTCAATATTATAATATAGCCATGAAAAGAACTCTGGTTGCCGCTTATGCGAGGCCTGGGTTCGCGTGGGTAGGTTGCCAACGAGCCCAATGTAGCCTGGGGGTTTAGAGATCCCGGCCACCCCTTTGATGTCGTGTGGAGAACACGGTGAACCAAGAGTTCATCGACTCTTTAAACCCGACCATATCAAACACTGATGATGCACACCTAGAAGTCAATCGCTGACAATGCATTTTGGAGTAGGGTTTAATTCTACCATGGTTCTACTTAACAACGAATTAAGCATTTTGTGACTGGAATAGAGAGTGGGTGTTAAGTGGGTGTTAGGTTGGGACTATATTCTGTAATTGGATCACCCAAAAGTGACGAAGTCAGGAGAACCTCAAACAATAATTGTACAAACTTACGTTTAAGTCCATCACAATATTTCTATAAAGATCATTGCATTTAGCTTAGCAAAAACTTGCCGGGAACCAGTTGCACTCACTGCACATGAAATGGCACTTTGGCTGATAAACCGTGTCTCGGCTATAATAAGCAGATTGTGACTGAGCTCATTGTTTCTTTGTTTTAAAATCGCACTCCTGTTCAGAGGGAAGCATTAATGGAGCAGGGTTTCAAACCCATCAACATCAGCTCCAGCCAATCGTCAGATAAAAACTAACTCTGACCATGGAGGTAGAAACTCCATGCTCTGACCATCATGTGTGATTGTGAACAACAACAACGTCTCTTTGCACTCTTGCGTTCATCATACTTTCCAGAGAGCTCCCCCCCCCCCCCCCCCTGGCCGAGGCTCTCCTTGAAAGGTCGAGTCAACCTCGCTGTTTTGGGAAGGAACAATCGATAGAGTTCGTGTACTTCTGGTGTATAGGAGGATGTTCGATTGCTTGTTAAGTGAATATCTAGCACCTCGTCACTATGACGGCACGGGAGCACGCTTCGTGAACAATCTTAGAGACACTGAAAATAAGAAGAGGAGTGAGGACCCGGGGCAAGGGTTTGAGAACCGTCAAGCAGAAAACATCGTCTCGCAATATTTCTTATTAATGCAGTGATGTAGCCAACCAAACCATACGGTTGGTTTATGCTGAGGATGAACTGTTCATGGGTGAGCAGATTCGTGTGCTTTGCTTTGAGAAGTTGCATGAAATCGCCTTATGGTGTTTTTGCCCTCCCTGGTAAATGTCAAACTGACGGTATATTATGCTGTGTTTATGCTGTAGTAATACAAACATAAGCATTTAATATAATATAGCATCTTACAATCGTCCATTGTCGACAATGGTGTAATATTTGGATAGAACTCAGCTTCAACAATAGTAACCCATATACTAAAAAAACAAAAAAACAAAAACAACACTAATACAAATGAAGAAGGGGTGATCATGAAACTATTCCTTCCCTATTTCTATTCTAAATTAAAACTTACCCGGTTGATAATTTCCTGTTTGATTATTAATGATCGCTTTGAACGGATGTGACTTACCGGGCCCGGGGAGTGATTCGTCCCCATCCATCAACCGAACTGTCCCTTACCCAAAGAAGACAAACCCAACGATGAAGACAACGAGACCCTCTGCAGCGCGTTTGAGCGATGATATCCCTGATTTGACTGACAAACCATTAATCTGAAGTCACGCTCTATTCACATCAATACTAAGGGGGGGGGGGTAGGGACGCAACGTCACAATTAGTTTAAAAAATTACTACTTTGAATTGGAATTCGAGGGGAAGTCCTCACACTAGAAAAGTTCATCCTACCCATTGTTGATGTATTGACCCAGTATGTTCCATGTTATGACTTCACAAAGTGGCTCATGAACTGTTGTCCCCCCGCTCCCCACCCCTCCGCCCAAACTTAAAAGCTGATTTGTATGCACTTCATACAGACCCAATGGGCCAACCTTTCTTTTTGCAATCTCATTGCAGTATATTAAACGGTTTCATTTCACATTTTTATTTGGCCATGTGTTTTGTTAGTACTCGATTATAAACCCAATTATAAAGCAAAGTCCCCGTGCGCAAGAATGACTTAAAGAAACCGGAAAACCAATACATTATGCCCATAGTTCCAGCAGCTTGGCCCAGATTTCGGGAAGATACTAAAGCCTCCCACTGGACCCGGCCCAGGTCGCGGTTTAGTCCCACTACGTGCCCGGGGTTGAATTCACTCCGTCACCAAGCGGTGAATGACATGTATGCAATTAGGTGCTTACATAATACATCAGTGGTGAGTGGGGCGGGCCCTGTTCAGTGCAGTTGAACAGGCGTGGTACAAGTACATGTTCAACTGGGAACCTTCGACAAAAGCAAATCCTAACCCCGTTTCCTTTAAAGTATTATTTCAGTTCCCGAACCCACATGGTAAACTAATGAACCGCGACAAAGTTGGCCCAAGTCGATTCCCGTACTTGGTAGTGAACCTATACAAAGGTACACCACAATTCTCAATGCGGAACCAGTTCGCTATATACAGCGTTATTTTTCCTAAACTGGATTGGAATGATTTGCCAAAAGGCCTGTCAGGTCGATTTGAAAACACGACCGGGGGATTTGTAACAAAGGGCCCATGTACTGTCGAGGTCAGGGCACGCCTCCCCATGCCGTGGGACCAAACTTAGTTTTTGTTGGTGTGTATGGCATGCATTTTACTGCACAGTTCCTTTCCCCTTTGTCAACCTTTTGATTGTTATATAGATTTATAATTTGTTTATAATTTTAGCCGGTGATGACGTCCACTGAGCAGTATCGTTCACAATTTCAGTTGATATATGACAAGACAATTTTGATTCGTGGGGTATATTTTAGAAAGTTTGCATGAAGTTTTATAAAGGGGTCAGTTAATAGAGATTGGAACTGGGATAAACATATCATCAAGCGATAACATTCCACTGTATTGGGTGACAGGTTTGATTTTGCGAGGGAGTGGCATTCTGAATGGGTTTACAGACAGGGCTTAGGGTTGAACTGGTACCTGATGGCTACCGGCTGAAAGCTAAACATCTCAGGGGACGACATGAAGTTTGCTTAAAGTTAAAGAGGCTGCTTTGGTTTGGGGGAATGAAACAGTATATATTTTTGTTCTCAATTAAGTTTTCACTTATCAAAGTAGAATTCCACTTAGCCATTGTACGTATCTTTAAAGTAAAAAACTGTGAATTATTTGTTTTGTATTTTGATAGTCATATCTTTCTTGCTTTGCACTGCATGAAATAAAATCAGTTTGTGTTTACGAAACCCCAACAAGATCTGATGAAAATATTTCCTCGGACATTCGGCCAGTTGCTGTTTTTACTAAGTAAGTTTTTATGCCAACTGTATTGTCAGTGGAACTGTGAAATATATTTAAAGAAAATTGATTTATGCCAGTCTCCCTAGTAATGGAGTTATATCTCGCGCATCTACACTGTGCGAATAACAGATAGCTAGCGGCCCTATACTAAATCGCATCCAGGTTGAGAATCGTGTTAAGTATGCGCATCTGTGGGTTCCCATCTTCCTATACACCCACACTCCCATGCGCTCTCCTCGAGACTATTTTTAGACGGAGGGGTGACCAAGTCAAAGCCGGGTACCCGTTTATCGAGGCGAACAGGTCCATCTCATAGGGTCTTTGCACTTTTTGTGAGCTATGGAAAATATGCCACGGGTCTGTTCGAGAAGACAGGAGAATAAAGAAAGGGACTAAAAATCGGCCATCACGCAGCGATGTTGGCAAGGCGAGTGCTATGTCATGCAGGGCTCACTGTGGAGTTCACCCGCTGGCCCTGTTAATG
This sequence comes from Asterias rubens, assembly GCF_902459465.1. Lineage (NCBI taxonomy): Eukaryota > Metazoa > Echinodermata > Asteroidea > Forcipulatida > Asteriidae > Asterias > Asterias rubens. Next base: position 601,376 of record NC_047065.1, read on the forward strand.
CGCCGTTCGTGGATGCATGTATTTCCCTTAGACCTGTTCTCTGCCGGTCAGCGAAGCATGGCGGTCCTTCCTTATACTGTTAACTATCTCATGGTGAGATCCTAAATTGAATTGAGGAGACTGAGGTTGCCAATAGAACACAAAAGCTCCGTAAAGAAGGTTTTAAAAGGATCTGTTTTCCCGTCCAAAACGTGTCAACGAGATACGTCCAAAGTTCACAAGAAGGTCCTTGCGTCATAGGTTTTGTGCCCTCATGAGCATAGCCACAATAGTCGGGCGCTTAAAGGAACCACTACACATCATCGGATAGCTCCCTCCAGTAGCACACGTAAATTCCCAGCCGTCCAGGTACCATCTGCAAAGTGCGTGACGTTGTCCTTTTAGATTACCCGTGACCGAATTCTGGTTGCAGTGATGATGGAACTATGTCAGCAGAGAACTGCAAAGATAGAACACATGGCAACAGAAACCAACAGCCGTAGGTTTCCCCTTAAACACTGAAGGAAACACTGCAAGAACTCCTTGTAGCCGATAGATTCTGGAAACAATGTCAAGTGGTCCTTCGTCAGGGTAGATCTCATTGAGGAACGTGAAGAGATCAAGTGCTGCTCGTTCAATTTCCGCAGTGTATATTATAGCTTTCTCATCGCAGTGACACGCTTGAAGCCGAAAGTTCAAAGCACAACTGCGTTTATTTTGGTTAAAGCCATTGGACCCTTTCGGTAAACAGTATTGTCCAAGGCCCACACTTCGTGTATCACAACTTCTATATCAAATAACAAACCTGTGAAAATTTGGGCTTAATCGGTCGTCGGAGTCAGGAGAAAATAACGGGAAAACCCACCCTTGTATCCGCGCGTTTCGCCGTGTCATGACATGTGTTTAAAATAAATCCGTAATTCTCGCTAATGAGAATTGATATTGTTTTACTGTTTTCTCAAAAAGTAAAGCATTTCATGGAATAATATTTCGTGAGATGTATTTCACCACTACCTTCTGTAAACCCTGTAAGTTATTTGTAAATCTGTGAACTTTTTGTTTTTTTCTGTACCGAAAGGGTCCAATGGCTTTAAGGAAAGTAGCATTATGTTGAATGTGGCATTTTGTCTGTACCACGTGTCTTTGGTAGAATTTATTTTATAAAACACATTTTCGGATAATTGCTACCAAAGTTTCCTTGCAGTGCATTTATTAAGTTTGCCATCGAACAAATGCAAAGGGGAATAAATTAAGAAGAAGAATAAGTAACCTGAGCACAGTTAGCTAATCGGGGTAATACATTCTGTGTTCATGATGCGAATTGAGTAAAACTGTAACAAATTGCCTGTCCGTGTCATTTTGCTGTTTTTTCAGCAGCGCACACTGCAGAGTAACGATGGGTACTAAACCAACGCCCAACGGCATTCACAACGGGTCGCGAACTCCAAGCTTCAGAGGATTACACTTGAGCCTTTTGTATGTAGGTCAAATAACGCGAGCCTTCATCGATCCAGGCGGGACCAATTCGCTCCAGCATCCGTTACCGTTCAATCTTGGGCGTTGGATTGGCTCTGGGTGGATGAAGTGAAAGGGCTTTTGTTGGTCGAATCGCCTTTTCTGACTAAAGAGAAGGGCGTGTGCCAAAGGAAAGTGACTGGTTGGAACAGGCGATGAGAAAGGCCCAACCGAAACAGTTCCCTGTATACAAATTTCTGAGAACCGGCTTGAAATCTTTCTTTTAATAATTAATGAGCTTTCAGATCTAAGCTTAAAGGTTTCTGTTGTAATTGCAATAGAGGACTTCCAACTCACAGTCAATCAAGTCGGTCTATAACGATAGAAATGTCTTTTCACATCAGGTTCTCGCGACACGGTGTTTCAGTTAACCCAACTCAACTTACTGAACACAGTTGAATTGCCTCGTCAAACTTTCCCTGCTGCGTACACCGAATGTACGCACGCAATCTTATTACATAGTTCCACAATAAGTTACCGTTATGTAAACACGGATATTGCTATTAAAGTAAATTACGAATACCCGATCAATGCGGATATCTACTCTGTTATATCATGGTTATACCCTCCATGGCCAACAGTTAGAGTCTACTCCTGAAGACGACCAGAGCAGTGACGCTTTTATCGCAAACCCCTCGCAGTTCTAATCTTCCACCTTTCAAAGTCTAGAATCCTACTAAGGCCAAGTCCAAGAACATGCTTTATAAATTCCTCCACTTTGCCAACTTGTCTATATCCACTCGTTCATTGCGACCACAATAATTGGTTTTGAAAACTTGCATGTTCAAGCGGGCCGCGTTAGCGAACAGTGACCGCTACTCCATGACCTTCTGACTGACCGTTGCGGCCACCATACACCGTCACAACCGCGAGGCCCAGCTTGTTGCAAACGTCAGCGAATCGAACTTTATGTAAACGTCACTTTAGTAAACGTCACTTGAGTGTCCAGGTAAATCTTAAGCGACAGAACGGCTATTGGAGTAACGTATATCGCAATTTGTTATCCAATGCGCATAGTGCATAAAATTGTGATCATTGATTACAGTCACCGGATTTTCAAAAGTGAACTGTCGAGAATGTTTCCTCTATAAAGCACGGTAATTTGGTTTGGTTAATTTATTAATTTATTATAAGTTTCCGATGTCATTATCTCATTGCTTGTTTTCCTTTGTTGTAGTCAATGCAACAAACCAATCCGAAACATCAACGAAAGCGATCTCGATCCATGATGTTGTCATTGTCAGTGCACTTTGGGTGCAGGGGAATACTGCGACTTTGGTAAGTGTATTTCCTTGTTATACTAGATAGTCCATCCCTAATGCTAGTCCAATTAGACAGTGCGCATAACAACTTCCAAAAACCGTTACCCATTAGCAACAGTGAGTACTGTCACCAGAAATCTGCTCTCTGGCATAATAGACACTCATTTGCACGGAGCAAACACGGAGCAAACAAGGGGCATGCACACACTGCGTCGTTAAAACACAATATATAAGCCACAATGACATTCCCTCCAACGGTAAAATACTCCAATAACTGTTTGTTTTCCAGAGAAAATTAATTCGTATTGTCTATGGTTTTCCATAAACCCACCGCACGGCCAATCCGTATGGGTAGTACAATGACCTAACGAAAGATACCCGATTTGATTGTCCCAAACGGTAAATGCCTGACGTTGAAACAATGCAGTTACGCCACAGAGAAAGGGTTACGCCAATTAGAACCCCACAATATTAACAGAACGCAAAGCCACTGCTTTCTTTCAACACGGAATACAACGTGTAGGATCTAGTTGGTAACGGATGATTTATTTTAACCCACTGCTGTGGTAAACGTTTTACGGTTTTAATCTTTTTATAAAGCGATTAGTATAACATTATTATCTATAAGTGTGTTTTCAAATCGATGTTTACTAATACTACAAAGAGCAAAAAACATTCAGGTTACATTCAGGTTGAGTGCACTCTATAGCATAGCTTAGCTAGAAAAGCACGATCCAGTGAGAACACTTTAGCAGTATACACATATCAATACTGATGTTAAATGGCTAGATGTTGGTTCGAAGAGCATTATGTCTTCTTAAAGACAGAGTTTTTGGAACGCTTCTCCGATTCAAACTTTAGGTCATACAAATTGATATCTTTTTATAACCATATAAATTCGAAGCGTTCTCAAAATGCTTAATTACTATCGAAAGCAGCTGTAGGCTTCTAAGTGTGTATTGCCATTAAAATTAAGAGTGCTTACCAAACGTACTATGTATTCCCGTTATCGTCAGTTCCGGAATTGTTTTGCGTAAACGGTTGATTCTTTGTTGGGTTTTACACAGTATTTTATGTAAGAAGTCTCAAAATAGTTAATTATCTACACACGTATCTTTTTAAATGATCTTAATGATGGCAGAGTGAAATAAACTCCCTCCGGAATTGTTCGTTGCATCCATAAAATTGTATCAACATTTTTTCCCAGAATTTTTACACAGTCAGTTGTAAACTTAAAGCCATCAAGCTCACAATTTCTACAAAAAGACATGGCTTACCTTTTTCCTCTCTGACGACGTTCCGAAAAACTACAACCTCAGTTTTGGTACAATATGTTCTCCTAGTGTAGCTGCATGTACAGGAAGACGTACCCGTCGCTAAACCCAGAATCCCCTTCAGGCAAAAACCCACAAGCTCTAAAAGTAGGGTTGAATATTAAACACAGCATGCGTGCACACACATACACGGTAGCAGCTCACCCTGGCTTCTGTGTATGAAGAGTGACCGTACGCGGCGTAGGTACCGCGGTATTTATACTCAAACTCTAGGTATCAATCACTGTTCCGACCACTGTTCCCCTGACCCACGGGTTGAGTGGCAAACAACGAAGTGGATGGATGAGTGGCAAGCACAGGTCACACTCACAGTGACCTCAACTGCCTCTATGCTTACTGTATTCAAAGCTTGACGTGAGCTTTGGTTGTACAGGCAGGCACGTGCTTCGCCTAGCGCCAGTATAGTACGTGTAATACCGTAGTGCGTACTACGCAACCGAAAAGCACACACCGCACAAAGTCGTGAGGTCGTTGACCGTTCACACAACAACATGAAAAACGATGGATGAGGTTTCCGCGCCTTTTGTGGATGATCAATGCCCTTGTCCTTAGCTTTGGTTATTGATTAATTATTACAGGCAACTGAAAGCTATAGAGTACATGATCATAATCCATCTTTGTTACAAAGCTATAGTCCCGTGTTTGTGGCCATTCAATCACGTTAATCTGCTACATGTGGCTTTGGTTTTGGGGCTGGATCGAAGTGGTGCACCGTGAACTTTACCAAGAGAGAATCTCCAGAAATGCAGTAACCTTCAGAATGCTGTTACGAGGGTCAGCTTAGATCGATCAGCTCCACCACTTGTAATGTTTCCCTTCCAACAGTTTTCAATGATAACATAATCACTTCTTACGTGCTTATTGTTTACATTCATATTAGCCGACGTGACTCAAATCTTTATCGCCAAATTCTAGGCTATGCTTTACTTGTTCTATTTCGGGAATTTGACCGAAAAAGGGTGCAACTGGTGTGCATCGTGTTTCACATAAACTAACTGTGAGTGACGTCGACCAATATTGTGGAGAAGTTCAATTTACGTTTTCAAATTCAACGGAAGGGAAAACAAACTACTCACGACGAAATCTGAACAATATTGGCTGCCTTTTTTGAAAGAACCCCAACCCAATACTTGAAACAATTCGAATGGACTCACTTTTCCCTGTAATTTATTTGTTTCCCAATACATCATCTTAAAGTACCATTTATAAAGGAAATTGACATTTATTTTTGTTCAAACGAACAACCTCACTCAGGACTGTCTTTCTAGATGAGTGTTTGTGAACGGGGGATCATCAGTTTAAACTGAGTCATTTTTATCTTGACCTCGTCAAAACCCCTTGCTTTTCCATCATCAGTAAACACCGCAGAATCATTCCCTACATCATCATCGTGAGTTGAGTTGACCAACAGACGTCGTCGACACCCGTCTACTCCGTTGCCTCTCCTGTTGGCAGCTATCATTCCACACTTAGACTGGCTTGCTCCTGGTTGTGGGTGTATAGGGTTGGGGTAGCAGCCACCTTATTATTATCCATGGAGTTTTCAGATGGGAACACCACACAGTCTTGCTGGACACTTGCTGCTGTTGTAATGTTTGTTGTTGTTGTGGTTGTGGTTGTGGTGGTCGTTTGGTGCTACTGCTGCTGTTTTGCTGCTGTTTTTGCTGTTGCTGTTAATTTGTTTGTAGAACAGTTGTTTTCTTGTTTGTTGTTATGTGGTCGTGGTAGTGGTAGTGTTATGTTGTTTCTGCTGTGCAGTTGTTGCTGCTTAATGAATATACTTGTCTGTGTTGTTGGTGGTGCTGCAGTTTGTTGCTGTTGATATTGCTGCTGGTTTTGTTGTTTGATGTTGTTATTGTTGGTGATGGTCTTGTTGTGGTTCTTCTTGCCTGTTGGTGTCGTGGGTTTTTTCTTGTTGTCGTTTGAGCTCAGTGACAGTTGAATAAAAACCGGCTGTCCGTGCAAACTGTCCTCTCGACACACTTCTGATTTATCCTCTTAAAGATAGACATATATCAGTTCAGGGTTAATCCAACCCACTTGAATTGACATTCAATAATTTGCTAGCAGCTTCCATATTGAGCTATGTGAGTGATTTATGGATGTGGAGCTATTACCAGTATAAAGGACGACCTCGTAGGCCTGTGGGCACGGTTGTCAGTAGTCTGCATTGTCACCACAGTTCAGTCGCTACTCTCCACCGCCACTAGACTACCACCAAGAAGCTATGCTCAATACTGATTGATGCATGTACTCATAAATCATCTTGCTTTATGAGGTATGATGTTTCTTTAACACACATAGACCCACTGAAACCAGTTGAATTCAATGGCAAATGTTGCAACTCATTTACCCTGATGATTTCTCATATTTTTATATTACTATATAAAATGTGTTTTTGTCACTTGTTTACTTGTTTACTTGAATGTAAATAATTTTTGTTAACATAATCCAAACGTACATAAGGTCAACCTAACTTTGTAGACATTGACTTGTTCTGTATACACTTAAGGAACATGATATTCTTCAACACTGTAATACCACTGTGTGGACGTGTGTAAGTCCACATAACGTCCAACAAGTCCCTACATTATGTGGACCTCTTTTGTTATCAGGTCCACACTTCGTATGTAGCGTTTAAACACGCAAAAACAGCGGATCCAATCTTTAACACTGATAATACTGTGTGGACGTGTGTAAGTCCACATAACGTCAAACAAGTCCCTACATTATGTGGACCTCTTTTGTTATCAGGTCCACACTTCGTATGTAGCGTTTAAACACGCAAAGACAGCGGATCCAATCTTTAACACTGTGATAATACTGTGTGGACGTGTGTAAGTCCACATAACGTCCAACAAGTCCCTACATTATGTGGACCTCTTTTGATATCAGGTCCACACTTCGTATGTAGCGTTTAAACACGCAAAGACAGCGGATCCAATCTTTAACACTGTGATAATACTGTGTGGACGTGTGTAAGTCCACATAACGTCCAACAAGTCCCTACATTATGTGGACCTCTTTTGTTATCAGGTCCACACTTCGTATGTAGCGTTTAAACACGCAAAGACAGCGGATCCAATCTTTAACACTGTGATAACACTGTGTGGACGCGTGTATGAAGTCCAAAGTGTTTGAAGTCCCTATAGGTCCACACTTTGTAATGTAGCGTATACAAACAGCGGGTTCAGTCTTCAACACTGTACTACGTGAGTTTATGTTTACTACAGGGGGGGGGGTGAGGGTGAGTATTCAGCGGTTTAAGAACTGTCCCCAGAGTCTTGTCGATTTGTCACTGTAGAAATGTTTCTTCAATTTAATCCGATAGCGAGAGTTTGCCTTCCCCAATAAAACCCCGCGCTTGGGATATCCCCGATGTGGCTAATTAACACCTGCCTGACACACGACGTGTGGAGATGTACCATGGACTCACACCCATTTTCAACCAACTCTAAAGAGGAAAAACCACAGACACCCTGGCCCAGAGTAACGTCACTGATGATCCTGGATTCATGTGACAAGCTCACAGAGCGTGTACCACTTAAAGGCAATGAACACCTTTGGTAATTGTCAAAGACCATTATTCTCACTTGGTGTATCCCAACATATATGCATAAAATAACAAGCCTGTGAAAATTTTGATCTAATTGGTCATCAAAGTTGCAAGAACATAGTGGAAGACTGCTGGACTTGCCTGTTCAAAAGTTTTCTGTCCCACCTGATTGCCCTGTGTTTATAAGCCTGTGTAGTTGGTAAAGTGTGTTCACAGTTATGCTCGTATTGGATCTCAAGGGTTAAAACAATGTGTGACTTCTTTAACTATCCCCTCCCCCTAACTTGCAGCGAGTGACGAAGCTCTTGTAGGGAGGGGGTTGCCGCCAAGATTGCTTACTTGACGGGGGGAACCAAGCCAGAACGAGTCATGGGTGTGAATGACCGTAGGGGTAGGAAGTCGTCTAACCTGGGGGATTAAGGGACGGATGGATGGATAGATTTGAAGCAGAACCCCGTGGGTAACAGAACTGATTTGGACCTGCTGGATAATTATGTTAGAAAAATACAAACCAGTGAAAAGCATTGGCCCTTGTGCACTACACAGACACGCAGACGACCTTGAAGAGTGCTTCACCCATGTTTGCTTTGAATGTGCAGAGAAAGCATAATGTTTTGCCGCCTTTTCTAGGTCCCATAGGAACATGTGCATCAACAGCTGCTATCATCACCAGCGGTATCGCTTAAAAGTAGCAGTAAAGCTTCTATGATACATCCATCCACGTGTGTATGATCGGTATCTCTAAAAGCTGAGTGGTAACATTATTTGCTGCTGTCAAATTAACTTTCTCACATTATGGAGAGAGGTTCACGACCATGAGCTGGCATCCCATTAGCCTATTTTTCATAAACCTGTACCCTATTTCGGAATATTTTAGAGTTTAACCAACACCCCTGCTCTCATTGGAATGTTGGAGGGTCGGAGCGGTTCGAGTGACGTTCAATCAACTTCTGCTCGCCCAGATTCTGGCTGCTGCGTTGCTATGGAATAATAATTAACGAGAAGAGAATCTAAACACACAAATCAATCGTCTTTTTGCTATAAACAGACAGCAATAAAGTGGGCACGGGCTGATCAAGAGGGTACTGGTTTTATTGTCTATATTTCTGTTGTCTAATATTCAACTGCTAGACTTTGCAATAAGAAGGCTCTGTTTCCCCCACCGGGAGTTGAACCTCCTGAACAGCACAGACATGACGTCATTTAGATTATGACGTCATTGTTTCAAATATTAAGTTGCTGTAGGTGATGATTTTCCACCTATATGGATTATACACCAAAGTACAGTACAACACTCTAGAGGTCTCTGAACTTCAATAATATCAATTACATACTGATGTGTTATGTTGGAACTGCTCCAAACATCAAAGTTATCCAGCTTGTAAAAAGTTCAATTTGGATTTGAGTTCATGTTGGTTACCCACTGTACAAAACTCTGGGCAGATAGATTCCCATACCTTAATATGGGCGCAGGGCCAAACGCCGATGTAGAGTTTGTTGACCATAGCTCACATCTCGCTGTCTCGATGTTGAGCCAGGAGCTAGTTAACCTATCCACGCGTATTAAGCCATTTTCTGTAAGAGTCAACTAGATGTATAAGGTGCCGTCACTACGTGTTCATGTCACATGAGTAAAGAACCACCCATGATATTAATCCATCAGCCTCCAACATCAGGGACCAATATCACAGACTGTTCACAAAATGCTGGTGCCATATAAAGAGAAGAAATCAAACCTAAAGTTACTGATTGTTACTGGTTATGTTACTCAAGATGACGTCAGTTCTGCAGGGCGCCCTCACTTAGAGGTCAAGATTAAGGTTGCTCATTGGTCGATTCTTGCGCTGTGCGTGTTCAAAACACTGTACATGTGTACGTTTTCTTTTTATCAACGATTTACCTTTCAGCGGTGGGATGATTTAATGCACATACCCCATTGATCGTCATTAATATTGCCAATATTTTTGGAGATCGATGATATGACGTCACAAGCTCTCAATATTGAGGTCAAAAGAAGACCCACCATTGGTTGAGAGCTGTGCATGGTGTGTCACTGTTTGACCTCGACAACGATGTCGGCCAATGCACTGGTCTGTTTGTCCAAGAAGCGAGGATTGTTCCAGTCCAGTGCTTAGAACGTTCCCGAATGCTCTGTGGACCATCGGAACGTGCAAACCGTGCGCGACATCCATTGATACTTCTTCGGTTTCTCTTAGGCCGTGTCCGAAACGACGACTTCGGCTACAGCTACGTCTAGATCAGCGCGTCTACCAGTGTTGAAGAATAGGCAGACGCGCGCGATCTAGCCGTAGCTGTAGCCGAAGTCGCCGTTTCGGACACGGCCTTAGCTTTCCAATCTTGTGCATTATTTTGTAAAAGAGGAAGGCCAGCCTTTCTGCATGTCCCTCTACTATCAACCGGATTCCACTACCTACTGTAGACCCTATCTAATAACATGAAGTATCATTTACGTAGGCACAAATATTTGGATATCGTAACCAAACCGTAATATTACTCTTTTGATTCTGTTGTAAAGTGTTGAGAGCTCAGTCTTACAGATAGTGCACATTTGACTGACAGATGCTGTCGTCTATTCTGAAGTGTGTAAAAAGAGTGCGACTGAAGTCCACTGGGGTACAACGGAGGATGATGAACTTTACACTGACCTTTTTTGTCATGCTGCAACAATCCCTGTCGTGTGTCCCATGTGCAACAAGGCATTGTTATATACTAATACAGCTTAGGGGCCAGACTAGATATCTGCCAAGCCTCGGTTTGGTTTCGTTGATTTTGATTGGGGAACCACAAGAACTTGCGTCGATTACTCTCAAGTGGCATACAAGAAGCTCGTTTGAAGAATGAAAACCAAAACCAAAGCAAATAGCAAAACTGAATCATCGCAATTCGTCGGGAAAATTATGGGAACTACCACCCCCCCCCCCAAAAAAAAGACAGAAGTCAAACAAAATCTCCTCTTTCAAAATGTGTCATAAATCTGACATGGGTTGTCCTCGTGTCATTCAAAACCACAGCTGTTTTGTTGAAACCAATAAACCGGCACCGAAAGGTAAATACACCTTAACACTTGATGGAGTTGTTCGTTCGTGCACATCGACAACAACCGACCTGAAAAGAAGGGAAATATAAACCGGGCCAGAATTCGCCCCATTTCATGCTTGCCTGCTGGTTTCTTTTTCACCTTTCTCTTCTTATGGGGTTTTGTGTTGTCTTTTGTCCGTGTTTGTGGTAGGGTTCCCACCGGTAAATCCTCCACAAACTAGGTCTATCAATACAACACAAGAATGCCTGGAGATTGTTAGCTTACTATCAAAAACCGGGATTTTATATTTATTTATTCTATTCCAGTTCTGGTGGACTTTTGAACTTGACAAGTGAAGGGTTGAATCGAGAAACAGCTTAGGGGAAAAAACCTTTCAAGTCCTGAATAGAGGAACATACAAATTCCGTTTGGATTTACAATAAAGTTTTATTTGGCTTTACATGAGTTAACAGAGCACTGGAGTGAGAAATATTTGGAAACAGAAGAGATTGATGTACAGAAAATGTAAGATAACGTCTCGAAATAAATCAAAAGATTAAAATAGAGACTTACTGTCAATAAAGTATCCAAACAAATTCACCACTCTTCCCTTGGAAATTCATCTAAGTTCGGCTGCGTGAATAACAAAATGTGTGACCTATCACTCCTTAGTCGCAATACTAAGAGTCAATTAAATCAGAATTAATATCTTCCTCTACTGATTAAGATTTCCCACTTTGTAAAGGATGATTCAACATTTCATATCCAGAAAGAGCCGTTAAAGGCATGTATAGGTGTATACAGTGGAGGCAGTGGACCTCCCCCATTAACCCACCACCCACATGAACTATTAAGAAGGACGACCTTTTGAAGATGGTTATTTTCTTGTGATGCACAATCATTTTGACCCCCCCCCCCCGTAAAGAAAGCCAAGGGCTATCCACAATATGCCTATGTGATTCGTAAGTGGACCAGGTAGTAGTTATAAAGCAGGGCAGTTCTTTTTAGAGCTGAGAAGTTTCCCAAATTCCGAAAAATCTACACTGCGGTATAATAAACACATCAACAAAAGTAAGTGTCCCCTCCCCCAAACAATTCGTCATAACATCGTAAGGTAAAACATTTTACCAATACAACTAATTAAGAAGTAATTCTATGACATGTTTTCTAAGTGTTGTGTGAAAATGAAAGATGTCCATGAATTCATGGCTGAATGAGCTCAAATGGAAGACAAAAACTGCCATTCTCAAAAGTCACAAAGATTGCGTTGTGTTGTTCACCGATCACGATGAGACGAGAAGTTGCCTGCGTCACATTGACGGTCGGAGACGGGTGATGAGATGGGTGTCGAGTTGGAGAGCAACATGCAGAGTGTTGTGTTCATTCAGTTACAGCCTATGGTGGTGGGAGTGTCATGGTGTGGGGTGGTATAAGCCTTACCAGGAAAACAGGTTCAGGGTAGCTACTGCTTTGCTGGCTGGTGAAGGCATCGAGCGAATGGTGTGGCCGGCAAGTTCCCCCAACCTCAATCCCATCCCTGTGGGACCAGCTGAAGCGATCTGCATATTCCCATATCAACGCCAACAGCAACCTGGCTCACCTGTCCCATCTCCTCTGCAAGTTCAGTGGATTGCCATCCCACAGCGGCAGCATGTCACCAGACTGACCAACACCATGACGGTGCCAGGTGGTCATTGGCAGGCGGTCATTGGCAGGCGTTACTGACCTCTATATTTGATAAACCTTTGTGACTTTTGAGAAGAGCAGTTTTTGTCTTCCATTTGAGCTCATTCAGCCATAGGTTAGGAAACATGTCATAGAATTATTTCTTAATTAGTTGTATTGGTAAAATGTTTTACCTTACGATGTTATGGCGAATTGTTTAGGGGGGGGGGACTTACTTTTGTTGATGTGTTTAGTAAGGCAGTTCTCAAAAGAACATAATCTATCCAGCAAGTATATTGTGTTATACCGCAAACCAAGAATACCTGGAGCAGGTTATTGGAAATATTTGGGTGAATTTCTGGTTTTGTTTGAGTATTTATTTGAGGTGTTTGTTTGTTTGTTTGTTTGTTTTTCTCTCTAAAATGAATTTTGACTGGTGACTGTTCCAGAACGACCATTCAACTTTCGCGAACGCCATCGCACAATGCACTCGACACATTTCACATTCCAAGCAAATCTGTTTGTACATAATGGTTGATGAACTTGAGACAATGTCCTGTCATCCCTATTGTTCCATTTCTAGTTAACAACCACTAAATCTTGATGTCCGATTTCTTCGTGCAACCTTATAAATGAAAGCTAATAACTTTCTCGAATCTAAGAACTGCCAATTCATTTAAAAATTTTAGAATACAATCGGGTCAAATTTGCCAAGTCGGACCATCTTTAGCCTAACACCAACAAATAACAAAATGTCTGATGGCTCATATTAAATGTGATGACCAGTAAGTTTTGGAGAAAGAACACCACAACATGCTCTCAATAAAAGTCCCCAGCCCAGGCAATCCTGTGAGAAAACTATTGACCTATAATTGGCTGACCTTTACATAGCTAATCCCCCACAGTCTCATTCCAAAATACAAGGCCTAAAATGTTAACTTTATTGCCTCAATTGTTGTCTTCTTTTTTTATTAAGATCACAAACTCCTGTCAGCTGAGTTTCCCATAAATCACTTCTAGCTTGATTTACAGCTGGATGGATCTCACCTGCTTAATATAGTGGGCGGGAAAAATCTGTCGTCAGCTTGGAGACGTGGTTGGGCTGTTCTTATGCCAAAGGGGGTATATTCCAGTCTCGGCTGTATCCTGGGTTAGCTTTTATATAAGGGAATCTTTAACAGTGTGGCCACGCCGTGAAGTCGCGTTCCTAATGATCGTGCTGATGAGAGCATCTCAGTCGTGTCACCTGTGTATACACTATCCTGATAATCGTACATAACGGGCACCAGACTATTGATTCCTCTATTCTAACCTCGGTATGGTTAGGCAATAATATGAATGGTTTGGAAACAAAAACGTTTTTGGGGGAAATGCTGGTATCCGAACTTCGCATCAATGACTGACAACCCCAAACAATCAAAAGGAACAAAAGAAGATCACATCTAACCTTATATAATCAATCCAAGCTAGTCAGCTTCCTCAGAGATCGAAAGTGTTTCTCACAAGTCATTGTGAATTTTATTCCCTATGTTATTTTGAATACGCGAGTTGTGCCTTCGCGTGATGCCTGGGATCTTGTGATGGCATATGAAGTATTTCATCGTCTGTGTTTGATTCTTGTTAACAGGGTATACTCTTATTGCGGTCGTTGAACCAGATGGATTGCAACTGTCAGTACTCTTTTGGAGAGAGTACAACATCTGAGCTTTTCAACTTATTTTGAATGTTAAAATGGCGCGATTTTCGAGTTGACTCCTTGTACGAATATACCACACGCGGTTATACTGTCCGCAACCCTTGCCACAAGCGAGTACAATTCCACGTGAAAAGCGTAAAATGAAAACAGCAAATTTTAGCAAATTCACAAAGCCAATAAGTTACAAAAAGAAGGGTGAAACAACGATGGCAGCGCCAGTTTGCAGTTTATAAACAAATTCTAGCTTGTACTTTGGGGGCAGTGAAGCCACTTTTACACAGTCCTGCATGTGGTTATACGATACAGGGAGAAACAGTTGTACATTTGGGAAATCCTATAATAGAATTGGCGACGCTGGATGTCAATCTCAGCCTTGTGATCTCCGTCAGCGTTGTCTTTATTATCGATGACTGAAGAGTCCTCATTCTGTCAGCGCCACATGACTGCGAAAAAAACCCACAGATTTTTAAAGAGACCCTTACATCAGCGGAATACCGGAGTTATTGTTCACTTCTGGCACAGGGGTATTGCTTTCCAGTTGGGAACAGGCAGTGCCATGTTTTCCATAAAAAAGTGACCGTTTCTTTCGAATTTATTCTCTTTCTATATGTAATGAATTAACATATGAAATACAGATTATGTCAATTGCCTTAAACTTTGGCGGCAAGTGAAGAGAAAAATAAACGGCGTCGTAACATTGAGCTGAAATTATGTTTTACAGCTGGCCAAGGTCAGTTGCGTTCATAGGCAAACTTTTCTGTGGCTATAGTATATATCAAATTTTAACTGTGGGAATTTTCACTGCTACACATTTGGAATTAGCAGCAAAGTAAGCAGCGAAGTTATCTATAACATAAGTTCACACGGGGTCAAAAAGTTTCAGCGAAGTGCTCGTGTGAATTTTCGTGTAACGTAACTTTTCAACAAAAACACGGAAACTGGGTTGGTGGTTATTTTCTTTGCACCTACCACAACTATTCACTTACCTATAAAATCCCGTGGTTCGAATGTTTTATTCTTTGTTTCTTTTGTTGTTCCCTTTGAGTTTACTCATTACAATCCAATTATGTAACTTTCCCTTAATCAGGTCGAGTTTGTACCGGGCCCGGGGAGTTTTTAACTCAACAGTAAACGGGTCGAGTTGTTACCGGTCTCGAGGGAGTTTTTAACCCACCAGGAAACGGTCCCCGAGCGAGGTCCGGTTCAAGTGCACATCGTTAAGTGAGCTTTGCCGCGACATGTCACCGCCCATGAACGCTCTATGTTGATTGAGGTATGTATTATATGCGGAAAACCACCCAGAGATTCCGAGAAACCTCTCTCCCCGGACCGCAATTTTTTTCTGTAGTATAGAATTGCCATCCTCTAAAAAAACCTCTCTTTTTTTTAAGGAATTTTTTTTAGTCGATTCAGAAAACAGTTCCCCAATGGAAAGCACTTAGGGTATAAACAGTACGGTGTGGCTATTTTGTTGTACAAAGACAAAATGTGCTCCAGACCCAGAGAACTCGGTACACCTTTTAAGACAATTTTCCTTTCCCCTCGGAATTTTACCTCTGGTACGGGGTAAGCCCTGGTGAATTCGACCGTGGATTAAAGTGCAAGGAAGATGTGGGTCGTTCGCAAGCAATGCCATTTAAATGCCACAGGAATTCCGGTGCAGTTAACCATAGAGCTATAAACCAAGAGTTAAAGACACTGGACACTATTGGTAATTACTCAAAATATTTATTAGCATAAAACCTTTCTTTCTATAGTCCAAGAATCAACTTCGCTCACTGCTCCATGGTTCTACCGGAAGTATAAAAGGTTCTCGTTAGGAGAACAGTACACCCATTTTAGGCGTGGATATATGGAGGTATGACCTATAATTGGCCCTATATGATTTACTTCCGGGTCATAGAGGTATAACACCGGATTGTTGAGGTCCAACGGTGGTCAGATCGTACGGGGAGAGGGCTATAATGGTAAACACGAAATCTGGACCGCGGGTTATGAGAAACTGCCCCTGGCTAACAAACATAGACGATATGTCCCTAATGAGTGCACACAATAAGAGATTGAAACGTCAACATTTTGTTTTTGATTATTCATGAGAGAAAAGTCTTGTTTTTTAGACAGGCTCTCTTCCAATTTGAAAGGTTAATGACCCTTCGCAGCTGAGCATGCACCAGGCACGTGCTACTGGCCCGACCGGGACAGGCTGATCCCCCTGATCATGGTTCCTCAACTACTCTCGTATTGTAGAAATGAATCCTGACATGTGCATCCTGCGAGGGTCCCGCCCAGCCGATGTAATAAGTTGATTTCATGGTCTAATAGGGGATCAATCTTGTGGGGAAGATCGCTATCTTTGTCCCGTGTGTTCTTTAGCTCTGTCACGCTCAACATTTTGTCCGTCCGTCCTTCGCCTGCCTATCCTTTATTCAAATGAACATTTTGAGGGCAAAGCCCCAGATGACAAGGTTTATCAATGTAGGACCCGGCTGCTCTTCCATCTTGCACTCTACCAAATAACTGTATTTTCTAGACTTGCAGTAATAATTTTGCCCCATACAGCACGAGTATATTTATGTCAATAAGTGATTTTTGTTATTCGTTGGTGTGTCAATAACTAGCTGTTGCTTTTGCTGTCGCTGTCGCTGTCGCTGTCGCTGTCGCTGTCGCTGGTGCTGCATTTGTTTTAAATGCAGCGATTTTACTATTCGACTTAAAAAATAAACAAGCACCTGATAGTGCTCGGATGGGATCTATTTTCGATATAACTGCGACGGTGGAGCGTGACAAGTCCTTAATTGATATAACACTTGTTTTGGGTTCGAGCAAGTGTATCCGGAACCAATTCGGCGTCTTAGAACTTGAAGGGAACTTGAAGGGAACTTGAAGGGAACTTGAAGGGAACTTGAAGGGGTGAATGTCTTGAAGGCGATTAATCAAATTCTGGCTATTCTTAAAGTTAGTCCATGACTCATCAGAGTGAGACTCAAGCTAACTATGGAGCTCAGATTCCACCGTCTTTCTTCCAAATTAGAACCATCTTTTTATCGTTCCATTCAAATCGATCCAATACGAAAGTGAGGCTGGAGGGGAGATCGTCCATGTGTCTTATTTTGGTTTTGTTTTGAATGGACCCAGCATTCATTGTATACCGTTGATCACATATCATAACGGTTTCTTGTTTACAAAGAGAGTGACATTGTACATTCCATTTCCTTTATGGCAGGCAAGACACTGCATTGGTGTTGTGAACGTTTACATGTTGTGGCATACTTTCCACGTTAATTCAAGAGTAATGAAAATGTATACAGCTGATCAAGTTGTTAGAATAAGCACCCTTTAATGATAACATTAACAATCAGACGATTCATAAGCCATACAATTTCAAGATTTTCTTTGAGTTGCGTACAAATCACGCCTACATGAAATGTGTGTGATGTCACAGGTCACTATGGTCTGTGTTTTGGGGACTAATGATGTATTGAAACAATTGTGTTATGCAAGTTCTTCATTGATGGGGACTTTGAAGGTCGAGATATCTCGTTTGTTCTGGGCGGGAAACGACTCCAATCGGCCCAATTTATTGAAGAAGTATCTGGTTAACTCAATTGTACACTGTAAAAGATTACCGTAATTTTACGGTGAAAAGTACGTAAATAGCTATGGTGTTTTACCGTAATGAGACTTTTCCATGACTTTACGGTGCAACCCCGTAAATACCGGCTCGCAATGCACCATGTGATTGTTTAAAAAATTACCGTAATGTTTACGGTGATAACGACATTTTTCAATGAATTTACGGTGCAACCCCGTAAATACCGGCTCGCAATGCACCATGGGATTGTTTAAAAATAATTACCGAATTTTTTACGGTGAAAAGTACGGTGGAACCCGTAAATAATGGCTCGCAATGCACCATGGGATTGTTAAATAAAATCACCGTAATTTTTACGGTGAAAAGTACGCAAACATCTACGGTGAATTTTATATAAAAAACAATTTCCTTGACTTTACGGTGTAACCCCGTTAATACCGGCTCGCAATGCACCATGGGATTGTCTAAAAGGAATGACCGTAATTTTTCGGTGAGAAATGTGTATATTTCGACGGTGAATTACCACTCTCGCTTTTGCTCGCCAGCCTTTTACGGCCAAGATCCGTATCTGGGCACACCAAAAGAACTCTAGGGATCATCGCGCACGCGCAATGCTTATGAGGAAGTTCTAGCGGGGCGACTAGAGTAACTAGATTTACCCACTTTTTGTACTCTATTGTACAATCCCGTGCTCATGGTGTATTACTTAAAGGTATGATACATCATTGGTTTTGGTTCTGGAAACAATGAGTTCATTCCAATTCCAGTCGTCTAGTTTTCAAAACACCCATCATTGGTAACCTGTTAAGGTTTCTATTTCATCAGTTATTCTATGTGGATTATATTGTGTTATGAAGACCACTAAATGCAGCGGCTGAATTCGAACAGTGCAAATCGAAAGCAGTTGTTGCCTTTTGATGGTGTTCAGAACTTTTCTTGAATATCAGCATTTAAGATGGAACTATTTTGAAGGGAGATTATTATCTCATTTGCAGTTTTATGATGAAAATTATTTAGAATTATATTTCTTGCCAAATTATTTTGATAATTACCAAAGCTGTATCGTACCTTTAACATATGGTTATTTTCCCCTTTTTAAAATACAATACCATTGGAGTAATTATACTATTGTAATAAGCCATTACTTATTACGGTCAGTTTCCACTTTTTCAAATACGGTCCCATGGCAGTAATATCAACGTGTAATATACCGTACAAATCACGGCACTCTGTAACCTCGTGTACGGTTTTACACCGTATTGACAGCCTTATCACCGTAAAAATCACGCCACACCGTAACTTCATGTTCGCTTCGCACCGTATATTGACAGCTTTCTCACCGTGAAAATCACGGCACATCGTAACTTCGTGTACGGCACACCGTAACTTCGTGTACGGTTTACACCGTAAACTGACAGCTTTCTCACCGTGAAAATCACGGCACACCGTAACTTCGTGTACGGTTTGCAACGTAAAAATTACGGGAATCGGTTGGCATCTCGCTGCACAACCGATTCCCGTAAATTTTTAGGGAATTTTGTTTTACAGTGTAGTGGTATAAAACCCTGCATCAAAATAATTGTGGCTACGATTTCAGTTTTCGGTTTTAAAGGTGGACCTTTCGAGACTACGGTTTGGAGTTCAATTAAGCCGAAATCGGGAACGGGACCGAGTTTTGCAAAGCAGCCAGTGTTTGTATTCGCCGTGTGAACTAGATTCTGTGGGAGACTTTGGGGCGAAGTGCTTAAATCGGCGCACCCTAACCCAGATTCGTGAACCCCCATACTTTTGGAAGTCAGAGATTTAGGGATGTTTTTATGAGTGTCGTCTTGGGGTTCCGGCTGTGATCATCAGAGCTCGGCTCGGAGTGATTATTATCAGGATTTCCTCTGCGAGTGGGTCCCGGAGAGGGACTCTTGAGTTGAACAAGTTGAAAATAACAAAATATTAAACGCAATATTTGATTGATCCTGTGTGTTACATCCGGGACTTTCGAAAAAGGGGGGAGTGACAGGAAGGGTTGTGTAACTTTGTCTCACACACTTGCGTGCGAAATGTGTTTGGCAAATAGACAGATATAGCAACGGTCTTCACTTGGGTTAGGGTTAGGGTTAGGGTTAGAGTTAGGGTTAGGGTTAGGAGTGACAGGAAGGGTTGTGTAACTTTGTCTCACACACTTGCGTGCGAAGTAACTTTGTCACACACACTTGCGTGCGAAATGTGTTTGGCAAATAGACAGATATAGGAACGGTCTTCACTTATTATTCCCTTGGTACCCAACCCCCTTATGACCCGTGGTGTCCCGTGTTTGATCCCATGTAGTTTGTATGTAAAACCCGCTGTCACTCGTAATGTATTTATTTCTGCCATGTTCTTCAAGTTGGCGCCATCTTGAAATCAAAATGGCGCCCAGGGGAAATCAATGTAATCCGGGTATAGATAGTGAGCTTTCGTTAGGTGGATTTATATACGATGAGTTGGATTGTTGGCTTATACTTCTGCTCCTTGACTGGCCATGCCAAACTTAAACTTTAGCTACTGATAAGGAGAACTGGCTTTCTTGCGGATGGTCCGAGCCAAATTTAATAAAACTGATAGGCCGAAAATCCTGTTTGAAAATTTTCTTGCTTAGCAAAAATTGATTGGGTCACCAGTCACAAGATAATTTTCACCAACCCGTTTATGTTAAGCAATACTTTTCTGTCCTTTAGCACGTTTTTGTGCGGGCTTTATGAAATTGATTGGCCCATCACATAATCTGGCTTGTGCGTTAGGCCTATGATAGGTTGGTTTGTCTATCGACTAGCTTTGTGCCTCTTGCTTAACTCATTCTGGTCGGTTGGTCTAGCTGTGCTGTCTGTCTGTGTCTGACTCGCCACTAACCTGAAAGCTAGTTTGCCGATGAGTAGAATTATTGCCTTTTTGTGGCGTGTGGCTGGCTAGAAAACACAGTGGCTTGTAAGATAAATTAGCTTTCAAGTTGGCTTGGATTGCTTGTTGCCTCTCAACTGAGCTTGTTGGCTTGCAGCTTTACTTTGCATTCAAGTTGGCTAGTTGTGTAAGGGGAATGTTAATTGTTTGAAATTCTGACTGGATCAGCTCAATTTTGTTGGCCTTGGCTGGCTAGATCGTTGTTTGGCTTGGGTTTTTCTCCAGTCAGCTAGTACAACACAAATCCAGGCCAAAATGACAAATACTCATTGCCTAGTATCAGCACTCGTAGACCCGTTTCCTGATGGCAGGATCCAATACCACATATTGACAACCCCGTAAGCCAAGATGATTTGGATTTCAATAACTGAGCCTGATTTATAGTCATTTGACTTGCCTGAGGGGCGAGATATAACTACTAATCATTAACCTCGATGGACAGCTTAAAGTGAGGGAGGATCCACGCTTAAACACCCCCTTAAATTGGGATTTCCTCTGGTCGATATGGTCATGTCACGGGTCAATGCTCTGTCTTTAAGCAGTGAGAACTCTGCGGTCATCTTCAGCAGGTCAAGTCAAAGTCTTGGAAACTTGAGGGTTTAATGCAGTTGATAAAAGTCTTTTAAATATTTTGGAGCTCGGTTAGTAATATTAGTATACTTGGACAGGTTTTGTTTTGCTCTTTACTCAACAAGTGAAACGTGTACATGTGACTTTTGGTGTATCCTTCTTTATAATTTTACCTATAAGTTAGCATAACGTTGAAAAAACAACCACAATCTACGACCCCACATTTAGGTCTAAATTCATTAACAACTGGTTTGGATTTGAACGAAGACCAATTTACTAGAGCGGGATTTGAACCAACGACCTCCGGATTTAAATTCCAGTGCTCTACCGACTCCCTGTTTTACTAGTATAGAGTTGAAACTTTGCATGCTGGAAGTATAACTAAGAGAGGTTTTCGGTATAGCGCCATGTGAATATCATTTCTCCAAAGTGTTCTAAAACATTTACAGCCATCAGGGCAGACGAGAAGAGATAGTGTGAAGAACTATTGGGAACACTTTTTGGCGCCAAAAAGACAGCCCTATGGATATTACTCTCCCGGGCAATTATATTGTAGCACCATGTGAATATCATTTCTCCAAAGTGTTCTAAAACATTTACAGCCATCAGGGCAGACGAGAAGAGATAGTGTGAAGAACTATTGGGAACACTTTTTGGCGCCAAAAAGACAGCCCTATGGATGTTACTCTCCCGGGCAATTATATTGTAACTTTCAATTGTTCATGTCTCTATCCATTATTCTCAAGTTTTTAAGCAATCGTTGTTTCATGTCTCGTAGGATTTGTACATGGAATTGCCGTCTGCTTTTGTGGCCTCCAATCAGCAACTGGGGAAGAGCTTTTCGCATTTGCATAACTATAGATCGTCACTAGCCACGCCCACCTACAGACTTCGCCCTTAATATCTCTACGTCTTGCATATTGATGTTAATGTTGGAGGCCTAAACAGAGTGAGTCGAAATTCATCTCAGTTTGTCTTGTGTTTATCTATGGAGAAATTAGTTGAATGGAATTATTTTTAGTTGGGCTCATTATGCAGGTTGGACGATGGTCAACGAACTCAACAATCTATCGCGATTCAAACACAACCATTTAAAAAACGCTCCGAGTTGTTTTAGCACAGAAGAGACTCGTGCATCTGTTATGAGCCACACTCATGCTGCTTCTCTTGAACACAACCACCACCCCTTCCCTCTCTCGAGACGGGGAGGGGGGGGCGGCGACTCACGGAACTTGCGGTCTGATCCTAAATCCCCCACGCATACAGAACCCCACCTATCTTATCAACCCCCCTGCGAAGGTGTGATAAAGCGATGTGGAGTTGCTCTCCCAATTAAAACGTATCTCTTCCTAATGCATGACAAACTCCAGACTTCGGTGGGATTACTAGAGAGCTGAAACAACTCAGAACGCAAACAACGTTCAGTGTCACTGACATAGGAGTCGATGACCCGGCTTGGGTATAAGGCAGACGGCATAGGAGCCGATTCCCCTCACCGTTTTAACATGTTTTGAAAACGCAGTTACATTCAAGCAAAGCAAGGGCATTGATCATTAACAATTCTTGCTTCCAACTCGTTAGCAGTTTGCGATCGAGCAGGCCACTCATGAGGGTGGTGGTTGGATGGTTAGACATAGTGCTATAGCCATATCACTGACACTAGTCTTTTATCAAGGCGGTTGGTAAGAGTTCACTCTCGGTCATTCGCTAATTGGCATTGTGCACCCGCAATTTCCTACAACATCAGCCCATTGTAGTATTATTTTCCAAAGCAATTTTTCACTTCCTCTGCTTTTATGTGATGCTCAAAAGGAATCAATCAGCCAGATTTTCCTTTTGATTTTCACACTTTGCTTCCCTTGCAGTGAACCCACACAATGTTAGTTCTCGTGAGGCATCTGCAGCGTTTTGGACTTCGTTTCTTCTGTCTGCGTTCCTTGGCAACATACATGACTTGAATGCACCTGGTGTTGTTTTCCTGCTTACCAAGTGCTATAGACCTATTTATCATGCTGCCGCCATCTTGGTCTCAATAATGAATGCTAATAATCATTTTGCAAATAGGAACCCGACTATTTTGTTCTTCCAGCCTCGGTTTGGTAACATTGGTATCAATGTGAGATATTCAAGATGGCTGCACCGTGATAAAAGTCTATATTGTAAAACCTTTGCCTCCAAAACCTATACCT
Organism: Asterias rubens; assembly: GCF_902459465.1. NCBI lineage: Eukaryota > Metazoa > Echinodermata > Asteroidea > Forcipulatida > Asteriidae > Asterias > Asterias rubens. Next base: position 624,705 of record NC_047065.1, read on the forward strand.
ATCTGCCATGTTTTTAAAGGGAAGGCTTAGGCTATGTCCGCCTGTTTGAAGCTCCGTCCATTCTCTGGTTCATTACAGAAAATGATATGAACCACATCTAGCTCTTTTAATGGAAGTTCTTATACTTTATTTGCAGATGTGGTTGAAGATGCATTCACACATCTAAAGAAATAAAAAGATGGTCGTAAACTGGTCATAATGTGTGACCATTTTACGACCATCTAAAATCACATTTTAGGTGGCCAGGTTGGTGAACTCCTTCGCCTATCACCTCTAAGGACCACGGTTCGAATCACGTCAGGGCACTATACGTGGATTGGGTTTTCTGTCCCCTTTGACTTGGAGTGTTTTCCCTGGAACATTTTTCTGAGGTTTGCCTCCCACTTTTAACACTGAAACTCCCTTCCTTGTCTTTTCTCCATTGGGTTCTTGGCTATTACAGTGATTAAGTTCGCTTTTATGCAATTAATATTATGCTTATAATAAGGGAAATGAAATGACATGTTGGTTGCGGTTTTGGTTCTTGGTTGAATGTTTCAGAAGATTATGCTGACTTTGAAAAACAACATTTTATTTACAAATTTGTCAAAGCAAAACATACCTCAACAAAACTTTTACATCCCCCCCCCCCCCCCTCTGTCCGAACCTGATTCTTCCAATTATGGACTCAAAATGGACAGTTTCACTTTGGCGATGTGTCGTGTGGTGTGTTGCTGGGGGCGATACCGACTAATTAAGAGGAAAATGTTAACAATTATAATTAGTTCAGTATAAACAAATTACCCTTGAGGGGCGGGGTCACGACCTCGGGGTGGTTGGTCTTGCGGGGTTTAAAGGCACTCGACACTATCGGTAATTGTCAAAGACCAGTATTCTCACTTGGTGAATCTCAACATATGTATAAAAATAACAAAGCTGTGAAAAATTGGGCCCAATTGGTCATCGAATTTACAAGAGAATAATGAAAGAAAACACACCCTTCTTGCATTATTTTGTGTGCTTTCAAATGCATTATAAAGGCTTCAGCCGAGGTATTTTGTTTTTTTAGTGAGAAATAAAATCTTTCTTAAAAACTGCGTTACTTCAGAGGGAGGTCTTCTCACAATGTTTCTGTATTATTAACAGCTCTCCATTGCCTGTTACCAAGTAAGTTATTTGCTAACATGTTTGAGTAAGTACCAATATAGTGTCCAGTGCCTTTGACATTATGGCGTGTTTTGTTTTTTTGTTTATACTCCAGCCAGCGGTTGTCATGTTCAAGGGCACACTTACAAACGTCAAAATGGTGGGGCACAGGAGCTCGATTTCACCCATGGTGACTGAGGCAACGACCGCTCGGACATCGCTGGATCAAACGTCAACTGAAAGGAGACAACTGTTTAAATCGAAGAGGGTTTTTCTTTTCTTTGGTTGATAATGAGAGGTGAAGAGGTTATCCCAGATGGGCAGAGCTGTAAATACCTCTGCAATCAGGCCTGATGGACCACCAAAGATGCGGCAACTCGAATCCTTCAACTGCGGTGGATGGAAGGGCAAGGCCCGCAATTCCGGCAATTATTGGTTTATAGTATAATTGAATTGTAAAATACCGCAAGCACCATGTGTAAATCGTCACTGTGTGAGTGTTTTAAAGTTATTTGTGTCGGCCGTGTAGGTTCAACTCCCCTTAACTCTCCGGGAGCAAGTCTCGCCACTCGGACACCAAACAAGTAGTGGGGCTAGGCTTTAGACATCAGTCTGTCCCCTCGAATTGAAGCCTGTATCCGTAAGGTCACAACGCAACGGTGGGGTTGTTGATGGGGATGGGTTTATTGATGGGGATGGGGCGTGGGGAAGAGGGGCCTAAGCTATGAACTCACTGGAGATGACAAGACCACCTCTATGCACAAACCATGGACCTGAGAGTGTCAGTAACAAAGGTCGTGGGTTCGAATCCACCCGAGTAATATGCCTGTGATTTTTGTTCACATAGCTCAGGAAAGTACTGAGTACACATGGGTGTACGTTCTGGTAAAACCAAAAATATTAGTGTCAGCAACAGTTTGCTCAAAGTTCATGCAAATGTTGATTGCAACTCATCATTTGTCATTACATTTGGCATTGATTCGTTTTGATGAGAGTGGTCTCCTTATTCACAAATTTACTGACAAATCGTTTCGGGGGGAAAATAATCTTCTAGAATGTCTGATCCCATTTCCTTATTCCAACTATATCTGATCCCATTTCCTTATTCAAACTGTTTGATCCCATTTCCTAATTCAAACTGTGAGTAATTGTTCCAATTAACGGTTCCGATACAACCTCATTCCCGCCCCAAAAGCAACCTCCACCCTCCCCACTAATATCGTGCCTTCAAGGTCTCGAAAGTTGTAATCGAGTAAGATTGTATTGCAAGAATGGTTACCAAACTTTCCCTTTAAGTGTGACAGCAGTACATATTACTTTTGGAATTTAATCTAATTATGTTATCATTTTCAAAGCGGATGAATGCAGCGACCTTAAGTTAAGACAAATTACTTCCATATGGCTTTATCTCAATTCGGTTCGTCAGTCGAATAGTCGGAGAATCGGTTAGTCGGACAATCGGTTAGTCGGACAGCCAGCGAATCACTAGCCTGGACGATATTTGTTTCTGTAGGCTACACCAACATTGTCACTGTCTTGGTGCTTTTCAATGTGGAATTTTGTTTCTTCTAAATCGATCTAAAAATTGTTGAGCATGGAAATTCTATATCACAGAAGAAAACAATCTGACGTCACACTTCGAGGCTCGTGAATTTCGCCAGCCATACGAATGCAACTTTGACCTCCCATTCATTTCGCATGGAGATTCGCAGTCGAATCCTACGAACATGTGAACGTATAAATGATCATTACATGCATGTATAAGTACACAACATTGTTTAAACATTGTGGGTGCTGCCGATGCAGACGACCAAAAATACAGCTGACAAACATCACCACGGACCAATCAAAACACAGATAGGCCTATGCAAAGCTATACGTCACTACACGTTTATCCAATGAAATCATTGCATCCAATGAAATCATTGCATCCAATGAAATCATTGCATCCAATGAAATCATTGCATCCAATGAAATCATTGCATCCAATGAAATCATTGCATCCAATGAAATCATTGCATCCAATGAAATCATTGCATCCAATGAAATCATTGCATCCAATGAAATCATTGCATCCAATGAAATCATTGCATCCAATGAAATCATTGCATCCAATGAAATCATTGCATCCAATGAAATTATTGCATCCAATGAAATCATTTCATCCAATGAAATCATTTTGTCTATGAACCCGGTGTCTGTCTCATAATGGGACCAATCTATAGCGAATCACGACCGTTCACTGCTGAGCAAAGCCGATAAGTAGAATGAAAACGAGTTATGTGCCTCATCGTCTCTATATCGTGAACAGGGATCTAAATGGAATCGATCGCCACGTAAAATAACCTCAGAAAGTATCTAGTTCATTTAGGATCGCCCTGTTATTTCCCCCGAATTTGGAGCACCGCGCACCGAGGAATTTAGGCCGTTGAAAGGCGTTACCCTCCCGGGAGCCCGAGCCGTTCCTCGGGGGAGCCAGGCGCGTGCAGTGTTTTGAAAAGCGATAATTCGTCCAAATCATTCGCAGTTGGGACGTGGTACCGAGAGAACCCCATGACGACGGATCTATTGTAGTCAAACTGGATTGGTCATGGCTCGGAACCATCAACGATGCTGTGCCGTGAGATAACCGCTCCAGACGGGGTGAATAGGGGGATATGAGAGGGTTAAAACTCCAGGCGTTGGGGGAGAGAGCCCTTTTACTGGCGGAAATTAAATAAACATTGCCAGAATAAAATGACCTAATATATTGAGTTAACTAGGTTTGGTGCAAGGGGAATCAGAACACGTTGGACCTGGTGGAAACGATTGGATGAAACGTGAACCGGCTTACTGTATCGAGTATCTTGGCTCACAACTCCAGGGAAATGGGGTTCGAATATTATATTCCACCTTTGTGACACTTAACTTCTCGATCATTGACCTTAATATAACGCCCCCCCCCCAAAAAAAAAAAAAAAAGAGTCAGATGTATCCAGTATCCAGGGATACCAACCATGGACATACTTGGGTCATCAAGTTAGATGTCTATTAATTATTATCTGAAACAGGTGTAGATTGTGGCTCTCTAGTTGATCTGACGGTTTAAGGCGGGAATGTCTCCTTGTTGTTTTTTTGTCGAACTTGAACCTGAAAATGTCAAAGGATACGTTTTGACAGTTGCAAAGTCGCATGTCCCATTTGTTTCTGGTCCAAATGCAAGTTGTCCCTTTCTCCTGGAAATTCTCAGACAAGTTTAACCACATTGCCACGCTTGGGGAGGTGGGGGGGTGCACTTGTTCAGGGGTGTAAGTACGCTAATCCCAGGGCTACCTCACTAAACATTTATCGGTTGTTAATATTTACAATGTATTTGATCCACCCAAGTGCACATGTGTTTGTGAAAACAAAATGTGAAAATTGTAAAATGAGTAAACAAATTATTCAAAATATTATTCACAAAAATAACCTGCCACCCGCGATTCGCAGTCACAGCGTGGACTCACTCGGTGAGAACCTTTTAAACCGGCCGTTTTGGGTTTTGTTTTGGTCAGCTGTAGAGAATAGAGTGAACGTATACCACCACCCCGAGGGATGGGGTGCAACCTCGATTGACCCAGAGCGCTGGTACACCCAAGGACACCTTTTTGTTCAACTCGAAGGACTTCTGGGAAAGTCTATTATGAAGGCCCACAGCCCCTCAGGTCATGTGCGGCGAGCGGTTACATCAAAATATAATTTGCGGTCGCGCTGGTAATAAAGTTGGGATACGTTACCCGGTTCAGTGGTGTGGAGTAAAGTAAATGAGGACCGGGTTTATTTATTTTGGATGGGTTTAGACAATTCCACCGTGTTTACAAAATTAGTTAACTTGTGCATTCCAAGGCAGTTTCTGGCCGGCAAAATAGTCCATTCATCATTCATAAGCTCTTTAATTCTCTATGTCTCATTTTTTACATTATGATTTGCACATAATGATACGTGGTTACTCTGTTGATTAAATACATTTGACAACACACTAGTTCAATGTTGTTCGATTGTGGCTTTATTCTTTCATAAATTGTAATGTTAGGTGACCGCTTGTCTTGTTTGGTATAATCGAAGAATGTATTAGCGGCGAGATATTGGTTTGGGTTGCCCTGGTATACCCTTAAACTTTAAAGGATGTTCCACTCTAAAACCAGGACATGCGGTAACGACCTGCCCACGAAAATAGAACCCACTGGGCGACACAATCAGATAATTTTGACACCATTATTTTGTACTGTATGATATTAATTGAAACGCTGCTGGTTGTTGGAATTACACCAGCGGTGATCGACGGGGCCATCGCGCCGTGTCAACCCACCAACACCGACTGTCTTTACCCGGTGACGTGCAAAGAGCACCCGGGTAAACCAATCTCGAAGGCGGGTAACTGATGTGAATTGTCACTACAATAAGTTTTCCCCTTCTCCCCATGTCTATAATTAGATCTGCTTATCCTGCAGAATGTGTGCAATGCATGGGTGGGTAGGGTGTTCTTAAATTGGAACTGTGGGTGGGAAGAGCATGGGCGTTTCATGATATCTCTTCATTTTTGTTTTTATTTTTAGAAATAAGGCTAATCCAGACGCTTGTGTGTTATCGTGACCGGGGGAGCATAGAAGTAGGTGTCAAGGAACTCTGTTGCCTGCAATATAAACCTAATGGATAAGAAGCACAGCAACTTTGGATAGTATAACGCATTTTGAGAAACTTCCAACTTCTAAGTACTACGGTTATGGAAACCTTTTATCCCCAATAAATTGAATCTGAAAAGCGTTACTGCGATAACGTTCCTCGGGTGGTGTATTCCAAGTGCAGATTGTTCTTCATGTGGACATAAACGCTACAGATTTTCGGCAACATCTCTAAAACGCAATCACATTTTCAACAGGTTAGTTTTATGGTAATCTACAACTACATGCAGGATTGAAACAGTGGGTTCCAACTACCAAACATAATACAATCCCTTTTGAAAGAATTATAATACTATGAAAAACTGTTATCTGAAAACAATCACCCATAGTTTTGACATAAGTATCTTTTTACAAAGTTTCGATTTCATCTGACATGAATCGCATTTTGGGGTCAATATTATTGTCGAGACCCATCGGTATCCAGAATCGACTCTCTAGACAGATCCAGGTTGACCGATGCTAGAATGAGGTCACACAATGTTCACCACTTATCGGTTATTACAATCCGAATACGATGATGTCGATTAGTGTTTGAATCGATTCCCGGCATGGCTCATCTCAGTTGGTAATCGAACAACTGGAAACAATTTCAAGCCCCCCACCCCCCCCCCCCCACCCCCGTTCAATTTTGTTTAAGGAACCCAGTTGACGAAGCCTTTGAATATGAAAAGCATCTAGAAATCACAGTTGTGACCTTTGGGTGAAAAGGGATTTAATGTAATGTAAAAACCAGCCGGATAGGAGTTAGGAGGGAGATGTCATGAAAAGGGAGTAGTCCACCAATCGGAATTGGAAAGTTGGGATTTCTGCCGGCGAGGAAGGAATAGCTTAACATTCCAGGAATTACCGTGAATTAAAAAGTAGCTATAAGCATAACAAAATTACGCTTACCGGAATAAGGCTACCAGCCAAACCGCTAAGTTACACGTACAAATTTTGACTGGTATCATGCTTATTTTTTGCTTAGCAGAAAAATTTGCTGCTGAACAGCTTGATGAAATTTGGCCCAGGTCGGGTGCTGGCCAGTGCGCTGTGCCATTGTACCGTTGCCACCCCTCTGTAAACTATCTGCTTTGCGTTAGTCGGTCAAACCCCAGTGGCGACCAGTACTTGATTGATGGACTTCGATTCGATGACCATTATGTGGGTCACTCCTTGGTCAAATCTCACGCCAATCTCCGACCCATAGGGGGCGGGCTTCAGGTGCCTTTCTTTTCTGGTTCTCTCTCGCGGCGACTCATCAATAACTTCCCCAAAGTGATTCTATATTATGACGGACACCGTGTGCGTTATAATCAGGTCATGTTTTCCAAACCGATGCTGCACTAGATCTTGCTCTGATTATTCCACGTCCTTGGCCTATTTACCTTAGACCTGCCAAACATCAACTCAATTCCCGCTTAGCAAGATTTAAACACAACACACATATCCGTGTCATTGTTTGCAACCGTTACCCCGCTAAGATGCTTAGCAGTTTTGATTAACCTCTCGTGTGGAATTTTCTAATGTAGGGCCTGCCTCAGGAAAAAAAATACTTAGCACAAAATTAGACACCCACGCTAAATTGCCGTACAACATAATTAAATTGTTTGTCAGATTGTGTCTGCCTTCCCTGTTAATTAAAAAAAATGCTAAGTATGAATTTCTTCGAGTTTTATATCTATGCTACTTCAGTGCAGCTGGTGCCTTTATATTGGAGCTATTGTTTTTAGAGGGTAACCAATCACACTGGCAGAGTACATGGACATACTTTTGGCTGTTCTACTTTAAGTAAACCCCATCTGTATCATAGTTTTTCTTGACCGTTGTTGTGCCTCGGCATATTTTGGACTGACCTATTTTTGTTAGGGCGGTAATTTGGAGGGGCGGGGTGAAAACTAGGTCACGGTCTGTTTTTTGGGATTAGTCTAAACATTCTTGAAGTTGATTTTTCAGTGATTAACGGTCGTGTTTTTTTATTAGGAGTTTTTCGTTTGTTTTTGTATGTTTTTTTTTATCTTAACTTTTTCTAATGATCTGTATTTTGTTAATGTTACAATATTGACTACAACGAGCTGTTATTTCTGTGTTTTGGATAGCAGATAAACCAAATAAAGAAGTATTTAAATAAAGCTGCAGGCTAGGTCTGATTTTTGGCTGAAACACGAATATTTTTGTTTCAATTTTAAAAAGCGATTTTTATTTTAGTGGTATAAACTAGTAGTTAGTTATTGTCTTAATAATACAACTGTTAAAATTCGTTCGGAGAAAACTGTTTTGGCAAAAACTTGGCGTTGCATCTTTTACTGATGTATTTAAGTTTCATGGTTCTTTCTAGAGCCTATTATTATATTTTAGTGTGTGAGCTTGTTGGGCCCGCGTCCAATGAGGCTTCCTGACGTCACTGAGGTTGATTTGTTTGCAATGCTTCGCAGCTGGAACTTCTTTACCTTTTCAAGTTCAGCCGTTAACAAAATTAGGAAAGTAATGATACTTTGTGACTCAATTTCTACACTAATTTTCCAAAATGTTACTCTAATCCTTTGAAGATCATTTCAGGATCTTGTCCTTTTGTGGATTATTGATCAGCAGCATGGGTGTTAAATTGTTTACTTGCCACTTCGAAGATATTTTGGCATGGTGGGACGTTACGTGAGTGCCACTTTTGGATGGATGTCAGTTGGGTGCTAATTTTTAGGGTTATACCTTTTTAAGTAGGCCGCACTATTGGGTGTTGGGTGTACTCGACTTGCAATGTATACGTCCACCCAATTTTCACCCAGTTACTAACCCTTGTGAACAGCTGGGTACCGATGTATTTGGGTACTGTATTACTGAGACTGGGTACACTGGGTGTGTTAAGAATGTAGGACCCGCTGTTGTGAAAGAATGTGGCTCCATGTTCCGACCAGCGGGAACTTTCTGCCTCACATTCTCACTTGATTTACTCAATTCTCATTTTGTTTTCTAATCCTGTATGTACATAAAATAATTATATTTGGTTGGTTGCCTCAAAGTTGCCTCGTGTTATTTTTCAAGGTCCAAAGAATATGACTAAGGATGTCCTATACTTCAATGCAGAAATGTAGCCGTAGCCGTAGCCGTAACTGTAGCAGATGAAGCCACTTTTTCAACACTGCTTATTTCCCACACTGACTTCAGAAGCATGATGCCCATGTGGTGCGTGATGTTTGGGCGCACCCCACGCACGCTCTGTTGGTATACCATAGATGGTTCGCTGGCTGGATGGCCTCAAGTAGGTCGCGGGGGAGGGCATGCTATCAACTTGTATTTACTCCCCCGTCGTAAAAAAAAAAAAAAAAACTCCTCAGGGACCCTCAGGCCCTGTCCATTAACAATTCCTATAGAAGAACAATAGATACACACGTTGCCCACCCTCGCCAATCCCATTCATCCAATATTAAACAATCATTTATAAATGGTCTTTTGTTATGTTTGGCATCTATTGTTGGAACCTGTCAACTTTAACCTATTTTTTGCTTGGAGTGACATACGTTGCTTATTCTGGTTCAAAGGTCTTAGTTTGTTTATAGGCTAACCTTGTTGGGCTGACGTTTAAAATAGGCAGGATCATTGTCGAACTATCAGTTTGAATTTGCATATCGCTTCATTAGCAGTAAATATTAGGACATTTTGAGTAAATCAGATGGATATTAAATCAATGGTATTCAATATGTAAAAGTTGCCCTTAAAGAACCCATCGCCGAGTTGGTAGAAATATTGTTTTTACTGAAAGTTCTGATTTTGTTGCTTGGAATTTTTTGAACACTTTTGTCAAAAGAGTGCGGTATACAGATTTGTTAAAGAGATCAATATGGGAACACCACATTGATCTTTTTAACAAATCTGAGTTTCCAATAGCGACCAATGATAACATTCGTTTCCCATTGCAACTAACGATAACATTTGTTTCCCATAGCAACAAGTGATAACGATCTAAAAGAAGAAAACATGTTTAGTCTCCTAGCCTGAAAACAAATAAAACTGTTTTTTGAAAACTAAATTCAATTTTTCTTTTCAACCTTTAAGAAGATGGTTTGCCATAGGCTCAGCACAGAAATAAAAGCAAGGCTGAAGGAGGACTGGCTAGGCTCCATTTTTTGCAAAATACTGACCTTATACTCTACAACAAAATAGGGCAAGTTTTAGAGGGCTATAGTGTACCCAATTAATACTCCACGGGTTTAAATACAGCCCGGCCAGTGGCGCATAACAATATTTTTAACAATTTCCAAAACTCTTTGAAGGTGTAATAGCTTTGATTTACAATACAATTCAATATTGTCCCTACTCATGGATGCATAAACGTACTTTGTCCTTCCACATTGCATGCATTTTTGTATAAAGTTAATTCCTGAAACGGATAATATCCCAAATTTAGATGAAACAAAAATAGGGCACTGTTTGTTTTAGACAACTGTAACATGAATTTGGAGAGAAAAATCCCCAAAGGTAAAGTCTTTCTCTATTTATGACGAATGGGGGCGCTGTAACCATGAAAGTGTATCTTAAAAAATAAAATAAAATCCTTTAAGTACTGCTGAAAGAGGGCGCCATTTGGCTTTGCGTAAGACACCCTCTCAGTTGGACTTTGGATTGACACCCCTTTGTGTGCTAGTGGATGGTTCCAATCACTTAATGACGTCATTCAACCAGTTGCCTGGGAAGCATTGCACACACACACAGTCCCATATCGCCCCAAGTTGACCAGAAAATTGCCGTCAAAATCATTGGAATAAATGTCATTTGCCACAAAATCAATTAAATTCAACAGAGCTTGGAACTTCTTAACATCATGATCAGTGGAAAGGAACAACTTTGACTGCCTACTAGTACTACTGCAGTTTTCTTTGAGTAAACAGTCGCTTGGAATCTGGACTGGAGTCGGTAAATTTATTGTGAAATTTACCGAAGAAGAGGGTTGCGGTTGGACTGAAGCATACCGGAGTTTTTGTGCTGTGGACCCGTTGAAAATCTCCTTGGTGTAGGACCTCTATCGTGGCCTCTCGGTCTGGTGTTGTGGCCTATAAAAGCAACATGTCGGGTGGGGGAGAATCGTAAGTAGTAGTTGAGGAAAACCTTGAAACTTTTTTTTTTACAGTTAATTTGTCTCGACTATTTACTGACCATGCCGGCTGCTGTAACATAGTCCACTAGAAAGACTGTGGCTGTGCAGAGCCAGCAGTGGTCTATGATATTGATATGACTGAAATTCTAAAAAGGGAAAAAAATTACCACATCAACAAAATTACCACATCAAAAACTTGTTTTGCCAACAAAGTCAATAAATGCAAACGCAAGTAAACTGTGATTAAATGAAAGCCATTCTTTGAAATTCAAGTAATAACTAACATCGATTAAAAAACTAGTCTTGCACAACTAGTTCTTTGTTTTATTAGCCTCATTACATTATTTACATATTTACATGGAATATTTGAAACTTCTTGAACTAAAACGATTAAAAAGATATTAAACTGGAGAACAATACATAACAAACAGTTGTTTGATTTATTGATTAAATGTCTTTTATTTTGTTCTCATTTTTAGGGTGAAGGTGGCCGTGAGGGTCCGACCATTTAACACAAGGTATGTATGATCATATGCATTGTTATTGTATGATTGATACAAATAAACAAAATGGCTCAAGAATCATTGTTGGTAATAAAGGGTTTGAAATGTCAACTGGACTCAACAAAACAAACTCAACAGTGTACTGTTTATCCCCTAAAAATTTGTTACATCGAACAGACCTGAAATTTTACAATGGCCATGACCTTTGTTGCCCCGTTCTTGGGCCTTCATGACCCTTCCTTAGATTTGCCAGTGGAAGTGCCCTTTACAAATTGAAAATGGCTAGCCCTCTTTTAAAGATGAAATTCTTGTAGAAGTAGTTCTGTTCCGTACTTTTATGAAACCAAAATTGAGGGTGGGGGAGACTATATTTAAAATAGGTTCTCATTACTTAGATATAATCCTTTTTCTGCACAATTTTAATTTTAATTTTAATTTTTGTTGTGGTTTATTACTTGATATTAGAATTAAAAAGTACTGAGGCTTCCCATGTTGTGTTTCAAAACTTGGGTGTTATCCCTGGTTATAGGACAGTTTGAAGAAAATCAATTGAAAAAAAGGATTGAAAGTTAACTAGTTCTTTGGCTTTTCTGTTTCTCATCACAGGGAGAAGGAACGAGGAGCGAAGCTGGTTGTTGAAATGGAAGGAGCAACAACAAGACTTCTCAGTGTTGATGGAGGTGAGATTTGTGATTTGCTAGATCCAGGAGTATCCAAAAACCTCAAAAATTTGTCAAAATCCATTTTGCTTGTTTTTGTTGGATTCATTTGAATTGCATTAGCTCACATAACCTGATAATTCCTGACAACCCTCTGTTGTTGTCTCCCCCCCCCCAAAAAAAAATACAACAAATAAAAACTAAAATGTTAGTGCCAAACTTGGTGAAACTTTCACAGGTTGGTTGGATGGCGTTGTGTGTTTATTGAAAACAAGCATGTGAATGAATTCATTTGCACTTTGTACAAATCATCTTATCACATAAAAGTTCTTCTGGCAAGAGTGTATCAAAGGTCACAAACTTTGCAAGTTGGAGGTGGTTTGGTAGTACATGTAGGCCTACATATTGTTCCCTAGTGAATGCCACAAAGCCACTGCGGTCCAGTGGTGTTAGACTGCACAACTTTCATTACAAGATTGTGGGTTCGAATCTCTCAAATTAACTACTGATTTCTCTATGACTAAGAAAGCATTGTCGTCTGATTATGAAGTTCAATTTCTTTATTTGTGCAATTCATAATCATTGATGTAAAAAAACCAATGTTTACCATAGATTGGCTGTTGCCAGGTTGGCGATTACATGTATCCCATTGTGGCAATTTGCTGCAATTTGCTGTATTCCATTGTGATAGGAAGATGATTTAAACAATCGAAGAAAAAGCATGATACAGCATCACTCAGCTACAATATTCACTCACTCAATGTTTTATTCTTTTATACTTTTGTAAGGTACAAAACTACATGCACCAAGCTTTACCCACCTCCCCCCACTCCCTTGGATTATTTACATTTATTGATTGGTTCTAGTTTCTTTATTTGCTCAACAGTTTGTTTTGTCAATCTTGAGTTGACTCAAGGATAAAGAATACAAATTCCTGAACAGTGTCCTTGAGAATGAATTATTCATAAATCTTCATTGAATACGAACTTAAGGGGACTATCCCCTCCCGTATTCTGCCGCTAGATTCTGTCATTCAAAGTGCTCTCAGAAGTCATTTGTTCTCAAGTGTCCAGAATACCTATTATGCTCTGCCCAATTTTTTTTTTTTTGTGGGGGGGGGGGGGGCAACCACTTGTAAAAGAAACTGCAACAAATCCTTTTTGTAGCTGAACAATTTTTACTTCAAGAGACTACAATCTTAGTGTATGCACAAAAACAATCAATTTTTTTATTGTACAAAATAAAACTTAATTTCATTGTGTAGGTTTTGCAGGGAAAACGTTTATGATTTGTCATGGTGTCTAATCTTAGTTTGTTATCCCTTTCTCTTCCCCCCACGTGACATCTTCCTCCTTTTCCTGACCTTTGACCTCCAGGTGAAGAACCCAAAACAGTAAGTAATCACCTGATTCTGAACTTGGTTAATTTTAGCAATAACACACTATTTAAATGGAATTTTTGTAAAGGTTTTGGAACCTTCGATAGATCAAGTTTTGGGCCATGACATCATGAATGAATCCCTACTTACCATGGATGTAATGTAGTTTACCTGAGAAGTTTCAGCTTCATTAGCCGTCAAGTTTTTAAGAAAACAAAATGAAAACCACAGAGCAATGTTTTCAAGAGAGTTGCATAAATCTGATGTGTGCTATAGCAACTTGCTACCATCATTATCTTCAAATCGTGTAAGTTTAATGAAAATCTGTGGAAAATGGGTTTGTGATCTACAAAAAGTAAGTATTCTGTGTTGAAAATATGGCGCAGAATGTGTCTTGAACACCCCTTTACAATCTTAAGTTTCTGTAAAAATAATTTGACCTCAAATGTGTTTTTATATATTTTCTTTATTATTTTTTTTTTAGTAGGGAATACAAACTAAATTGACTTTGTTTTGTTGTTTACCTCTTCAGTTCACATTTGATTACTCCTACTGGTAAGTGAAAACTCCCTTCTTTCTAAGTCTAAATAAATGCCCTCAATGACAAAATGGTGACTGCAGGTCATTTTCACTGTTTCCTATTTTACACAAACCACTGCTTTGAGAAATTTTTCAGCATTGATATTGTACCAACAGTTCATAATTGCACAAATCAAGTAACAAACATTCTTCTGACTACCGGAAATCTGAAACTCTGTTGCCTTATTTTAGTTCGGACTTTTGTAACTGGTTCCTAAACAATCATGCTTAATGGTATTTAAAGTGATCAGAACATGAACGACTATTAAGACTTTGAAACAAAGCTGCTCATATCATGCATGGTGTCCCTAACAAGTCATGTTCTGTAGAAGCCCAATTTGTCATTTAATTATTAGTTTTACTTCAGTAACCATGGAGTTGTCTTGTTAGAACTCTTGCCTTGATGCAACTTCAAAGTGTTTTTGTGTTCCATAGTTACATATATACAGCGTAACCTGTTGCTGATAACCATCTCTGATTAATGAGACCCAACCCTTTAACAAATCACACCGAGGTCCCAAAACTTGGTTGCCTGGCGAAATGGAAAAATCCCTGCCCAGTTTATTTGCTTGCCAATCAATGTAGTGATGCAGTTTGCTATAGTGGAGAATTGTTAAGTAGGGCACATTGATGGGGCATATAGCGGACGTAATACAAAGTCAACACAGACTCAAACAACAATTGTGATGCTAGAGTAGATTTAATAGTTCTAGATTTGTGTTCTCGCATGCTTATAGAGTCATCAAACTTTGGTGACGTCTGCTGCATGCTTGTTTACATTTGCAGTGCTCTCCCTTAACAGTGGTCCGCTTGCAAAATACCAGTGAAAACACCGGAGGACCAGTCAAAATTCTTTCCATTGGTCCTGCTGCTGGCTAGTTCAGTGTAAGAGAGTGATCCCTGTTCATTTTGAATTATGGACTAGTAAAAAAACTGAGGTTTTAATGACTAAGTTTTAATTAATGACTAAGTTAACTGGTACTGCAGGCCAGTAACTGAAAAGGTTCTGGGCCAACCCTGAATTTCATCCTCCATGGTTGATTATTCGTCAAAATGTTAAGTCACCACAAACTGTACACAGAGTGCACACAAGCATGGTATTCTTTACATGGTTTGTGTGACTTACATATTGCATACTGTGAATAAATGCAAATTCAAAGGAATGCAACTGGTCAAACTCTGAATTTAACATGCAAATAGGTAAGGATGGATACAGATTGTTCCTAAAACGCCCCACACATACCACAGCATAATCAACATTGCTTTCTAGATTTGTAAGTTAATAAAATAATAATAATCAACATTTTAAAACAAATCAATCACAGCCTGTGACCACCACCGCCACCCCCCCTCGCCCCCAAAGGCTTCACTCCCAATATTTAGAGCTCTCTTTTTATGACTTGTACAATGAAAACACTGAGATGCCCAAAAAGGCAATTGTATAAGAAAGAGTCATAACTTTCATATTGTTTAACAAGAAAGACACCTACTATTCATAGCTTCCATATTGTTTTCAAGTGTTTTAGAACAAATTGGGTTACACATTAACAGACAACTCCAAGTCTGATTTTGAACAAGTGGGGCAGTCGAGCAAACCTAATTCTGGATTGATTGACATTAATGGTTTATAAAAGAAAGGGAAAAAAGGTTTGGTTATCTGAAATTTGTTTATCAGTGCAGTTTGATTGGCTGATGTCTAAGGGCAGGCTATAGTATCAAATGATTTTGAGCATTTTTTGATTGCTAGAAAATCTAGCCCCAGCTTAATGAGCTGTAAAGCTTGCTAAAAATGTTCTGCTTAAAGCACAAAATATGCAAATTATCAGTCACAAATGGTACATGTGGAATGGTATTTTGGCTGGTAACCTATTTTGGCTGGTAACCTTATTCTGGTTAGCACAATTCTAATGTGGTTCACTACCTTTTATAAATTGCAGTCAGCTCTATGAAATTAGGCCCATTCTGTTAGCATTCATTGATAAAGCATGACATATGATTTGTGTACCTGGAGATATTGAAGGCTGTTGTTTAGTTTGATTGGTGAATAGGTTGTTTGGTTGTTGCGTACATGTTTAGTGAATGATCAGGATAAATTACAAGCCATAGAAAGTCTTTCCTTACAAGGGAATTCTGCTAAGCTCCTACAAGGGATAAACGCGAAGAAGGCAACAGCCAATCTCTCTCTCATCCAAATGGTTTTCTGTGAGCCAATTTACTCTTTTTTTTGCATATTAATATGCAAACCGTCTAGATAATTTCGTTTGAAAGCAGTATAAAACAACTCATTCTTTTTTCTTCAGAAAAAAACAAGAAAAAACTGTCCTGGCTATTACTACAAATAAGGCCCTTTTCAATATGACTTGAGATTAGGCTGCGCTTTGACTCCGTCAGTCATTTTAAAAACATAAACTTTTTTTTAAACTAAAATATTTCTCTATTTATTCTTCTGTTGTTGCTATGTGGAGGATTTTTTTAATTCAAAAGCTCAAATTTATACACACTTCTAAAAGTATACAGTTTGGAAACGCAAGAACTGCAGTACTCGTTTGGTTGTTGGGTAACATATATGTGCTTTAAAAAAAATGAAATGCTGGCAAGTGTGTTTTTCAAACCCTTATCTCATTATATGTACAAGACATTCACATTGTTTAATAAAACAAATGTTGTTGTTGTTAATGTTCTGGTTCTTTAAAATAAGACTCAATCCAATCAAACTGTTATAGGCAAGAAATCCTGAGTCCGCTTTATATTTTGAAAACCCACAACGTCAACTGTAGCTGTACCCCTTCCTGCAGTATAAAGGATTTGTTCAAAGCTATCACATCGTCTTAAACATCAAGAGTGCTCGTTATTCTCAGAAATTAAAAACCAGAATAGATACTAACAGGCATGAAGTCTAAAAATCCCCTTCTTGTCCCTGTGTGTCAATGCTGATCAGTTCCATTCATCCACTCAACCAGCCTCCTTTGTTAACCATATACAACATTTGGAACCCCATCCTGCCATTATTGTTCCATTACATAATACTTTGGTTCCAATGGTCTCCTGACTGCCTATCAGGATTTACAACAAAACGCTTCTCTAGTTTGCGAGTGTGCTTCCACTCCTTACCTCTATTGAAGAGTCAAAACAGCTTACCTGCTGTGCGTACACTATCACAGTTGGGTACATAGCAACAGCAATCTGTGTCGCACACACATACTTGTTGCCTAGAGGTGGCGTTGTGTTGACACTGAAATAAACCATGCACTGGTGTAATTATAAAATAGTATCAAGTGCTTGAGGTTGACAAATTCCAGACTAGATAGCCTGTTACATGTAAATCATTAGTTAACAATGGCCCATTAATCTTGAATAGTGGCTTTTCAAAAAATTAAAAGGTTGTCATCTTGAAATATGCCGCTTTAATTCACAAGGAATGAAATAAAGTAATAAAACAAATAAGGAATTGCTACATGTATTCGTCCCTGCCAACAAATACCGCGTCCGTGAAACAGGCAGAAAGAGGTCGCGGAAGACCTCTGCGCAGCCACCGTGACATATCAGTGACGCTAAGTCCATTTGGGAACGCTTCACGCTGAAACCTACCAATAACGCTATAAAATGTAGTATAATATTAATAATAATAATAATACTGTTTATAGCGCATGTCTCTACCAACAAAGTACTGAAGTTACCTAGTATACAGTTATACAGAAAGATATTTAGTAACATGCTTAAAGCGAATGTATCCCTCTGGTTTTTATTAACCGTTAAATTGTCTTAATTCCATGTAAATAAAAACTAACCTTTGAAAGTTGCATTTCAAAATGCAGTGTTGTTGAAATATCGCCAGATATTCAGAGCGGTTAATGTTCACCAGGAAGAAGAATCCGTAATTGGATCACACAATCTGAGATACTTAAATCTGATAGAACGTTTCTCAGATTATTTTATTTCATTTGTTTATTTTAATTCTTCGGACAATACAAACATTATAAAAACCAGCAGAGGCCGTCCAGGGAAAGGTAAAAGTAAAAAAAAAAACTGTCATCAAAAAAAGATGTGCCCTCCCAGACCTTGCTCATAAAAAGGTAAACATTTTGTAAAAAACAGAAATCTTAAATTGTAGTGAAAATTTCAAAGAATTGTAGAGGGTAAGAAATGCTATTTTTTTTTCAAGACCTCATTAGTTCAAAATGAAATGTTTCTCAAGATGCTTTATACTTTTAAAAGCTGCTGTACTTCTAATCAAGTCAGTTTTTAATTGCCACCCATTTTAAGAGTGATTACCCCAAAAAGTTTTCACAAACTCTGACTGAAGTTCTCCTTCCAACTTAAATCAATAAATAGCCACTCAAACTGACTTTGATGTTTAGTTTGGCTTCATAAGGTTTTTATCTGTTGATGAAAAAAGGGTAGACTTTCAGATTTGTTTTCTGAACATCGACAGGAAAACTTGCCCTTTGTCTAGGACCTGACATGGTGTTCTTATTAAACATCTTACTAGCTACTTGTTGGTTGAGATTCATAGCTGACAGAAAACTCTAAAACTAGGATCTAAATTTTAGGCATAATTTGAAGGGCATTTCCAACTCTATAAGTAACTCCTGGAGTTTGAGAATGCAAGAATCTTCAGGGAACAGTATCCTTGTCCTTACAGATCAAAGAGTGTATCTGAACTAAATATCAGCTACCGTTTTTCTCGAGCCAGACATCAATTGTCTGAGATCTAATAAAACTCTTTTCTTCGATTGGATTCTAGTGAGTTCAACAAACACTGTAATCATAAGGTTACTCATGAACGAATTTACACTAAGAGTTTATTGTTACTCGATGTGTTTGTTTTTGCGTAGCCTTGGCAACATATTGTTAAAACTGAAGGGAAAGTCCCTAAAAAGTTCATCTAAAGATCCTTTGTGATTGTGTATTAAATTGTGCACGTAGTGTTTGGTTTGGCGTTTAATGAGGCAATACAGAATAAATAAACCTGGGAAATCTGATTATAGCAACGATGATTGTACACGAATTCTGAATAGAGCAAGCTGACAAATGTCAAATTGATGTAGTCTGAAGCTAAGGGTCATTGTGGGGCACTAGCTCAAAGTTCCCAACAATGAATTTAATCTTATTTGCAAACAAAATATTCGTGCAAGTTTTGTTGTTAAATGCAAAGTTACCATACTGGGAGAGGTCGAAGTACAGTCGTTGCGAAATAATTACAAACATTTCCATGACAAATTCCTGTCGCTTTTATATCCAGTGCATCTGTTCTTTTTGTTTTCATACTAGGGAATTCTTATTCATAACTTGATGTATACAGGCATGCTGATTTCCTCTTTTTATTTTCAAAATAGCGCCATAGAAAACTGAAAACACTGTACAAATGTTAGGTGCGATCGGACATTTCCTCTTTTTTTGCAATGAATTAGAATGTTGCATACATGTATGTATCTGTGTACTTGTGCAGTGTATGAAAAGCTTTGACATGACTCCCATGTTTTAATGGATCAGTTATGGTTCAGTGGTCTGTAAACCATGGTTACCAAGAATAGAGGGATTGTTGTCATTAGACAGTGAGGTAAATAGTTCAATATTACATAGAAAGGAATTCCAGGCTTGGAATTACACGCAGGCCAGGTTTCACTGGTGCCCCTTCAAAGGTTTTCAATTGACTGTTAAGATTCTCCAGTTGAAGTGTCCTTTTGCAAAATGACAGTGGCATTGTTCTCTTGAACATGAATTTCTGGTATTGAAAAACATTACATTCTGTTATTTGAGGTCCTACTTTTGGTTGTCTTGTGTCATTGTGTATCAGCAGAGTTATTGTTTTTTGTGCCAGGAGTGTCATAATTGACAGACATGGCGCATTAGAAATTTTCAGTATTATTATTATTATTAATAAATGGATGAAGTTTGTAATTAATTTTCCTATTGACAAGTAAAAAACCAAATTGTCCTGTGTGTTAAAAAATATATAAAGATTGAGTGAGTGTAGCTGTTTCTCCACTGCTTTATTCACTTTTTGTACTCTTTAAATTAAATTAAGGGTAAAATTAAAATAAACTAAAAGCATCTCAATTTTGACTTATTCAAAGTGTGCAAATACCCTGTTTCTGCTGTTTCCCAGCTTACTGGGGTGTGTACAGCCATGTGCTGCTGTGGCGTTTCAAAGGCTTTTATCAAACACAATTTCAACCTCTGTCCTTGGAGTTTCTCGTTTATACCCTTGGGTGAAGAGAAGCAATTCTAGTAAAGCATTGTGATTGAACCTAAACCACCAGAACATGAGCTTGATGCTTTAAACCGCTCGGCATGACATAATATTAAGCAACATTTTACACCATTTTAACAACTGTTATAAGGACTCTCCCTATTGGAAAATGGGTGCAGCCCAAAACTTAATTTAAGTAGAATCCCTAATTAAAAAATCTTCCATAATTATGAAAAATTACAGCGGCACCTAGTATGCAGGGACAGGATTCTTTGCAGTCGCTGATAAAGTAAAAAAACTATTACTGGGAAAATCTACTTTTTTTCTTCTGTGTTTCACAGAACTCGGGGAAAGTGCTGAATATACAGTGCTAACACATATCGGTGTAAGTTGGTAAATCCAAAATGAATATTCTTTTTCCCCGATGCAATTTTAACATCTGAGAAAATCTCTGTTTGTTTTTGATTGTTGTATCAGGTCACATGACGGCTTCACAGAGCAGGATGATGCTGTTTTAGCTGCGAACCCCGGCAGTAAATACGCATCTCAACAAAATGTCTTCAATGATCTCGGCCAAGGTGTCTTGGACAATGCCTTCCAAGGTACGCTTCTTTGGGCCATTTTGATAAATTTAATGTTAAAGACACTGGACACTATTGGTAACTGTCAAGTTGGTGTATCTCAACATATTAAATGCATTAAATAACAAACCTGTGAAAAATTGAGCTCAACCGGTCGTCGAAGTTGCGAGATAATAATGAAAGAGTTTTATGCTAATAATTATTTTGAGTAATTACCCATAGTGTCCACTGCCTTTAAGTGCTAAATTATTGTAAACTAATCGGTCATTTGATTTGTTCTATCTGGCATACATGTAACGCTACGACATCAATTGCAGCTATGATTGGAAATATCACTAAGGTGGTCTTGGCCCCTATTCCCCAGGGCCTAATTTCAAGGCTGTACTTACTTACGCTTCCCATTTTGTAAACTTGGGGTATAATCCTTGGTTATAGGCCTACAACATTTACGGAGACCCCTAACATAAGGGCAGGATGGTAGAGTGTTGGCACGTCAATCCATAGCTTGCAAGTCCAAATCCCCACTATTTTTTTTAACCCACAATTTAAAGTAACAAATCTGATATTTCTTTCCCGCAGGGTTCAACTGTTCACTGTTTGCGTACGGCCAAACAGGATCCGGAAAATCCTACTCCATGGTCGGCTATGGACCAAACAAGTAAGTCGTTAGGAAAACCAAGAAGTTGTTTCAGTTGTTAGTTTGGTTGAGGTAGAAAATTACATACTGGAGTATTCGTGTGTTAGCGCGCAAGCTGACGCGCGTGCTAATCTATATACTAATGCAAGTAACATGTCTGTTTGTGTTAGAAAAACTCCCAGGTGCCTGTATAGATCGGGCTGGAAATTTATCTCTGCATTTTTTTTCTTGGCTTCGTGCGGCACCTACTAGAAATTATTGCAGATAAATGTGGCTGTGCACATTTACATTCAAAGTTAATTATCATTTATTTATCATTTTTGTTATGATTTATTTTCTTCTAAAGGGGTATTGTTCCCATTACCTGTGATGTCCTGTTCCAGACAATAGAGAAGAGTCAGGGTGCTGTGGTAAGTGGAAACCAAGCTCTTTTTACATTCAGACAAATTTCGTTAGTAGGGATGGAAGACTTTCTGCCTTACAATGTATTGCATCATTTTTGCCGTTTAAAATGTAATGAGTGGTATTTATTTCCTTTTGTTGTCGAAACAAACTTGATTTACTTCTCCAATTGGAAGTATAATGCAATAAGTAAAACCAAGCAATGAAGAGTAACTTGATTTCAACATCCGTTGAAGCTCTATTTAACTCTTTCAGTTCCAAGGTCGAACAGATGTACCATCTATTTTATGTACTCAAAAAGTGCTTGATCCCTAGCTAGACCTCAACACCTAATGCGGGCGTACCAAGTATTTGCGATGAGGTGTATGGGCAACTTCTCAACATACATGTAACATACTCTCCGTATTTCTTCTTCTTAGAAATATGAGGTCACCTTCTCCATGCTTGAGATTTACAATGAGCAGGTTCGTGACCTTCTGCAGAAGGTCAACCCAAAGGGAGGCTTAGCAGTTAGACAGAATCCCAAGGAAGGGCTCTTCTACGTCCAAGCACTGAAGAAGGTTGCTGTGGGTAGCTACAGAGAAATTGAGAGCAGAATTGAAGAGGGTGAGTACTGCTGACAAATCTTGATCTTGTGAGAGCAGGGGTGTGGGGGGCTCACGAGGGTATCTGTGGGAACCTGCAGCCAATTTCATGAAACGCTAGGATTAATCCTATCTCGTATTCGAGTAAGGACGAATAACTCGTGCTAACTTAGGATGGGTCAAATGCGTCCTATCACTCAAGTCAATTTTTTTTTCAACCCCAAATCATTTAAAAGATTTTAAAATTCTCTTGTGGTTTCTTACTTGATATTTTAAAGTTCGTCATCATTTGATTGAGTTGTTGGCATTTGATTTATAGGTACGTCCAATAGAACTGTCGCAGCCACCCAGATGAACGCAACTAGCAGCCGAGCTCACACGGTCGTCACTATTCAGTTTGACCAAATCAGCAAGAACGAATCTGGACAGGAGACCAAGAAGACTAGTGTTATCAACCTGGTAGATCTCGCAGGTAAAAACTAAACATAGGGATGAAAGTACTCACTGGTCGCAGAGTTTGATTTTATGTTGATGTCCAAAACACATATTTTGTTTTTAGAAACTCTACCTAACTATAAGGAACTGTACAGGTTCCGTAATTGGTAACTAATGTTTTTATAGTGGAGCATATAAGTTTTTCTTGTGGCCATGTTTTCTTGTAGGTAGTGAACGTGCAGACAGTACTGGAGCCACTGGTGACAGACTAAAAGAAGGAGCTAATATCAACAAATCATTGTCTTCACTTGGAAACGTCATCTCTGTAAGTACACATAGGCCTGATACTTCACAGAGGCAACAAAAAGGCGATTGCCTCTATGCCCCCTGGTCATTGCCTTGGTGCCCTTGAAATCAGTCTCCTGTAGAAATTTACAATTTCCTCATAGGGTGCCCTGTACCAAGGTAAAAATGCCTTGATGCCTTTGCCCTTTCTAAAACGAAGCATACAGGCCCACTTATAAAACTAAAAGAAGGTGATCCCCTAGCTGCTGCTTCATAGGTTGTATCATAAATTTGGGTGTGATCCCTGGCTACACGGCAGTTAATGGTTGTATGGCTTCTGACTGGTACCTCTGAACAAAGCTATTGACAAAAAAGGGAGACCACCATCATAGGGATAGACAGCTCATGTATGTATACCATAGGTCCTTTTGGTAAGGTGGTTTGCGACAGCTAATTTTGTTTGCTCATTTATTTCCTTTAAATTTACAGGCTTTGGCAGATCTCTCCATGGGTAAAAAGAAGGTGCTTGTTCCATACCGTGACTCAGTGCTCACCAAACTACTGCAAAATGCCCTGGGTGGTAACAGGTAATCAATAGTTCTAGTTTGAAGTTTATGAGTTATTGCACAGAAGCCTGCTGGCTTATGGATGTAAGGCATTACATGGCAAGATATCAGTACTCATAAGAACATTATGTACCCAAAATGTAGATACACGGTGTTAACGCAAACCAAATATATGTTGATGTAACTCACCATGCAATGCCTCAAATTACATACAAAGCTTTCCTGTTCTGCTTCTGGATTTGTTTCCCTTTTTGTGCTATTGTTTCCTTAATGGATCTTATAATGCAGAACTTACACCCAAGACACCAGCTTGTAGAACTTGGTTAGTTAGAAGACTTTAGTGCCTAAACAATATCTATACTTGCTTTATATCAGTTTATCGTGGCTTGTTGTGACTGAGCGGTTAAGTGCACCGGTGTCAAGGTCTGGTGTTTCTGATCAGTAGAGTGTTGGTTCTGAGTCACTGTCTTGATATCTTTAAACAAAAAAAGATTGTTTTTTTTTTAATGTCCCCTCTGTACAAGGCGAACTTGAAGGGTTTGGGTACTCTTTGTAGGATACACAAAACAGTATGTCCACAGACTCACAATAAACTTGCACCGTTTGAAGATAATGGTAGTAGAAAGTTTCCCTTAAAATATTACTTGCTGGGGTGCTGTAGTTTTTGAGAAATTAGTATTATTTTAGCATGTACATTTACAAGGTATTTCTACAGGTAAATAATATAATATATATCTTCATTCACAGTGAGTAGGGATTAAACCCTTTAATGTGAAAGTGGGAAAGTATTTTTCAGATGTTATTTCATTGTAACTTCTTACTTCAGCAAAACTATCATGATCGCTGCCCTTTCTCCGGCCGATATTAACCATGACGAGACTTTGGGCACCTTACGCTACGCTGACCGTGCCAAGAAGATCAAGAACAAAGCCGTGGTTAACGAGAACCCGGTGGAGAAGTTGATTCGAGAGCTGCGAGCGGAAAACGAGAGACTTAAGACTGCAATGTCTGGAGGGACACTACCATCAGCAGCCGACCAAAGCAGTGTCAACATGTCCCCGGAAGGTAGGTCAGGAATGGGATTTTTCCATATCTAACCTAAAATTATTTGTTTTTTAACCCCCACCCCCAAATAAAAAAAATTAAATAAAGAAATAATACACAATAATTTATTATTATTTGTTTATAACTAAGATCAAACTAATAAGATAAAACCACATGGAACCCCCCAGATTGCAGAGTGTCTGCAAGATTTGCATTTGGAAGCTTTCCCGCTCCAAAGCTTTCTTACTTTGCGCTCATAGTTGAGGGTTTTTTCAGTAGCCCTGGTTCGTTCACTTTGGATTGTATTCATTCACAGAAACTTGGCTGCTTGTTTCCACTTTGGGGGAACATATACCTTTGGTTTTTAGAATTGTTTGATTATTTAATTGTTTATAAATGTAGATATGCAGTAAAACATTTCCATTTCAAAAGGTGGTAGCTTTTTCTACAGATATTGACGAACATCTGAAAAAAAGGGACGGTAGACGTTTGGTAATCACTCTTTAGATATACATTTCCATTTAGATGAAATTGTCTTATATATTGCATTGGTGAACTTCCTTAGAGAAAGAGAGAATGAGGCAGGAAATGATGGAAGAGATAAAAGCCCAGCTATCGGCCAACCAAGAAGCCATGGAAGACTTTGACTGGGACAAGAAGGTAAGACATCCAAAGAGGGCAGTGAATACCCTAATGACAGACCCTTGAGATTTGGGGCAACATGTGTAATTTAATGCTTGGTGCCAGGAAGAGAAGTCTCCTTTAATTACCTTTAACACTACAAGTGTTGTACATTGATTAATGCTCTGGTTGCAATATATTGTCTTTAACAAAAGTATTAGGGCCTGGATATTTTGGCAAAGCTGGACTACAAGGAGTAGTCATCGGAATTATTAATTCAAAGGAAATAACTGAGCAGAAGTAGATTGTTAAGGATTATACTAATGAGATCTGCACCTAAACAAGAATTAAAATCAAAAATCTTGAAAAAAGGAATGGTAAATATCATCTTGAGTGTGTCCGCGTGCATCCATTATTGTTGTGCTATTTATAGTCTTTCGATCATGGCTACTCGAATCCTTCTCACATATTCTGACTTTTTGTATTTCTTTTTGACTTCAGCATGCCCAACAAAAAGAGGACGACCCAAGTGGTTTGACTGATAAAGCCGTCATGCAATCCCGCAAGAACAAAGAACCTTACTTTGCCAACTTGAACGAGGATAATATGCTGAGCGGCGTGGTCTTTTACTTCTTGGCTGCCAGCGAGACGACGATTGGACGCAAAGATGCCGACCCTCAACCAACCGTTATGCTGAGTGGCCTCAGGTATTGAAACCCAGACCACCCTCCCCCCCCAAAAAAAAAACCCCAGACAAACGAAACTAAAACAAACAACAACAACCATTATGCTGAGTGGCCTCAGGTGTTGAAGTCAATGTAAAGTGGTTACCCGTTTGGCTGACCTGTTTCCACTATTTCCAAAAGTTTCAGTTGCAGCCACAGAAGAAACAAAATCACAAATTCAACCAATAAAGTTTGGGAAGAAAAATAACATCGCAAGAAAAGAAGGCGATGATGATACTGTAGAGCAAACAAATTTCATGTGAGGGTCAAGGAGTAGAGAGTTGAGAGGTTAATCATTTATTTTAATTATCTGTGCTGACCAAATCACTTTCTGGTTTGTTTAGCATCTCCAAGAAGCACGCCATCATCACCAACGTTAATGGGGAGATCACCCTCAAGCCTTACAGCTCAAGCTGTAAGATCAAAGTCAATGGTCTTCCCCTGACAGGAGCCCGCAATCTGGAACATCTTGACCGTGTCATGTTCGGCTCCAACCATATGTTTGTCTTCCACAACCCCATCAATCCCAAGGCGCCCGAGGGGACACCCAACAATATTGAGTGGGATTTCGCCCAGAAGGAGTTGGCCGAAGCTAGGGGATTGACGGCGGGTGGGAACCTGACAAAAGGTGGGAGTTAATATTTATTCAAATTTTATATTTATTTAATTTCTCGGTTAGATTACTAAAACGATAATGCACATTAATTAGGTGAAAACATTTAAAGACATTAACAGCAAAAGCAATTAAAATACAGAGGAAGGAAAAAGAAATGGGTGTAGCCCGTAGAATTATCTAAAAGAAACAGTTTTTAGAGGCTCTCCTCTTTAGCTAATCCTTAAGAGAACAACAATCAATTGAAATGTCAAAGGATTCTCTTCTTAATGCAACACTTAAACAATGAGAGTGTCACATAGAGCCGTCAGATGAAGATAAACAAATAAAACTCAGAGATTGTTCTTTGTGGGGATACCGTTTAATTTTTTACCTTGGAAGAAAAGATATCACACCTTATCACTTAGTAGAAGTGTTTGAAAGGCATAAACAGAAAAAACAGGAATGGAAATAAGTCATTTATGTATTGGTTATTATAGAGTGTTATTATTAGTATTATTATAAATATTTGTATTGCCTAATTGCTCCAGATCAACAGAGGGCGCAGGATCAAATCTTAGAATTGCTGCCGATGGTGAATGAGGTGAATGCAGTCAGTGAAGAGCTGGACAAACACAAAGGCTTTGAGATTGTACTGCTTAGTGAAGAGGCACAGGAAGGAAATAACAGAGAGACAAAGTAAGACTTTCTATTCTTTCATTCATTTTTATTAGCAAACCAACTGGCAGCACAAAGCTGAATTATGTGGCATTAAAAGGTAAAAATAATTAAAATTACACAGATAAAAAACATAAAATAGCACTACCACAGTACAGGGGTACATAAATACATTTAACACAGCATATTAGAACATATTTGATGTAGTTTGTGTCTATTTATTTTGTTCTTTATTTGATTTTTATTTCTTGGTAATGGCAGACTTTTGGAGGGTCCTTTTACACAGTGGTCGCCAGTAGAGTGCGTGCAATACTGAGCAAAACAGGACCATTATGTCTGCTGCTTCCAGCACCTCTCAAGTCTCTGAAAAGACTAAGCATATTAGAAGAAATTTGTGTAGTTTGTTTGTATTTATTATGTTTCTTTATTTGATGGTTGTTTCTTAAAGGCACGTAACAAGTGTAGACTGTGCACAGCACACATCATACACATTGTATCTTCATTTCTCTGTACCAATGTCTCTGAACAGTGCAATGAATGCAGCACTGAGTGTAATGTACGCCAAAGGCATGAAGCCAGAATGATTCACTGCAAGAAATGATGATATTAGGACTGGTAATGCACTTAGCCCTTGACACCATAGTACATGTGATGTGTATGTGATGTACACTATGTTAAATTTAAATACAGTTAATGTACAAAAATATCTGTCAGGTAGCTTGTGTAATTTTTTTAAATGGCTTGTAATGTACATTGTACATGTAGGCCTCTATCCTGTTAGTGTTATGCAGCAACACATTTTGAATATAGTATCCTGTGCAAATTGGAATCAAAATTTGTAAATTATTTATGTGTAAAGAAAAAGAACATCACTGGTATTTTAAAAACAGAAAATGAAATCATTCCACTGGTATTCAATCAACACAAAACACCAACCAAACTGTGCAATGATCTTACTTAGTTAAATAAAGAAAACACAACTTTGTTTTACAAACACAAAATATAATTATAATATTTTGTGAATAATGTTATTAGAGGAATAAAGGCTTATCATTTAAAAAGTAGCATTCATGTTTTGACAAAATTCACTCAGGTACATATACGTACATGTACATGTAGCTGTTTTCAAAAAGTCCTTGTCGTACATGTACATGTAGCTGTTTTCAAAAAGTCCTTGAACTAAATCAAGATCTGTATGACAGCTCACCATGTTCAAGGGTTAAAACCCAAAACCTGAACCACCTCTCATATCATGTGCAATGAGAGATGTCCTTAGGACCTTGGGTCAGTGACTCATTGACCCCAGGGTGAGTCATTTGCATTTACACTGCGCATAAATGCATACTGATGATCACAACACACCTGTAGTCCATGAATGCATTGTACACCCTTCCATTGGACACATTATGGCAAAAGGTGCAACACAAAGTACAGTATCTCACAAGGAGTGATTCACTGATTATTACTGACCACGAATGAACTGTAAAAATATACAGCACAAGTACTTTGTACACCCCTTGCTCTATGCATGCTCTATTGTGGTACACCCATGTTGAAGTTGTGTTATGCAAGTACAGTGTACATGTAGTTGTTCAATACACTTTCTACCTTTTCTGATGTAACTAAAATCAAGTTGTCTTGTCGTTATGAAAGTACATGTAAACATTTCTAACTATTTTTAAATAGGTACATGTACATACAACGTTACGTGACTGCATTTTTTTTATACAGTAAAATGTATCCATGAATAGGCCTAAGTTAGGCTCTGGCTTTTTTGTGGGTCTCTCCCCCTCCCCCAAAACAAAAAATAAAAAATAAAAAAATAAAAAATAAAAATTTTAATACTAATTGAAAAACTAAATTATTAGTATTAAATTCAAGCACTGTACATGATGCACAATAATCAGTTGACCTTCAAGAATCTACTTTTTTACATTTTTCCAAATTCCGATGCACTTTTTGGATTTCAGTCAGATGTATGTGTCCTGACCGTTTACAGTGTGAATGTTTGGTAACATAGTTAATAAATTCACTATCTAATCAGGTGGTACTGTGATAGCACTCACACGTTCATAATAATGACATAGTCTTGACTTGACAACCATGACAACCATGTCTCTCAAGATCATTTGAGAGAATGCCTTGGGAAGACAGGAAGTGAGATCAGTCCCCATCCTCCAACTCAAGGACATTGCTCCATGATTGTACATGATGCAATTTGTATTAAAGGCTTATTTCCCTCAGCCTAACCTCTCCTTGTAGTGGTCATGGGGACAAATCCATCTTTCACTAGCATCATCATGAATGATCACAAGATCTTATGTCAGCCCTGGAATTTTATCTTTCAGAGGGCAAGGCCATTTCATTTTGAAAAGGACAGTTCCATTGGGAATCTTGTAAAACCTGTAAGATAAGTTTGAGGGTGCACCAAGACAATGGCCTCTGTGGTCTCTATTTCCATGCCTGTGTTTCAATGTGTCAGAATAGTCTGCACAGCTACATTAACGTCCGCCGATATATCAAAAATAATAACAAAATTGATATATTTTTGACATCGAAATCGCCGATGTCACTTTTTTCATCATATTCGAGTCACTCAAAAACCATTGATTTTGCGCGCATACCGCCGGGCAAAACCTTTGTGTTTTGGCAGCCAGCTAGAAAGTGCATGCAACCTTACCATGACTGCGCGTCTTTTTGCCCGGCGAAACAGGATTATACAGTGGTTTGTCAACAGAGGGCGGTTTGAATGTAATTAAAGGTCACATCGTCTATAGATTTTATATATATTTTTATTTGATATGATATTTGATGTGCTATTTTCCAAATTGTTATGCTGTTTTTGTCCTTGTACCCTTTTGTGCCATCGTTTTTTTTATTGACTGGATCGCCTTTAGATAGTGATTATTTTCGCTTGTTGGTTATCTGCAGGCTTGTTCTCTGTGTAGTCATATTTTTATTGCCTATTCTTTGTATTACTGTTTGCCTCGAAATAATTATATAAATAAATAAAATAAAATAAAGAATAAAAAAATATATATAAAAATATTTATAAAAAAAATAACTTGGGTACAAAATTACTTAGGTATGAAATGACTGGGGTATAAAGTGACTTTGGTGTAAAGTACCTTAGATAAGAAATCACTTGGGCACGAAATGACTGGGGTAAAGTGACTTGGGTACGAAGTAACCTTGATACGAAATAACTTGGGTGCGAGGTGAATTGGGTACATGATTGAAGAGACTGACATTCATACTGAGATCCACATTGCAGTTTTGCTATCGTCCTTTGGCTCCCGTCCCCTTCTCATGCTACAACAAGCCTGATCGGAATTGCAGCTGAGCATGTCCGTTACTACTGAAAACGTAATTTGTCTATCTCCCGGGTAAATTGCGTTGTCAACGGACATACGCAGCTGCATTTCCGAATAGGCTTATATTATTACAAATGTACAACAATTGAACACCCACCTTGGAAACGCATCAAACCACCATGTCTTCTTGGTGTCAGGGAAAGCAACTCGCATCCCAGACATCAGAGGAGAATGGAGGATGACAGCGGCACATTCATAGCGTGCTGCCAGGTCTATCGTAGGCACTGTACCGATACTCTGTCCATACAGGATAATGCTTTCTGGGCTAATCCCGTATCGAGAACGGAGGGCTTGCCAAGCAGCGTCGATGTCTGAATACAGGTTCCGTTCCAGAGGCTTACCACCGCTGGCTCCGTACCCAGAGTAGTCATAGCTAAATATATTGCAATTGATTCGTGAACCAAGTCCTATGTAGAAACTACTCATTTGTCCAATGTCTACTGCATTTCCATGGCTAAAAAGAACAGTGTATCTTGGGTTGGATGCACAGCGTACAAACATGCATGCTGTTCGGTTTCCTCGTTTATTACGGGTGTAAAACACTTCAATGGATTCCAGTTCACGGTCCGAATACTGCCACTCTGCTCGTTCTGTCAAATTCAGGGTGCCTTTTGTGCCAGTTTCGTCTGTTACGATATTGTAAGTTGGTTCTGGTGGCAAGAATGCCAGCTTGGCCGCGATGCGAGAAGGACATGGCGGACAGCAAAACAAGCAGCACAACTCACCGACTGTAAGGCCATTCATTCTGACTATCGGCCTTCAAAATCACCACCAACAAATTCTACGTGATGTTTTCCTGACTCCCCGAAGGTATTCCTTCTTCTTTTATCCCGGAAAACCGATAAATGTTACCTTTTCTGTGGGTATTTTGTCAGCATCTGGATACTTGCGACTCTTTCTTCTCACAGCAGCCGGTCAGTGACGTCATTCACACAGGTCATGACGAGCCAACAACCTTGTTCTCGGGACTTGGGTTGCACTGTCTGTAATAACATTATTCCTAAACTGTAATGACGTGTAAGATTGGGAACGAGTACATCTTGACCTGTATAGTAGAGTAATGCCATAAAATTAATTACCTGATTAGGGAGGATCGGATGGCGAAGTGACAGGCTCTTTTAAGGGTTTGCATTTTTAAATTGCAAAAAAAAATATTGATTATTCACAATATTAAAGCATGATGCTTGATGCTTGATGAGTAAATCATTGAGAAACATCATTTCTAAAGTTGAAAGTACAACCATGGAGCTATATGGTACAGGTGCAACTATTCACAAATCGTAGGACACACTTTTAAAGTTTTATAGGCCTAACATGGCATGAATTATCATAAAAACTTCCCTTGAAAATACTTACATCGAAATGATAATAGTTTTTGTTAAATCGGGTTGAAAAAGTCAGTCAAATGACACAAACACAGTTTTCCATAGTGAAACAAAGTGCCGGTGTCGCATGCAATATGTCCTCTATGCAATACTATCCGGAGGACATTATTGCATATGCATTAATGTCCGCCGGTTTTGTATATGCAATCGTGTCCGCCGGACGCTGCCGCGTAATGCAATTGTGTCCGCCCGGACACGTTTGCATATGCAGTTGTGTCCACCCCCATGCAAAACCGTCCTTGCAGTAAATAAACCGCCCTTTTGTCGACGGAACACGTTCAACATTTTTTTTTACCAGCTATAGTGCCTGCATGAATGACATGGGAAATGTTCGGCCGTTTGACTTTGATATTCGCTGCAATCATAACGTGAGTATTCATGCTGCATGCACATACGTAGGTTCAGTGCATCCCATGCACGCTCGCTTACGCGCGCATGCACAGACATGTCCGCTCCAGACACGTTTGCGTATGCAATCGTGTCCGGGGCTATGCAAAAACCGTCCGACGGACATGTTCATGACTGTACATGTGTGCGAAGCGAGCGTGCATGCACTGAACATACGTATTATTATGTGCAGCATGAATATTCACGTATTTTATGATTGCGGTGAATACCCATTGGCCGAACATTTTCCATGTCATTCATGACATGCACTTAGCTTGTAAAAAAAATGGCGAACGTGTTCCGTCGACCAATGGCGTTTAATTTACTGCAAGGACGGTTTTGCACGGGACGGACACAACTGCATATGCAAATGTGATCGGGCGGACACAATTGCGTTATGCAGCAGCGTCCGGGCGGACACGATTGCATATAATATATATGCAAAAACCGTCCGGCGGACATTATTGCATATGCAATATTGTCCTCCGGATAGTACTGCATAGAGAGAGGACATATTATTGCATGCGACACCGGCCCTTATGTGACGGGAGATTCTGTCAACCGGAGATTCTCTAGCGCCCTCTCTTGAATCCTCCTCCAGCTCAAGTTTATTTCCCATTCCGGGACATTATTATTATCAGTGGACAGATTTCCCAAGGACACTGGCACATGTGACGGGTGCGTTGGTGCAGCTATACAGCCAGTCAATAACCGACCGACAGCTTCTATAACTTGATCTCTAGTTTGGACAGCGATTCGGTAAGTCTATAGAGTTTCGCTTGCTAAATCTGTTGTAGTAGTAAATTGCAAGTAATTCAATAGCAAGCTTTGATAGTATGCAATTATAAATTGTAAGTAGGACATTCAGATGTGTTGTCAGTAGGCTTATACCCAACTGGGCGAGGAGTAGTGACGATTTGGGCCAACACCAAGTATTACACATGTAACACTGTCTTATAATGTATTGACACCATCAAAATTAATAATGTTTGCTCTCGCTAGAAAAGTCTGACCGAGTTACACAATGGGTGCGTTCGTTTAGCTTCTTTGGGTCGACCCCGGTGTGTGGCGGTTTTTTTTTTCCCAGGACAAGTGTGTGCAGATAATTACCCACGTTCGTCCTGGTAAAAAAAAACGCCACGCACGGGGGTCGACCCAGGGGAGCTAAACGAACGCACCCAATAACTGTAACGCTGTCTTTTTGACACCATGAAATAAATTTTGAGCTCGCTAGAAAAGCAAATCTGCCGTACGAAAGCATTATGTCTTAAACTTTTTTAAAATCCTCATTCATATTTAAAGATTTTAATTCAAAATGCCCTTAAATCAAATTTGTTTCACCGTGGGAGAGATTACAGTAAATTTCAAGCTTTAAAAACTCAAACCATTGCTAATTTAGAGAAGGGCTCGGGGTCTGCGTGGGAAACCTTCTTCTTCTCTTTGGTCAACAAGACGATGATAATGAACTAGAAAACAAAATACAGTAATAAGTTGGTCTTAGAGTAAGGCGCCAAAGTTATGAAGAGCCCTGGGCATACAACGACCGAATTAGAAATATTCGTGTCAGAAAGCACATACCGTGACCCCAGAACAAGACTGTTCTCTTTTGCTGACACATCAACGCGAATGAAAGTCGATATTGGTCTCATTAGACTTTTTAAAGGGAATTAATGAAGTCAAGTTGATTGCTAAATGATGAAAATGGTCTTGCCCCCCGGGTTTGCCTTGCTTTGCGCTTTTTTAAATTAGAAAGAGGAATCAGATTGAGCTTTGAAATGGTTTAACATGTTGATTTGCACAATGATGATGAGCGGTAGACCGATGACAGGACTTTGGTTTCATCAAGGATGTCTTTTCCCGCCTCTATGATCAAAGGGATGGACTGAGGGCAAACGATTCAGTATTGATCATTCATATTAAAGGGATAGAAAGTCTGAGAGTTGTCTGCTGCAGAAAGATTTTTTTTTAATGTATCGGATTTTATCAGAAAGAACATAACCCCATGATTGCGTTTCTGTGCTCGCTCGTGCAATCGTGCTCGCACTGTCGACCTTGCACTGTGGTTAGAATTAATTTTAATGTCTCAAGTCGTACCGCGCTCTCTTCCGAAACAAATCCGCTGTTATCGTGATGACTGAAACAAATTTGTTACTTTTAAACTCTCTCTGTCAGATTTGGCTTGGATATCAGGTCCCAGGGGCCCTGAACCAATTCTGGTCAAGCTGGCTCAGAATGTTAGTTAAAACAAGGATTTCAAATCAGATTATGTGTCAGTTTGACTCTTTCGGAGTCATTTTATTTTACAAATTCCAGGTCACACTGAACCGTAATTTGGTCAGGCACACTGGAACGCGGACCATTGGCATTTTAGGGATAGTTTTTCAGTATTTTGAGTGTAACAACCTACCGTACGAACTGTGTGCCAAGTGACGATTGGTCTTGCGCAGGTTTCGTTTTAATCCATACTAATCATAATCAAATTCTGAGATTTTTTTATTAGCACTTATAATTGTTTAAATTCCAGTGATTGGCAAATTGCCTTAGTCGTGTATTGGCTGTAATTGTTATGGAAATATGGAAAGTCATAGGAATATAACATGTGTTTGTCAAGAGATTAAATCTCCAGCTTGACTAATAAGTGATGTAGGCCTTTACCATTATTTTGTATTATATTAATATTAAATCTATTATGAAGCTCCGTGCCACAAACCATGGCAGGCATTTCCTACCAAACTGGTTTTTATTTTCCTTATCAAATTGAAGGGGATAACAGCGTTCATGTAAAACAAATCTAAGCATCATAACAATATAGTTATAGAATTATTTACACTGATAATGCTGGTTTTCGTAATATCACGGGTAAGCGGGGATTGTTGGCTTGTGTGGGTACTCCACGCTACTATAGGCATTACGCTCAATTCGGCGCACAGAAGCGGAGAACGGTGATCGTACAAGCCCAAAATTCTGCCGTAAGCAGAGCCACGAAATTTGGCTCATGTCACGCAGGTGTCTTTCAACCTCTTGACCACTCGCCTTCACATGGCTCTAGACCCAGGGTCCTGAACAGTCCAGTAGTCGGATCCCGCAACTTTCAGCACACTCGTGCAGGTGTGTGTCTTGCAACCTCTTGACCACTCGCCTTCACACGACTGTAGACTCGGGGGACACATAATAGTGTTAATCACTGTATACACAGAGATTTCTGTCCCCACCGTAATGTCGGTCACGAGAGACCTCCAAACTGATTGATCAAAGTGCTTCTTATTAATTTACAAAAACTAGACCTCGTCGCCTTGATAACTCCGCCTGTGATTAAATAGAGCGTTAACTATTTACTACCGTTGCTAATAAACGCAATTCGGTTTCGCATAGTGAACTGTTAATAACAAGCGACAGTGGGGCGTGCCCTTCCCTTTATTGAAAACACACTTCGATGTTAGTACGGCCGTAGATTGAAAGAGACCTCACTTGCATGTATTGATGTGACTTTAGCAGTGGGTTGTGGACTATTTGTTTAATTATCAATCAAACCAGTTTTCGTGGGCTTTGCATCCGGGATTTTGTCCACCGTTGTGCGTGTTCCAAAGGAAGTTGTGTGGGCTAAAGGAAGTTGATTCAAAAGAGGGCGCTATCACTCAGACGAAATGTCTACCCCCATCCGTCATAGTCAGGGGGGGGGGGGTCACAGAAGTCCTGCCACACCGGCAAGTTCCAAGTTACAGTTGTGTGTTATATTTTGAAACTTTATTTATATTTTATATAATTTATGCCCTCTACTTTAACCCGATGTATATTTTGGTAATATCGGGGGTTTAAAAGGAAGTTGTGTGGGCTAAAGGAAGTTGATTCAAAAGAGGGCGCTATCACTCAGACGAAATGTCTACCCCCATCCGTCATAGTCAGGGGGGGGGGGGGGGAGTCACAGAAGTCCTGCCACACCGGCAAGTTCCAAGTTACAGTTGTGTGTTATATTTTGAAACTTTATTTATATTTTATATAATTTATGCCCTCTACTTTAACCCGATGTATATTTTGGTAATATCGGGGGTTTAAAATCAACATAGTTTTATTTAAAGCATGTCATTCTCAGTCTTCAAAGGCAAATCATACATTTGGATTTTGGAACCGATTTGTTTGTTTTAATGCTATATAATGTTAATAGTGTATACAATTAAACTAACCTCTAAAATATAATTTCAAAAGATGGTCGCGTTTTTGACCGAGATATCGTCGACCATCCAGAGTGAAATTCCACACAGCAAAATAATCACAAAATAGGAAAAACACAATCTGAGAAACGTTAGTGACAGTAACGCTTCTCAGATTCAAACTTAAGGGCAGACTGATATATTTTTACAAACCACGTTACTTTGCAGAACTTCAACATGCTTTACACTATCGAAAGCTGTTTTTATTGCCAGTAATTTTAAGAGTGGCTACAAATACCTTCCCTTTAAGACCAAAGAATTGTAATACTAAGTCACTAGGAAAATACAGAAGCCTTGCTAATGTAAACTAGAGCTTTTTAAAAAAAAATTGTCTAATCGAATCGAACGTCTATTGTCATCGAGTGGGTGACTGCGGCTGGCATAGTTTCTACGACAGTTTTCCACATTTAGCTCTCCTGTGATATCAAACAAAGAACAAAAGATAAATTGGTTTAACTCAGGATAACTTTTTTGCAGATGCCCAGAAAAGGGGCATGATGGTCGATAATTATATTTTTCAGGGATCTAAAAGTAAATTGTGTTTACTATTTCATTGCGGTATGGTATTATTTGTGATCCACTGATTCTAAACAAACACTGCTTTGACCAAAATGGAAAAATGATTGTGAAGCCTTTCTAGGCATCTGAAAGCACACAAATTATTTTGTGCGACTTTGATGAACAATTGAGTCAAAATGTTCACTATGTTGGGATGCACCAAGTGAGTAAACTGGTCTTTGAAAACTACCAAAAGTGTCCAGTGCCTTTAAGGGGTTTCGCCTATGATTAGCTAGTGCTTTTGGAGGCACCGACTCACCTTAGTTTATTATGAGGAATAACTGTGTTGCCACTGACTTGGATTGTGACGACATACATACACATGCATACATAGTCGGGATGCTCAGGGTTGATTACAACCTGACCATGGCCGTCTGGTACACAGACGTCTTTCTGTGTCCATGGATCGAATCCCCAACAGTCACTGACACCTTATAAAAAAGAGTGAGAAATAATGTCACCTAAACAAATCCAACTGTATCATTAGATTGTGTATGGTCTCACACGGCCTAGGCATATCAAAACATTTCTCAGAAAACTACAGCACATCAGCAAGTAAAATGTTTAAGGGAACGAAGCTTTCTACCATCGTTATCCTGAGCCGTGTAAGTTTAGTATAAATCTGTGGACGTTTTTGTTTCGTGTCATACAAAAAGTACCCAAACAGTAAACGATCAAAACATACCTTCTTGACAAAAAGGACAGCCACAGTTATCCAACTCGTAGTGAACACATCTGCTCTCGAAATTACAAACATTGCTATTTGCTGAACATGCAATGACTGGTTTCCCGCCATTTGGTGCCGGTAAACATTTGCAAAGTCTACTGCACTGGTTCCCTCCGTAATTTGGAACGACCTCATTAAGTGCATAGTGTTTTCCCTGGTACTCACAGCATCCTGAGTAGTCACACTCACATCCCCTAATATATAACAACAAAGAAACAGCGTTCTAATGGGTTGATTGCTCATGACGTCATTGACCGCCAGCTTTGATGAAACATCATTGGCTGAGGCTCTTGTTATAATAAGCAAACTCAATTCATTTGTTGTACATAATGTGATGGTGTTGTTTGTTTGGGTTTACTGTTAGATTAGGGTGTTTGCATTGTCGACCGACCTCCAGAAACTGTACCGATAGTGCATTCGGAGTTGTGGCGGCATTGTGCCGAACAAAAACAAGATCAACCGTGTCTCTCAAAATTCGGCTGGTAATAAATTGTTGTCAAGCTTGTATGCTTACAGACCTTATGAAATTTGCCCGACGTATTACTAAAACCGGGGTTCGAATCCACACTGCTGATCAGAAACACCATAGCTTGAGTCTTGAGTCTTAACTTTGCTGAACTTTGGAACAATCTCCCAATTAATGTCCGTAAATCTTCTTGTGTTGTTACCAAACCAAGAAAACCAAACTTAAAACTCTCTTTCCTAAATAGTGGATTATTGATTCGTTCTTGCTAGTTTTAATTTATCACTTTCTTTATTATGCGCTTTGATCATGTTTTGGAAAAAGCACAATATAAATACCTTGTTTTATTTTGTTTTGTTACACCGTTCGGCCACGACATGCCTTAATATAAAGTGCAACCAGTTTCGTGAGAAGGTTCTTCCATAAAGAAAATCATGCAAAAAACCTCAATGTAAAAAAAACGCCCCTGGTATCCCACACAGTGTCTTAAAACCAGGTGAGCAACTGGGTGTACTGGCCCAGCTTCAAGCTGTTCCCTTGGGCCATTGTTGTTGAGTCCACAACCACGGCTGGATCCAAACAATCCTGGACCTAAACAATAGACACAACCTTAGGCTGGGCTTAATCAATTACAACAAGTCAATAATGATTTAACAATCGCCCATTATAATCCCCTGGAAGTATGGTCAGGGAGATGGTTCAGCGTGGCCCAGTGGAAGGGCTCCGGACTCTTGACCGAAAGTAATGTTTTAAATATTTCTTCATTTACCTTAAAATGAATTATTTGAAGAAAAAAATGCGTGCCCCTGCGCGATGAGTCGTGCCTGTGCGGTGGGTGCCGCTGCGCCGTGAGACTTCGCGGCCGGCCACGCACTGCGCTGCCACCATCGTGGCTCGAACCGGGGACCTTTCGCTTCGGAGGCCGACACCCATCCACTACACCATGGTGGGTCCCCCCAGGTTAACAAGCATTTTACACTTGATAAACCCTTGGTTCATACTTTACACATGATACTATGGCATGGGAATACAGTGATTTATACTTACATAGGTATAGGTATGAGTATACAGGGGACCCTGACAGGCAAATGCTGTAGGTGTGTACCATTAGTTTACTTAGGAAATACTGGTGCGTTCGTTAAGCTTCCCTGGGTCGACCTCGGTCTGCCCCCGGTGCGTTCGAATAGCTTTGACGTCATTCCTGGGGCTCACCCGGGTCAGCCACCAGTGCCCTGCTTGTGGAGTGGCTCACTTGGAGGCTGGCCCCAGGAACATGACGTCACTACGAGAGTGGTGAGTAATCGTTCTTTTAGCTCTTTCAGGGTGAGCACCGCGGGGTAGACCCTGGGAGACTTTACGAACACACCCACTATAGGCATTTAGGGGACATTTTGGTTCGGATTTGGATGTAAATTTGAGTTGAAGGCACACGCTATAGGTTTGGATCATTAGTGTACTTTTTGGTTTGGACTTGGAAAAAAACTGAGTTGAAGGCACACGCTATAGGTTATGGATCATTACTTTACTTAGGAAACATGGGCATATGGGTGACTCTTAAGATCGGACTTAGAAAATAATTTGTGTTGAAGGTATACATGCTGTATAAGCCTAGAAAACAAAATATTTTAATTAGGAAACATTGACAGCGCCTATGAGGCAGCATGTGTTCCATCATCTTTCTTCAAAAAAATCATCTTTAAATCCTCTTCATACAAACAATCTTTGATTACTGATAGTGTTGTTCATTGTGGAGCCCAGAGGAGTGGGGATAGCGCATGTTACTATGTGAACCAGCAGGCGTTGGATGGACGACATCAAATAATTCGGAAGCGTCACCTCGGCCAATTTCATAAAGTCACTCAGCAGAAATTTATGCTAGTCAAATTTCTTTGCGGAGCAACAATAATAAATAAGTGAGGCATCAGTCACAGAATGTAAGCTTAAGGTAATTTTGGCTGGAAAACTATTCCTGTTAAGCAACACTTTTCTGTGCTAAGGAAGATTTTGTGCTTACATGCTTTTTTGAATTTGCCACCTTTGTTGGGTTCAAATTGACCTCACCTGTCAGTAACTTGTTTAGCTGATGTAAATGTAGACACTGCCTTGCAACTGCACTTAGCACAACTGCCGAGTAGAGTAATCCCGCCACCCGGGATCACCAGGAGTTGTTTATCCTGAGGATCCGGAACGAAGCAATTCCCTCCGGTGGAAGATGATCCCGGAATGAACCCGGCCGGGTAGCCCGGAGTTTGTGGAAGATTCGACGGGATGGGTGGGTAACCCTCGAACGCGTTCACTGCTCCGTTTTGTCCTGGCGAAAGTTTTAGATATGTTTTAGTTGCAATATTATAATTAAGACACAACTGTTTGGAGTGGCTTCGTGTTTAGTTGCGAATATATGGGACCTTTACAGATTGGTTGCAAATAAGTAAACACACGTTCGGTTGGTTTAATTAGTTGTAGGTGGATTGGGAAAGACTTTCAAAATATGTGGATTCCATTCTTGTTCAGAAATTCAGCGTACATGGGAAAAGGGGGCGGCAACAGAAGCAAAGTCCTTGTGCAGCGAAGTGACGGATGCACAACTCTATAGAACAACCCGCACAATATCATTTCATTTCGACGATCCATGCATGACTTCATTTTTTCAGGTTATTCATTTTTCATTTTTACCATATGGGGTTATAACTAACTGTTCGTGGTTTGGAGACAAATTCATTCTTTGAAGTGCATTTTACTGGACGAGATTTCAATTCTGTCTGCGCTATCGGCATGACTGAATTTGGTGCCTCTTGTATCGTCCGGGACTGATTTGTCATCCATCGTTTTTACTTCAGTTTGAACTTCTTATCGCTTCAACGCCATAAAAGTAAGTTGTTTGTGTTTTCATCATACGTCGTTTGGTGAGGACATTAAGGGAAACATGTTCCCATTCTTTAGCTAGTCAATCTTTTCCTGTTGTACAGAACAGGTTAATTCTGAAGTACAATTTTTCGTTTTGTTTTGTTTGTAAAAAAGTTAAATTTACAGCTAATAATTGCTGTCGAAACAGTATTTTCAAGCAACACATTTTTCTTTCACCATTTTCTCCTAAAAATTGTGAAAAACATGCTCCAGATTTTATGAATCAATCTAATTTCTCCAAATAAAGCTTAGACGCCATGTCACATTTCAAACATCACTGCTGAAGCAGGCCAGTCGCAAGCCCGCGGATTTTCGATACTAGTTGTTCAATGATTTCTTATAATAATAATGATTTCTTTTCAATAATTGTTCAATAATTATTATTGCATTTTTTTTACTTTTTGATGTTTTTGACCGAAAAGGTGATATGAATGGGAATCAAAGTGTGTTGATTAATTTACCTCGACTTCGTCTGTCTCGGTAAAATTATCAAGAACCAGGCCTCGGCGGGTTTAAACCACTAGTTGAAAACCTCTTCACCACACATTGATTCCCTTAGTTATTTTAATGTTGCCGTGATTAAATACATTATTTTAAGTCGTGAAATATTGAGGTTTATATAACACCCAAGCAGATCCTTGCCATTTGATTGGAGGATTGTCCGTCACGTGATAGCAAATAAAAGTACCATTGCACGCTGAGTCACTCGCCGTGCTTTTTCGTTCCATCCGAAAAGTACCATTGCACGCTGGCACGCTGCCAGCGTGCAATGGTACTTTTCGGATGGAACGAAAAAGCTGAGTAAAAACATCACTGCGTGCGCGTGTCTTTGGTAACGCAGCAGGTGTTACTGCAAGAAGGCATAGTAAAATTACTAGCATTCGGCTTCTACAGTTGAAATTGTTTGTTTTGAAAGTTGTTTCTTTCAATTAAAATGACAAAGTTCTACTTGGATGTTATATAAAACAAATAATGAATGTTTTTCATTCGTGCAATGGTGCGAATATGTTCATTCGTTGAAAGCTGGAATGTTCCATTCAACTCGGCTCCGCCTCGTTGAATAGAACATTCCATCTTTCAACTCATGAACATATTCGCACCATTGCACTCATAAACATTCATTATGTGTATAATATATTTCGTTCAGACGAATCAGAAAAGTAGTAGTAATACTATCAATTTACACGAAGGCTGGATAATATTGTGCATGCTGTTGCTTTTATCAAAACGCCCAGGGCAGTTTTGTTTGATATTATTGACAAAGGGAGGATTGAATACACATTTTGCTTTCTCGTGCATCGGCAAGAGAGACAACAAACCGCCACACCGTAAAGAAGTATACAACCTGAGCAAAATAGTCATGATAATTATATTGTTGTCAAAATCTGGGATTTGCACGCGATGGTTGGGAACAGAACATTGTGTAGTTGCTTGTGTTACAAGTTTAAGGGCGGTTTGCGCAAGTGGGTGTGTCTTTAAAAGCACTATACACCTTTGGTAAATTGTAAGCATAATGTTGCAATAACAAACTTTTTTGTAAAAATTTTGACCCAATTGGTCACCGAAGTTGTTGGAAAATAATATTGAAATAATTACCAAACGTATCCATTGCCTTTAAACCGGCAATTTTATGATCAGAATTTGACTTATAATTTTCCTTACCTGGTATTTCGTGGCCGTACACCTGTACTTCACAAAGCGTTAAGTATTGGCGCCGTTTCTGCAGTTGCACGCTAACAGAGCGCCCTCTCGTGTCTGGTTTACATACCCTTGTGATTTTCTGATGTCGTTCAACATCGGTTGATCTAACAATAGCCCCACACGGCTGGTTTCGGGAAATAACCCCGCTGTCCCCTACACGTACCAGAGCTCCAACCAGTCGCTTCTCTAAATTTTAAAAAGGATGGTCGAGAGGATTTACAGAGAAGACAGGGGTGTTACCTGAGAGGGGCGGGAACCCCCCCCCCTCTCCCATCACCTGTTTTCCCAAACAAGATTGAAAACACGTAATGAACAGTTCGATACATAAACACCCCGCCCTCATTTGATGATTTTGCCCCCCCCCCCCCCCCAAAATAAAGTTTGTCAGAAGATTGTAATAAAATCATACCATCTTTAAAATAACACTCAGTCATTCAAACAAAAGTGTTTTCTTACTGTATACTCCGTTTCTATTGAATATCACTACCCTTGAGACGACGAAGCTTTTTCCTAGATCCACCTTCCACCAGGGTTGAAAGTGTCTAGCTGTATTAATTAAGTATACAAATAAAATGCGTTATAAGCTGTTGCTTAAATCAAACTATTATTATTGTACTTGGTTTGCGGTAACACCAATTACTTGCCAGGTAACACAAACCAATATGTATTGATCCCTTACCTCGCAATGCCTCAAATCCCATGTTTTACTTGCCTTGTGAATAGTTATAACTACATTATGGTTTATGTAATTTGAGGCATTGCATGGTGAGGTATTTGGTTTGTGATAACACCGTGTGGGTATCTACTTGCCAGGTAGAGTTTGTTCTTAGAGAACTGTCTGTCTTTAGAGCAGGACAGATCTTTTGAGAACTGAGAAGTCTCCCGAACATCCGACAAATCTACTCCGCGGTAGTAGAATAAAGAAAGACAGTTTTCTAAGAACAAACTCTACCGCCTGG
The DNA here is from genome assembly GCF_902459465.1 of Asterias rubens. NCBI lineage: Eukaryota > Metazoa > Echinodermata > Asteroidea > Forcipulatida > Asteriidae > Asterias > Asterias rubens. The sequence goes on from NC_047065.1 coordinate 668,726, forward strand.
CAAGTAGATACATACATGGTGTTACCACAAACCTATAGTTTTATATACAATAATGGTGTAAGATACATGCATGGTGGGAAAGT